>NC_080066.1:153597603-153900633 GCF_949987535.1 Balaenoptera acutorostrata | reverse complement strand
CCAATCTTGCATTCTTGGACTAAATTCCACTTGGTCATGGTGTATAATCCTTTTCATATGTTGTTCTAATTTTTGGAAGGTTTTGAGAAGGATTGATGTTAATTCTTTTAAACATTTGATAGTATAGTATTCACCAGTGAAACCTAGGTCCTAGGCTTTTCTTGGTGGCAAGATCTTGACTACTAATTCAGTCTCTTTATTTGTTTTCTTCAGATTTTAAAATTTCTTCTTGATTAAGTTGCAGTAGTTTGTATCTTTCTAGGAACTTTACATTTTATCTAGGTTATCCAATTTGTTTGCATAAAATGTTTTAGTATTCTCTTATAATCATTTTTATTTCTGTAAGATCAATAGTAATGCCCCCTTTCATTTCTGATTTTATTAATTTGAGTCTTTTCTCTCTTTCTTTTTTCTTGGTCAGACTAGTTAAAGGTTTTTTCATCTATGTTGATCTTTTCAAAGGACCAACTTCTGGCTTTCTTGAATTTTTCTACTGTTTTTCTAGTCTCTATATAATTTACTTCTGCTCTATTTTTTATTATTTCCTTCCTCCTGCTTCCTTCTGGTTAGTTTTGTCCTTCTTTTTCTAGTTTCCTAAGGTAGAGGTTTAGGTTATTTATTTGAGATCTCTCTTCTATTCTGATATAGACATATACAGCTAGAAAATTCCCTCTAAGTAATGATTTAGCTGCATCCCATAAGTTTTGGTGTGTTATGTTTTTGTTTTCATTCATCTCAAATTATCTTTTCATTTCCCTTGTGATTTCTTTTTTGATCTATTGGTTATTTAGGATTGTGTTATTTAGTATCAACATGTGTGTGAATTTTCCATTTTTTTTCCCTGTTACTTATTTCTAATTTCATTCCATTGCAGTTGGAAAATATACTTTGTATGATTTCAGTCCTTATAACTTTGAGACTTGTTTTATGGACTAATAAATGGTCTATTCTGGAGAACGTTCCATGGTGCAATTGAGAGAACATGTGTCTGCTTTTGAATGGAATTTTCTATCAATGTCTGGTTTAGTTGGTTTAGAATGTTGTTCAAGTTTTCTATTTCCTTGTTAATCTTATGTCCAGTTGTTCTATCTATTAATGAAAGTGGGGTGTTAGAATTTTCAACTATTATTGTTGAATTGTCTATTTCTCCCTTCAATTCTGTCAGTTTTTGCTTCATGTATTTTAAGAAGTATGTTGTTACATGCATCCATGTTTATAATCGGTATGTCTTCTTGAGGGATTGATCCTTTTATTATTGTAAAATATCCTTCTTTGCCACCCTGCTAATATTTTTCTTAAGGTCTATTTTTTTTCTGATATTAGCATAACTACTCCAGATTTCTTCTGGCTATTGTTTACATGGCATATGTTTGCCCATCCTTTTACATTCAATCTATTTATGTCTTTGAATCTAAAGTGCATTTCTTCACAGATGTAGAGAACAAATGTATGGACACCAAAGGGGGAAAGTGGGGGTGGGGGTGGGATGAATTGGGAGATTGGGATTGACATGTATACACTGATGTGGATAAAATTAATGACTAATAAGAACCTGCTGTATAGCACAGGGAACTCTGCTTCACTTCGCTGTACAGTAGAAATGAACACAACATTGTAAAACAAATATACCCCAATTTAAAAAAAATGAAAAAAAAATATTGTGGCAAATAGCAAGAAAAAAAATAAATTGCATTTCTTATAGACTGCATGTGGTTGGATCACATTTTTTAAAATCCATTCTGCCAATTGCTGCCTTTTGATTGGAGTGTTTAATCCATTTGCATTTAATGTAATTGCCAATAAAGTAGAGTTTATGTCTGCCATTTTGCTACTTGTTTTCTACATGTCTTATGTTCTTATGTCTTTTTTGTGCCTCTATTCCTCTATTACTTCCTGCTTTGGGGTTAAATAGATATTTTCTAATGTACCATTTTTTGTTGTTGTTGTTTTGCTTTTTAGTCTTTATTGAATTTGTTACAATATTTTTTAAAATTTTATTTATTTATTTATTTTTATTTTTGGCTGCTTTGGGTCTTTTTTGTTGCGCACAGGCTTTCTCTAGTTGTGGCTAGTGGGGGCTACTCTTCATTGCAGTGCATGGGCTTCTCATTGCGGTGGTTTCTCTTGTTGTGGAGCATGGGCTCTAGGCACACGGGCTTCAGTAGTTGTGGCATGGGGGCTCAGTAGTTGTGGCTCACGGGTTTAGTTACTCCGTGGTGGCTCAATAGTTGTGGCGCACAGACTTAGTTGCTTCCATGGCATATGGGATCTTCCTGGACCAGGGCTCGAACCTGTGCCCCCTGAATTGGCAGGCGGATTCTTAACCACAGCGCCACCAGGGAAGTCCTGAATTTCCTTTTTTTTAAAATAATTAATTAATTAATTTATTTATTTATTTATTTGGCTGTGTTGGGTCTTCATTTCTGTGCGAGGGCTTTCTCTAGTTGTGGCAAGCGGGGGCCACTCTTCATCACGGTGCACAGGCCTCTCACTATTGCGGCCTCTCTTGTTGCGGAGCACAGGCTCCAGATGTGCAGGCTCAGTAGTTGTGGCTCACGGGCCTAGTTGCTCTGCGGCATGTGGGATCTTCCCAGACCAGGGCTCGAACCCGTGTCCCCTGCATTGGCAGGCAGATTCTCAACCACTGCACCACCAGGGAAGCCCCTTAATTTTCTTTTAATTTAATTTTTTTTAAAGATTTTTTTGATGTGGACCATTTTTTTTTTTTAAATCTTTATTGAATTTGTTACAATATTGCTTCTGTTTTATGTTTTGGTTTTTTGGCTGTGAGGCATGTGGGATCTTATCTCCCCGACCAGGGACTGAACCCACACCCCCTGCACTGGAAGGAGAAGTCTTAGCCACTAGACCGCCAAGGAAGTCCCCCTTTTTAATTTTAATTTTCTTTTTCTTTTAACCTATGTAGTTACCATTACCAGTGCTCTTTATTTTCTTCATGTGGATTCAAGGCACTATCTTGCATCCTTTCATTTCAGCCTAAAGGTCTCCCTTTAGTATTTCTTGTAGGATAGGCCTACCAGTGATAAATTCTGTCAGCTTTTGTTTATCTGTGAATATCTTAATTTTGCCATTATATTTTAACAGCTTTATTGAGATGTAATTTACATACTATACAATCCACCCATTTAAAGTGTACAATAAATTGCGTTTACCATACTCAGAGAGTTGTGCATCCTTCGCCATAATAAATTTTAGAATATTTTCATTACTCCAAAAAAGAAACCCTGTACCCCTTAGCCATCACTTCCCAAATCTCTCATCTGTCTCTATCACCTCAAGCCCTAGGCAACCACTAATCTACTTTCTCTATAGGTTTCCCTATTTGTTGGTTTAATCGATCTTTTAAAAGCATAAACTTTTAACTTTATTGATTTTCTCTTTTCTTTGTACATTTTCTCTGTTTATTTGTCTATTGAGTGTAGTTGTAGTTTGTTCCTTCTGATGTTGATATTCCAATGAATGAATATAATTAATTTATTTATCCATTTGATTGTTGATGGAATTTTGGATTGTTAGGCACATCTTTGATGTTATATTTCTAGCATTTCAACCCTGTTCTTTAATTATTGATATTTGCCCCTTTATAACTGAATATCCATTGGACTGATTTATATCAACTGGATAAAGTTTTGCTGCTCTCAACATGCTCAGTGATTTCCACTTTTTATCTCAGTTGCTATAAAGTTAGAAGATTTACATTTCTTGTGATTAGTACAGCACTTTCACTTTTCCAGTCTTTACTTTTTTTTTTTAAGGAAAGAGGCAATGTTTTAGTTAAAGAAACAGAGCAGAACCTAAACACACACACACACACACACACACACACACACACATACATATATGAGACAGAGAGAATTATTATAAGAAACCGACTCACAATTATAGAGAGCAAATTCCAAAATCTACAGTTGGCAAGCTGGAGACCCAGGAGAGCCAATGGCGTGATTCCAGTCCAAAGGCCAGCAGGCTCTAGACCCAGGAAAAACTGATATTTCAGTTTGAGTCTGAAGGCAGAAAAAAAAAAGACTTAGCTTGAAAGCAGTCAAGCAGGAGGAACTCCTCATACCCATGTGTGGATGAACCTTTTTGTTCTGTTCAGGCTTTCAACTGATCTGGTGAGGCCCACTAGATTAGGGAGGTGTTACGACTTTCTTAAATTAACATTTGTTAAATGATGCACTGGGTGCAGGATGGTGAGCCCTGGTTCCACAAAAGACCACAAGAGAAATCGAAATGGAGAAGTTTATTACTCACAGGTCCTGGAGGAAGCACAGGGCACACCTGGAGGGGAGGTTAAGGCAGGGTGAAAGCAGAAAGAGTGGCAGGACCTGGGGCACATGCCTATATTAGTGCTTTGGGGTCCCCAGGCTAAAGCTGGCTTTGTCAATTTAAACCAAAAAGAGCAGGGTTTCGGGAGGCTCCATGGGGGTCTTATCTAAGGTGGAACACAAGGGGAAGGTGCTGGGTGGGCAGGGCAGGGGAGTGGGGTGGGCTGTTAATCACAGAGCTGTTGAGTCATATCAGGAACTCACATTTACTTGTGACCTGGTGGGCTGTTATCTAGGGTGTGCCTTTCCATGCGGGGCTAGTGTTAGTTCAAGGCCCCCACAGGCCACTTGGCCAAAAATGGATGTTGAGGCAGCAATGCTATGGAGAAACTTAGCTAAAGTCTCAACTGAGGGCAATCTGCTTTATTCAGTCTATCGGTTTAAATGTTAAACCCATGTAAATACACTCTCACAAAAACAGCCAGAATAATGTTTGACCAAATATCAGACTCTCCCCCACCCCACACAAAGAATTAACCATCACAGGCAACATGCCATAAAATATTAAAGAAGTGCACAAAAAGACTAATCAAAGAGGCAAGGCTGCTGAGACTGAACTGTGGGATGAACTGTATGTGTATAATTGGGAGACTGTACACCAGAATGGTAACAACTATTTTCTCTAGTAAACATGTACACTGTAATAATAATAAAAATGAATTTAAACTATTACATACATACAAGAGACTGGTATTTTAGAATATCTCCATACATTTCTTTTTTTTTCTTTTTAAATAAAAAAAGCAAAGGACATGAGCCCTCTTTTTTTTTTTATATTTATTTATTTATTTACTTGGTTGCACTGGGTCTTAGTGGCAGCATGCAAACTCTTAGTTGCGGCATGCATGTGGGATCTAGTCCCCTGACCAGGGATTGAACCCGGGCCCACTGCATTGGGAGCATGGAGTCCTATCCACTGCGCCATAAGGGAAGTCCCAGAGTATCTCCATACATTTCTAAGACTGTGGCAGTTTGAGGGAGACGGTGGTATGGATGGATTGGTGGTTTGTATAGCTCGACAAAACCGATGAAGTCGTGCAAGACTGGCCACCCTCTTGTCCATCAGCCTCAGGTGTCCCTCTGTCAAGTTTCCCAATTCATGTCCCTAGGAACTCTTCCATCACTCTGGTGTTCCAGCAAACAGAATGTCTCTGTGTTTGGACAGACATACATACATGTTCCCAGACTCCCCGTGTTCCCTGTGCAATTCCTCAATCTTACCTGCCCCGTGGTGGAGGTAATCATCCTGTCCTCGGGAATCTAGATGACCAGACTCGTGGCCGGGCCCATGTAGCCTCCCTAAATGCCACACAGGAGTGGAAGGACTATTTTTCCTTGTGAGCTATTCTTTGAAATACAGAAGCATTCACATAAATGAGAAATCTCTCATGAATGTATTTGTAAATAGAATCCTGTGGTACTGAATTAGCTGTGGAATTCATTTAGGGAGCATTTTATCTGTATTACCACCCTGGACATAGATGGGATAGAGTGTATAACAGTCCCTCTGTGCTCACTATCACCCTCAAGGATATATCTAAGAGGATACAGAAGTACTATTTCTCTCTCATTCTACTGGTCAATGTAGTTTCTGTGGATTCATGTAGTCACGTGGTAGGATTAAGGTTAGGGGCTGAGAAAATAGATGTACCAGTGGACTTTCCGAGTCTGTTATTATCTAAAGATTACTTTCAAAACGCCCTTATACCTTTGATCTAAGATGGACTGAGCCCAGGTGCTTGACAGGAAAATCCCATTGAAATGACTTTCAAGTGACTTACATAATATGAGCGGGAGATACCGTAAAAAGGACACTGTAAAAGGTGACAGACCGAGGAAGACAGATTTAAGCAAATTGTTTCAAGTGATAAAGATTACCAATAGACTAAAAACAAAAATATAAGTAAAAATTGGGAGGGGAAAAATGAGGTGACATATAATGGAATTAAATTCCTCAATATTCAATGGCCACATTATTTAAAGTGAGGGGGTCTTTAAATAATGTTTAAAGTGGATAAGCTGAGAAACAGAAGTATAAACATATTTTTGAATTCTGAATGTAACCACTAACAGCACAAAACCCAGATGTGATTTCAAATGTTTGCCTGTGGAGAGTGGGCCTCGGGGTAGGTCTGGAGATGCGGAGAACTTTCACATTTTCTTTACCCTTTTTGTAATTGTTTGCAATGTTATGACCCCGTATATAAGCCATTTTTATGCTAGTTAAAAACAGTAGCAACAATGCAAATACTCCACCTTAGGAACCTCAAACTCTACCTCAGGAACCGCAAGGAAAAAGTTTTTCCTTTTACCTCCTTCCAACAGGTGAACTGATCCTATGGCCTCTCCCACCTCACTCCTGCCAGGGAAGCATACAATGACGAGGCTTTACGAGATGCCCTAGAGTTAAAATTTTTTTCTTAATTTTATTTTTAACTTTGTGTTTATGTCCTTAAGCTGAAAATAGAATGGTGGTGGTTGCCAGGGGCAGGGGGGTGGTGGGATGGGGAATTGTTGTTCAATGGATATAAAGTCACAGTTAGATGAGATGAGTAAGTCCTGGAGACCTGCTATACCACCCAGAACCTACAGTGAAAAATACGCTGGGTCCTGGGCACTTTAAAGCTTGTTAAGAGGGCACCTCATGTTAATTGTTCTTAACATGCACACAGAGACACAAAGCCGAGGGACACAAGGAGTCTTTTGAAGGTGATGGATATGTTTATTACCTTGATTGTGGTGATGGTGTTACGGGTGTTTTCATATATCCAAAGTCATCCAAATGTTTACATTAAATATGTGAGTTTTTGTGTGTGTATCAGTTATACCACAATAAAGCTATAAATTTAAAAAAAAATTTTACCTTTTTATTTGCTGTTTTTTTTTTTACTTAACTATTCTTTGCCCTACAGTTCTGAGTAAATATCATCAGGCCATCCTTTTATGAGTTCTCTTTTCGTCTGACCTGGTTTAGTCCCAGCTTGATTAGCAGAACCTCAAACGATAGTAATTTGCAAAGGCATGAGGACAGAAGATGAGGTTCCAAAGCCCAGCCCTCCTACCATGGGAAGGAGCCTGGGAGTCGAGAATCCTGATTATCCCAGGTCCCCATGGACGGGGACTCAAGGAGTCAACCTCTCCCAGGCCCATTTCCTTGTGTGTAGAGTGGGGCTTGTCAGCGTAGCCGCTCACGGGTTTGTTGAGAGACTTAGACTAGATGACTATATAAAGAGGCATTAGTATGGTGCATGTGGTCACCACGCTCAGTGTCGGTGGTGTTGGTGTCATTGTGCTATGGTTTAGTTGTCGCAGCTGTTCCTGAAGTCCTCAGAAAGAGCTCAGGGAGGTGTCATTCTGCAAGCCCTCATTAGGCATCTCATCTGGAGGAGCTCAGCCCCTAGGACAAGATGAGGCCCCGGTGCCTCAAAAGTCTTTACTCTCAGAGACAAAGAAAGTGAATGGTAGACAGGAAGACAGCAGTCCAGGTGAGCTCTACACTTCTCTGCTGTCCGCCCTCAAGTCATAAAGTCCAGCTTTCAGTTAACTTTAAAAAAAGAAAGAGAAAAAAGGGCTGTCACGGTGGTATGCACATCCAGAAATTCAGACTGGGAAAACCAGGCACAAGGATTTCTAGAAGTCTAGGCTGAGGCAAGCCACAGCCCAGACCTAGTACTGAGGTTTCCTGATCTGAATCACCCAGCACAGAGGCTGTCAGCTGCGGCTGGGACAGCTCAAGCTGCAGTTACACATCTGGCTGGTGTACAGCCAGAGGAGGAGGGAGAGGGTGCCCCACATTCTGCAGGGGCTCCTGATCACATCTGCAGAGCAATTCTCCATATGCGTTACCAGGTGTGGAGGATAGTTTAGAATTTCTATGTGTATTTATTTTTAACCCCTCAAAAAAGGTCAGAAGGAAATTAAGCTACAATCTTTAACATATTAGTACAAGAGCAAGTATCTGTTTTGTAGATAAATATACAATGTTGCTTTGCAAACAATTAAACATGCTAATTAAAATTTTTTGCAAGCTCAGAAAAATTTAACAGATGAAGCACACAGTTGAAAAGGTTCAGAGATCACGACTCTGCAGAACAAAGCCCCGGCTCCCTTGAAAAGTCACACCCTCCAGCTGTGATTCAGCCACTTGTACTTCTCGGCAGCCACCATTGTCTTTCTCAGCTCTGCTCTTCTATTTTTGCTGTTTCCTCTGGGTTGTCCCTTACCCCGCTGGCCTGGCCAACTCCTACACACCCCTAGGCTCCTGCTTGGTTGCCATCCCTGCCAGGAAACCCTCTTTGACCCCCCACGTTGGACGTTCTTGGAGGACCGTCCTTGCCTGTGCATTTCTTTATCATGGCATTTACATCTCATCTCATTGCTGTGAAATTCTAACCACGTATCTGCCTCACTCACTAACCACGAGGCAGGAAGGTCCTATTTCGTCTCTGGTCGCCAGTACCTAGCACAATGGTTGAAGTGACCACTGGGGTCTTTTTTCTCCCATTCACACCACTGACTAAATAACTTTGCAAAAAAGAAAAAAAAAAAAAACAATTAACGTCTTTTCCAGAGTCCCATTCCTTCTGGAGCTTGGGTCAAATTGAGACCACCAGGCCAAGGGTCTCCCTTTGAGAAAGAGAAGAAAGTTCCCCTTCACCCACACTGCCCCCTGCCAGAGTGTGGTTCCTCTAGCAGAAAGCACAGCCAAGGACTTCCCCGTGAAACACTGGCTGAGTGAGTCCCTTCTGCAGAAACTTGGTAACATCGGAGCACGGTGAGGGTTCCAGGCAACAGACTATCCTTCTCGTGTGACTGGAGGAGGGGCGTTCAAAAGAGGTGAAGGCCTCCTCTGGGCAGGGGCCTCCCCCAGCACAGGGCAGTTGGGTTTTGGGGTTTCTTGGCACCGCTGCCCCTCAGCATCTGCTTCATCTCCCGCCTTCCTGCACGGGACTTCTCCATGTCTGAAGACGGCTGTCTCCCAGTTCCTAAGCTAACATCACCTCAGTGCAAACCATTTGAGGAGCCCCTCAAAGTTGCAATTCCAAATTGCGAGAGAGGGTCTCATGGGTCCAGTTTGAGTCAGGGCTCCACCCCTGTGTCACTCAGACACTCACAATTCACAGGGTCAGGGATTGGTCTTACAAACATGGCTGCCAGGGCCCATTCCTAAGGGGGCTGGGGGGCTGGATGGCTCTCAGAGACTAACTAGACACACACTCTTAAAAGTGTCATCCATAAGAAGGAAGGAGGAAGCAGAAGGGACTGTAAGCTGAGTTTCTATTCAGTGCCAAGTGCTTCAGCAATTCTCTTAAAACATGGAGTCAGATCTTGAGTGGATATGGAGAAGTTGGCCTCATCCATCTCCCCAACAGTCCCTTTGTGCCAGCCCCACGCCAGGAACTCAGAAATGGGGAGAAAGTGGAGGAGACAAACATCTACCTTCTGGGAGCTAACGGTTCAGCTAGCAAAGCCACAGAGGAGCCTAAACTGGCATTAGGAAGCCCAGCCCCTCTTCCAAGCCCACCCACGCCCCATGCATCCTTCAAAGCCCAGGTCACGTTCCTCCTTCTCTGTGAAGCCTTCCCTCACCACACCTACTTTGGTGTAGAGAGGGATGTAGTGTGGTGGGACAGAGAGAACCAAGAACTGAGTATCAGTCACCAGGGACCTGGTCCTGCCTCTGCCACCAACTAGCTGTATAACCTTGAGGGCATCGTTGGTCCAGCATCAGTTGCCTCATCCATGGGCTGAGGATGCTGATCTACTGAGGGGAAGCCTTCGAGGAGCCTCAAAACTTTTAGAGTCTATGAAATTTTTCATCTTCAACTCCTTGGAATTTCTTTAGAATGTGAAGTGTATGCGAAACAATTCCTTTTCCTTTTTCTTTTTTTTGATTTTTAAAATATCTTTATTGGATTATAATTGCTTTACAATGTTGTGTTAGTTTCTGCTGTACAACAAAGTGAATCAGCTATATGTATACACATATCCCCATATCCCCTCCCTCTTGAGACTCCCTCCCACCCTCCCTATCCCACCCCTCTAGGTGGTCACAAAGCTCTGAGCTAATCTCCCTGTGCTATGCAGCAGTTCCCCACTAGCTATTTATTTTACATTTGGTAGTGTATATATGTCAATGCTACTCTCTCACTTTGACCCAGCTTCCCCTTCCCCCATTGTGTCCTCAAGTCCATTCTCTACACCTGCATCTTTATTCCTGCCCTGTCACTAGGTTCATCAGTACCGTTTACAATTCCTTTTCTAATGGTTGTATTGCGAACTGTTTCGAGGTGAAAAAAATGCGTGGGTCATGAGGATGAGACTTCTCCGTGCTCTATGGTCTCTTCTTATTGCAGAATGATCTAGAATGGACTATCTGGTTGCTTCCTGAGGTGTCACTGGCTTTGTCCCACTTCCAGGGATTTCGCACACCTGGGAGCATATCATCTCTGGATGATCCAAGTAACATCTGTGTTTCCCCAGCTACGTCTGGGATCTTGACTGGCATTATGGCACAAGGTTCTACGACTCTGGAAAATTGAAGCCTGCAGCCTCTAATGCTGGACCAGGATGGTTGCCAAACTTGGAATTATACTGTTAAAGAAATCCCATTCAATGAGATCATGTGAATGTTTGGGCGGTCGTGGGACTGGAAATCTTCCAACTTCCATTACTTTAATGCATGAAGAGAAATGAGAACAGAAGTCCTAAGTATTTTCAAATATCTTGATACTTTATAGAAGAAGAGGAGGAGGAGGAGGAGGAGGAAGGGGCAGGAGAAGAAGGAGGAGGACAGGGAGAGGAGAGGAGGTATAGAAGAAGAAAATGGCACTGAAATCTGAGACAAAGTAATAAAGCAGGAATTAAGTCCTCAGGACTGGGCAGTGACTACTGCAACCTCATGCAGTTGGGTCTTTTCTCTTTCTTTTTCTTTTTTTTTTTGGCCATGCTATGCGGCTCGTGGGATCCTAATTCCCCAGCCAGGGATCGAACCCAGACCTCGGCAGTGAAAGAGCGGAGTCCTAACCACTGGACGGCCAGGGAATTCCCCAGTTGGGTCTTTATAGACTGATGATGTTGCTACCTTCTGTGCCTGTAGATAAAATCTCAAGATGTCAAATGTCAAATGTCAGCAAAATGGAGGGCCCTTGAAACTCTACTGAGAGGAATAATATGAAAGGAAACCCTTTTACATTGAGATTTGAGCTGTCTCTTATGTCCATCTATGCACATGCTTAATGTGAAATTATGTCAAAAGAAATTGCATCTTCCCACACATAGAAAAGCTCTAAAATCATTAACTTGAGGTGTCCTTTCTTTGTGATTAGCAGTCATCTTCTGATGTTTGACTACATGTTTTTTCCAGCAAAAAATTCATATATATCCTGGCTTCTCCCTTACCTCTTCAGAGCAGTTCCCCAGAGCTATCTGAGAGGCTGTCTCCTGAGCTTTAATCCTCAGAAAGTCCTCGATTAAATCTTAACCCACAACTTTTACAGTGCGCGTTTTTATTTCAGTTAACAACTATAATCGGGAGGGGTGGTGGTGGGTGATCTAGAGTCAGACAGACTGAATTGAATCACGGCTCCACCACTAGCTAGCCATGTGACTTCCGGCAAATTATTTCATAGTTCAGCACCTTAGTTTCCTCACCAGAAAAATGAGGATGTTACCAGTATATACATCATGGAGCTTTTTGGAGGATTCCATGAGATTTTTACATTTGGTGCCCAAGGTGAATGGCAGCCGCTGCCATTGCTGATACAGCCATAGGCAATATCCTGTTTCTTCTCCCAAATTGACTGTGTGCCCACTAACAGCTGGGCCGATCACGGTTGTCCCTGGTATTCACAGCAGTGTCCGGCGTGGTCTAGGCACACAGCATTCATTCAACGAATTGAATTGATGAAGCCCTGGACCAAACTGCCCTGACCCCTCTGAAGTCCCCCAACTTAAAGAGTTTGAAGAGGTGTTGCATCATGTGACAAGTCTTGAGAGCAAATGTCCAGTGACTTCCCAGTTCCCTCCCAGAGCTAAGAATAATTTAACTCCACGGCTGGTCATTTTTGCAGATTGAATTTCACTAATGAAAGAACTGAGTCCCCAAAAGGAGAGGGACTTCGTCTGGGTTGACTATCTTGAGTCTTAAATTCCATATCTATCTATCTATCTATCTATCTATCTATCATCTATCTATCTATCTATCTATCATCTATCTATCTATCTATATCAATTTTTTCCCATTATCCTCCCAGATAATACCTGTAATCCAATTCACCCTTAGGTGGGCTGGAAATAGCAGCACAAACACCTGCAATAGACATCAATCCTGGGAGCCTCGGGCTCACCAAAGCCACGCTTAAAATCAAAGTGCCCCCAGCAGCCCATGTCCCAGCTCAGGCTCTCATCTATGCAGAGATGCACCAATGAACAATTTCCCAACACCACCCCTTCTCTGCAGCTTGATAGAGAAAGAGCCCAGCACTTTGAGTTCCCTGCACCAAGGACTAAAGGTCACTTCTCCAGGAACACATAGTGAGTGGACACCTGAGTGGACAGTCCCAGTGGCCCTGTGCTTTTTATTCCCAGATCATCACAGGAATGGAGAGAGCGGGTGGTGGAATCCGTATTTCAAAAAAAGCTACATCAGCGTGGCCTGCTACCATCCACTCAGGCCAGAAAAGACCTCAGACGTACCGGAAAAGGCACCTACTGATGCGAATCTTTAAAGACTAATTATAATACATTTCACTGTGACCAGACTACTTTTAAAATAAGTATGCAGTTCCAATTTCTTTTATCACATTGATACATATAAAGAGTTCAGAATTTCTAGCAGTACGGAAGAACTTATAATGAAAACCAGAGAGATGTTTCCAGAAATAATCATCGTGACTACCATTTACTGAGCAACTACTACGTGCCATGCACTTTACAGCCATGATCTCATTCACACCACTCTGTGAGGTGGATGCTGAGAGGATCACATTTTGCAGATGAAGAAACTGAAACTTGCCCAGTATCACACAATGTTAAGAAAGAAAGAAAGAAAAAAGCTAATATCATAAGTGCAGTAGATCTATGATTAAACTATGAAGATTGGGATGGAAGGAAGCCCAAAAAATGAAAACAGTTGATATGGTGGGGTGATAAGATTATGGGGCCTTTTTTCTCCTTGGTAAATATTTCTGTTGTTTTCATGCAGTGGTGCACTATACTACAGGATGGAGAAGTTGATTTCAAACACCCCAGGGGTGATGGAGCCAGGAAGCCTATGGGGGAAGGGTCATGGGCTGTCAGCCTGGTGATAAGTGCATCCCATTCCAGCTGCCCCTCCCCTTCCCCACCTTCCCTCCGGGCCCACTTCCCAGCACTTTCTCAGCATCTTTGTCAATTGCTGCATGTGTGGAGGGAGAGTTTGGGGGAAACCCCTTCTCCAGCTCAGATGGGCTTTGGTTCTTTTTAAAACTGACTGGAAATTTGCTCCTTTGGAACCTAGGGTTTTTTTCTCTTTCCCTTTTATGAATCAACACAGAACTGGCCTATGTGGGCCAGAGAAGGTTCTGGAATACAAATCTTGCTGAGGTCTTAGTGCTCCTCAGCCTACAGACTCTCCCTCCTCTCTCAGAGTCACTGGTCCAGGCTTGCTTCAGCCCAGGCTTCAGGCTGCCTCCTGCCCTCCCTGTGCCCAGGAGGCTGGGCTCAGAGACAAAGCTCAGTTCCCAAATCCCAGAGGCGACCTAGAGGGTCCCTGTAATCTACACACCTTAATGAAGGGAGAAGTACCTGTAATCTACACGCCTTAATGAAGGAACTGTGGTCTTCCTCCCCATAACTCAACTTCCCCTGGGGTGTCATGAGACTACCCTGGACTCCTCCCCAGGAAGAGCCCAGAGCTAAGTGACCCCACCATCCCATCTCCCC
The DNA here is from genome assembly GCF_949987535.1 of Balaenoptera acutorostrata. NCBI lineage: Eukaryota > Metazoa > Chordata > Mammalia > Artiodactyla > Balaenopteridae > Balaenoptera > Balaenoptera acutorostrata. The sequence goes on along the minus strand of NC_080066.1, from coordinate 153,886,360 downwards.
CACTTTGTCCCCATCCCATAGCTGGTACTGAGAGCAGTAGCCTGACACATTTGCCCTTGTTAAGGGGTTCCTTGCAAAGTGTGTTGCCCCTCTGAGGCCCTTTTGGTTAGCCCAACTCTCATACCGACCCAGGGTATCCGGGTTCAGTTATCCCATTTCATAGATGAGATGATGGCAGCTCAGAAGCGCAAAGTGACTTGCCAGCAGGCTCCAGGCTGGGATTCTTGCCCATCCCCCTGCCCGACCACCCACTTCTGTCTTGTTAAATTGGGTTTTTCGTCTCATCTGAGGATAGTTGACGGCATAGCGGGACTGTCTTTTTGCTCATCGCTACTACCTTCATCTTAGCGCCAGGCTGTGGAAGAGGGTTTGTAGCAAGGGAAGAGGAGCGGGGATGAACTCAAGGGGTTGGAGCTGAAGAGAGGCTTGGAATCCTGAAAAGAGAGGCTATGAGCTGCTCACAGCCCCCGCCCCAATCCCAACCTCAGCTACAGGCCAAGACTTAGCATTAGCAGACACCCAGGGACAGCGAGGGGGAGAGGAGAACAACAAGAGCCCAATAGTAAAATATTCTAAATATTGTCCCAAAATAGAGATTTGGATTGTAAGGAAAAAACACTTATCTTGTTATGTCTGGAGCTACCAGATCTTCAATGATCTCATATCACCAGGACAGGACTGGTTTTTCCCTGCTATTCAAGTTGCTCTCTCTTATCGTGCTCATTTTACGAGTTACTGCAAAGTTCTTTGGGAAGTGGAGAGTATATAAATCGTCAACAGATAGATAAATGCGCTGCATCGTTTTACCTTTGTGGCAGTGGTTTGTTTCCTAAACTCGAAGCCAGGCCCTGTTGGGTACACGTGCAGGAGGAGATGTCTGCATGGGGTCCTCCCTGAGGGCAGGTGCAGAGGCACGGACAACCTGTGACCACACTAGGTGTCTCAGTTCCACTCTTAAAGCACAGACGCACCGACCTCAACCTCAGAGGGCTTTCCAGCCCTGTTCCCGGATGAGCCGTCCATGATTCTGAAACTCAGTGCCTCCAGGGGAGGAGGGGAGCCCAAGAAACCACTCCCAACCACTTCTTCTGCCCCTGCAACCATTTGCAGCAGATGTCATCCATTCAGCAATTATTGAGCACCTACTATGTGCCAGCTCTGTGTAAGAGCTGGGAATTCAGCAGTGATGGAAATCAGCATAGCCCCTGCTCGAATGCAACCCACAGAATAATGGGGAGACAGATGATTAAAGAATTACAATTACATGCACCGAATGACACAAGAAAGGCAGTACACAGGAGAGACACCCAATCCAGACTCGAGGGGCCAGGCTTTTTTACTGGAGGAATTGAAATTTAAACTGAGACCTCAAGGCTATTTAAGACATAAGCCAGGGGGAATTCCCTGGCGGTGCTTTCACTGCTGGGGCCTGGGTTTGATCCCTGGTCAGGGCACTAAGATCCTGTAAGCTGTGTGGCGTGGCCAGAAAAAAGAAGAATTAAACAAAAGACATAAGCCAGGTATGGCACAGACTGGCTGGCAGGTTGTGTTTCCTCTGCCTCCTGACACAGAGCTAGACTACATTTCCCAGCTTCCCTTGCTGTTAAGTGTGACCATGTGACTGAGCTTTAAGTTATGGAATATGGACAGAGTTGAGAAGTGTCACTTCCAGGCCTGGTCCATGTTCTTTGCTCACTCACCTGTTAAATGCAGAGGACTCCAAAGTCCTTGGGGAGAGCAGAACCACAAGATGGAAAGGAGCCAGAGTCCCTGAATCACCATGTGGAAGGCCTGCCACCAAATGGGACTGCTCTCATGAGTTATTGCATTCATGAGAAACAGTTCTATTACGCAAACCACAGAGATTTGGGCTTTATCTGTTACAGCAACTGGCATCACCTTAACTTATAACCAAGTATTTCAGAAAAATATATTAGTAAAAACAAGCTACCTTAGGAGGCAGCAGTCAATCAGACAGACGGGAAAGAACAGAGGCTCCAGAGCCAAACCAATGAAATTAAACTCTGGTTCCGTATTTCCTAGCTGTGTAATACTGGGTGAGTTACTTAACCTCTCTGAATCTTAGTTTCGTCATTTGTAAAATGAAGATAACACCTTCCGTGAAGGGTTGCAGTGACTATTAACTAAACAGTACCTAGAATGGTTTCTAAGACATAAAAGACTTATCAAATAATAAATCCCTTACTACTAACTATATGCATTCTTAGAATGACATTAATTAACTAGTAATATGCTTTGGTAACTGGTAACTGTAACAATAATAATAAAAATTTATTGAGAAGTAATTATGTTCCAGGCATTGATCTAATCATTCACATGTATTAATTAATTCCATCCTCCCAGCCCTGTGAATTAGGCACTGTTTTCCCCCAGTTTTACAGATAAGGAATCAAAGGCACATTGATGTTAAGTAAGGCATTCAAGTGATAAATGGTAGAGCAGGGGCTTAAATCCAGGCAGGCGTGGTCACGATTCCCTTGTTACACATGAAGGAACAGAGAAGTGACACAATTTGCTTAAAGCCACACAATCTCAACGAGTCCCAGGTTGGGGCCCTGGAACCAGCCATTACTTATTGTGATTCCGTGGGAGTACAGGGCGTTCTCGGACCGTGAGAAGCACCATCCTTTTGTGTTTCAGCAGGTGTGCCGGTGGCTTTACAGTAATGATACTGACCAAAACCAAATACTGCTTGGATCGACTGTTAGAAAGCAGCAGGTGAGTGCGCACCAGGGCCCTTCAAATGATGTAACTCAAGCCCTCTGGCTGTGCAATCAAGGCTGAGGGGCTTTGGTTTTGACAAGAATGACATTTTCAGAAGAGCTTTAAAGAAGCTTACACTGGAGCAAATCTCATTCAGTTTAATAAGGATGCTCAACCTCAGGGGGTAAAAAACAGTTATAAGAAATGGGACTTGGGCTTCCCTGGTGGCGCAGTGGTTAAGAATCCACCTGCCAATGCAGGGGACGCAGGTTCAGGCCCTAGTCCGGGAAGATCCCACATGCCGCGGAGCAACTAAGCCCATGCGCCACAACTACTGAGCCTATGTGCTGCAACTACTGAAGCCCGTGCACCTAGAGCCTGTGCTCCGTAACAAGAGAAGCCACCGCAATGAGAAGCCTGCGCATCTCAACGAAGAGTAGCCCCTGCTCGCCGCAACCAGAGAAGAGCCTGCGCACAGCAACGAAGACCCAACGCAGCCAAGAATAAAATGAATTAAAAAAAAGAAAGAAATGGGACTTAGGAAGGCAAACTTGGTTATTGGACTTGCTGAGGTCTCACATGACCACCAGAGGGCAGCAAAGACATTGGTCAGAGGCAGGGAACTTCTGTTTGAGGTTCCGTCTAGAACCGTCCTCAAAGGATGGGAGGTGGACAAGAAGAGAAAAGGCCTCCTCTATCACCCAGAAAGCATCCCCTAGACTTGGAATCCCGGCCTTTTAAAAGAGAATGGGCTTTGAACTTGTTCTTCAGATCATGTAACTAATGCATGATAATAGCAGAAAAATTGGAAAATACAGAGACATGTCAAGCAAACCATTATAATCCCACCATCTGGAGAAAACTGCCATCAGTGAGTATTTTAATGAATATCCTTCTGGATAGATGTAGAGTTACATATATATACATATAAAGGTATACATTTACACATATTTTGGCTTCATGAAACTATCAGTCAGAATACTGGCATACCTTGGAGATATTGCGGGTTCAGTTCCAGACCGCTGCAATAAAGTGAATACTATACACACTTCGGTGATGGACTTTTAAACTCAACAAGAAAAAAAATGTGCGTATATATATGTATATATGTGTCATTCTTTTGTCCAAGAGTCTCTCATTTGCTCACCGGTGAGCTCCTTGAAACCCAGTCCCCACTGCACCCAGCACAGGGGTGAGAGATGGCTGGGGCAGGAGCAGTGTCATCTGAGTTTCACTGGTCACCCTGCTTTGTCTCTTCACAGTCTGGGTCTAAGCTTCCTGAATCTTGGGGGAGGGGAATTGTGGAGATTTTTAGCTAAAAAAGACTCCACTCAGTAAGCAGGTGCTCAGAGTTCGCTGAATTTCATCAAAATGAGTCACACTGAAGATGCGAAGGAGTGACAAGGTTTAAGGAGTTACCACTTCCTGGATCCACACCAGCACATCATCCTTTTACCCCCGACAGAGGCACCATGATGGTGGGAATCCAGGCAGCAGCCACAGGCGTGCTCCAAATGCAGAGCCTCCACACCATTTCTTTGTCTTTGGGTATGACCATCCCTTCCTAGAGAAACGCGTCAGCATCCTTACTCTGCGACCCCCTTGATCACAATTAAGTAAACGTCAAATCTAAAAAAAAACCCTCTGAAAGTACAGTGGTGCTTGAATTGAGTCTTAAATGAGACACAAGTGTTCACCAGGTGAAGGGAGGGAGCATCACACCGCCTGGATTTCTAACACTTGCTTCATTCACAGGAATAGATGGTACACCACTGAGCCCCCAAGAGAATTCTCTTTGGCAAGTGCTTTGGAGTGAGACCAATCTGGTTTTGAATCAACTCCATCACTTCCTGATTGTGTGTTCTTGGGCATGTCATCCTATAACCCTGGGCATTCTAGGGAAGGACCAAGGTAAGAATGTCGGAATAGTTTTGGGGGAAGCATCTGCTCTTCAGTCTGGCTGGAGTCCAGGATGAGAGGAGCCAGAGCAGGAGGGAGCCAGGAGGATGGCCTTGATTGCCACACCAGGCAAGGCCACCAGGAGCTATGGCCAGATTTTAAGTAAAGGCTAAATCATGTAATAATATATATATTACCAATTGTAAAGCACTGCAGAATTTAAAGAATCTTTCTTTCATTCAATTAAAAATATATATATTTAGGGAATTCCCTGATGGCCCAGTGGTTAGAACTCCATGCTTCCACTGCAGAGGGCCGGGGTTCAATCCCTGTTTGGGAAACTAAGATCCCACAAGCCACACAGCATGGCCAAAAAATAAAAATAAAAATAAGAAAATATATTTATATATATTTAATAAATCAATATTTATTTATTAATATTTATATATAAATATACATTTGATATTACCTGTTTTACCAATCTCACAAGGGTCTTGGTAAAAACCAACAAAATGCATTGGAGGAAGAGCTTTGTAAACTAGAAATATACTTGTCACTGGCATTGTTCTCTTCTATTTGAGTGACCATTATTGGCTCCCAGGTGCAGCCTGGAAGGTCCCCACCCTGATTCTCCATCCTAGTCACGCCCATGAAACACTTCCAGTGTGTGTGTTTCCTGCCCTCTCAGATCCACTGCGGTCACGTTCACAGCTCAGAGGGTGTTTCTTAACCTTTTTCAGTCCCGCTTAAGCCTAGTCAAGTTGGTGCGGCAGAGCGGGGAGGTAAGCCAGAGGGAGGAAAGGAAAGAGGCTTCCTGCCTGGCAGTTGGGGACATCTGGGCACTGAACAGAGAGGTGATGGTCAGGGGCAGTTTCCCCCAGACCTAAGTGCACCCAGGCCCCTCCCCATGCTCTGTCAGCACCCATCATTAAGTTGCAGCATTTCGCTGATGCCTCTACTGCAGGGGGTCCTTCATCCTGCCTTCCCTGCTGTAGATGGGAAGCAGGACTCCAGACAGGGAAGGATGCAGGCATGTGGTCGCAGATCTGGGTCTGAATTCTGCCACTGTCCCTGACGAGTTCATCACTGTGGGCAAGTGATGGCAACCCTCTGGGCCTCCATTTCCTTGCCTGCCAAGGGAAAAATAATATTATTTACTAATATTATATTATTTACTAATTCTTAGGTTATTGGGAGACTTAAATGAGATAAGCAAGCACTCAATACATCTGAGCTAGAATTATTGTTAATATTAGTCATTTTGTTCTTATAGCTTCCATTGAACTGGAAGCTCCTTGGCGGTCCAGAATCATATCGTATCATACTCAGCTTGTGTGATAAGCGGCGTGGACAGGGCCTGTGGCTCACAATACTTTTAGGAGCCCCTGAAAATGTTTTAATTTCTTTTACGATCAGAAGGAAAAAAATGAATATAACCCAATCGGGGTTATATTTATTTTTATATCAATGAGGTTGTAAATATATGATTTTTAATATTTTTTTTAATGGAGGAAGGGGCCCACAGAGGCAAAGTGCATTCCACTCAGGAATGTCACAATGTGGTCCTGAATGCAAGGGTTTGGAGTGAGACAGATCAGGTTTGAACCCCAGCTCCACCACGTAGCTAAGAGAGAGATCTAGAGAAAGGTACTTAATTTTCCTGAGCCCCAGTTTCTTCATCTGAAGAAAGGCTCATCTGATAAATCCGACCTCCTAGGTCACTGAATTCTACTTCCCCTCCTTTTCTGTCACGTTACATTTCTAATTATGTATTCCATGTCTGTCTTTCCCCACTAAGCTGTAAGCTCCGCAGAGGTGGGAATCCTGTCTAATTTCATGATTCCTACTCACAACCTTTACAGTGCTCTATGTGCTGTGCATTGTTCTGAAGGTTTTATATGTGTGACATCAGTTATGAAGGGTTTTAGCCCCATTTTACAGATGAGGAAACTAAATGGTTAAGTGACTTGTCCAAAATCACACAGTAGGAAGTGGCAGGGTGTGTGTGTGTGTGTGTGTGTGTGTTTGAACCCCCGAACCTGTGCTCTTAACCATGGCCTCTAGCTGTGATATGGAGCTCAGAGCCTGGCAGACAAGACAGGGAAAGAAGCAGGTACCTGAGGATGCACAGTGCAGAGGAAACCACCCCTCAATGCGATTCTGATAAACTGAAATGAAGATTTGTTCATTTTAGTGAGTAGGTGGCTGTGGAATCGAGGAGACAGGAAATCATTAGGGAGAAGTCTTCCTCATAGACAAACGCTTTCCATTCATGAAGGGGGGAAAGTTTAGGTAGAGAGAATAATCTGACCACATCAAGCATGATAGTGATTGTCCCCGCAGTGAATCAAAGGTTCAGTCACCCTGGGAAGCCGGTCAGCTCAGGTCTCCCCGAGGTAGGGGAACTGATAAGCCGAGACGGGGCTCCCCGGAGTTCAAGTGTGGTCCAGGCTCAACCTGAACAAAATAGGTGCTTCTCAGCTGGAACCCCACCCCTGCCTGCTCACTTTGTGCGGCTCTCACACAGAGGAATTGGCTTTTTGTTTTTTATAATCATTATTTATATTGTTTTTATTTTATCATCTTTATTTTTATAATTTTCTTTGTTTTTATAATGATCTTTTCTGATTATAAAATAACACACATATCTTCATCTTAGAAAAACTGGAAAATACAAATACACCTGCACACAAAATAAGTGAAAGTCAGTGATCATCTCACCACGTAGGAATAACATGTTTAATATTTTGTATATTTCTTTCCAATCCCTTTTCATGGCATATGAATACATATTTATTCTTGCAACATTGAGATCATAAATAATACAATTGTTTTTGTAAACAATTTTGCAGAAGCTTTAAGAAAAACAATCAATAATACAATTAGAATTATTGGTCTAAAATTTAAATATATAAAATAAAATGTAAATTTGGGTTTAGCATTCCTTACTTCCTAAATGCACCTAAAACAAGCAATGAGTAGTCAAAAGTGAGACCTTTGGCTCTTATCATCACCCAGGAGTTGATGGACTTGACTTTTTTTCTGCCAAGTGGGAGAGGAATCCCGGAAGTTCCATGAAGTAATAGACACAAGTTAGCTGTTCACCACATCTATTTCCCTTTCTTCCTGGGGACACACCTAGACTGTATTTCCCAGCCTCTCTTGCAGTTATGTGACCATGTGACTGAGTTCTAGCCAATGAAATGCAGGTGGATATGTGTATTAGTTATCTATTGCTGTGTAACAAAGTATCCCCAAACTTAGCAATTTAAAGCAAGTTATTTATTTGCTCTATAAAAAATTATCCCCAAAGTTAACAGTTTAAAACAACAAATAATTACTACCTCACACAGTTTCTGAGAGTCAGGAACCCAAGAGTGGCTTACCTGGATGGTTCTGGCTGAGGGTCTCTCATCAATCTATTGGCTGGGGCTGCAGCCTCTGAAGATTTGATTGAGACTGGGGGTTCTTCCATTCCTCACTGCATGGGCTCCCACAGAACTGCTCAAGACGGGGCTTCCTCCAGGGTGAGTGATGGTAGAGAAAGAGTGACAGCACCTGGGACGGAAGCTGCAGTCTCTTTATAATCTAATCTTGAAATTGACCTTCACTTCTGAACTCTATTTGTTAGAAGTAGGTCACTCACTAAGTCCAGCCTGCGCTCAAGGGGAAGAGAATTAAACTCCACCTCTTGAAGGAAGGTATATCAAAGAATTTGTGGATTTTTTTTTTTGGCCACGTCGTGCGGCATGTGGGATCTTAGTTCCCCAGCCAGGGATCGAACCTGTGCCCTCTGTACTGGGAGTGCAGAGTCTTAACCACTGGTCCGCCAGGGAAGTCCCTGTGGATATATTTTTAAACCACCACAATCTGCTGCACATTCAGGCTTGTGTGGCCCTCCTCTCTCTTTCTTTCTCCATCTGCTGGCTGAGTGGAGAGGACTCTAAAGTTCTAGAGGAGGAGAAAGACACAAAATGGAAGGAACTTGGATCCCTGAGCAGGGTGTAGAGAGCTCCCCACTCTGCAGCCATGTGGGCTTAGAAGAGGGGAATTGAACTCTCCTGATGTTAAGCCATTGAGATTTGGAGTTTCTCTGTTACAGCAGCTAATTAGCACATAAAGTAGATTTGTTTTGCTTTGTTTTCCTTAGGCTCATGCTTGTGGGTGTAGGTTCTATCAGGAAAAGTCTACTTTCAAAATAATAGAAGTGCCTTAGAGAAACGATCCCTTTTACTGTGCAGAGAGATTGAGAGCCCTGACCTACGAGAGAAGTAATCACATTCTTTGGAGGAAAAGGGTAGGAGAATTGAGAGGCAGAAAGCCAGAGGACAGTGGGGTCCCAGTGCAGGTGCAGAGAGCTGAAGTTGAAGCTGGCACTTTAGGGACTCTGTAGTGAGCACAGCAAAACCCTAACAGGAATGTGAGCATCTGAGCACAGCAATGCCACACACTGAGTCCCCATCCTCCTAACACACAGGGAAAGAAGACAGGAAAGACAGATCAAGAAGGGCAAAGGAGGGGGCTTCCCTGGTGGCGCAGTGGTTGAGAATCTGCCTGCCAATGCAGGGGACACGGGTTCGAGCCCTGGTCTGGGAAGATCCCACATGCCGCGGAGCAACTAGGCCCGTGAGCCACAATGACTGAGCCTGCGCGTTTGGAGCCTGTGCTCCGCAACAAGAGAGGCCGCGACAGTGAGAGGCCCACGCACCGCGATGAAGAGTGGCCCCCACTTGCCACAACTAGAGAAAGCCCTCGCCCAGAAGCAAAAACCCAACACAGCCAAAAACAAATTAATTAATTAATTAATTAAAAAAAAAAAAAGAAGAAGGGCAAAGGAAAGTGACTCATTTGAGAGCTGTATGCTACAGAAATGAACATATGATACGTGTAGGCATATATGTATGAGGATGTTCACTGTGGCCAGGTTTATGATAGCAGTTGGGGTGGGACATGGAATGGGAGAGAGGAATAGCCTAAATACTCATCAACATGGGAATGGTTAAACAGAGTATGTTCATACATACCACGGTGTATTGTGAGGGTTAATTCAAGCAGGACCGGAATTAGCGCAAGCTGATTTACTGAAATAAGAGACGTTCGTGCATAGCACAGACCCCTGGTCAAGTCATTAAATGTACTGATTAATAGTGTTGTTTTATAACCACGGGTCTGAGGAATTTGTACCAGCTGGTCAGCAGGGTTTATTTTTTATCTTTACTTTTACTTTGTTCATCATTGTTTGTTGACAATAGTGAAATTGATGATTTGTACCTGGTTTTGGCGAGACCCCTGAAGGTCTCTGCTGCTGGGGATGGTAAACCAGCAAGAAATATGCCTATGTGACCAGCAGGGTGTAAGAAGCCCTGGTGGAAACTCCATTTGGGGCTTCCTAGGTCTGAGGTGTTTTGTGGTACACCTGTGACCCAAAAGAGAAAGTGTCTGGTATGGCTCTTACAGAGGGAGGACGGTAGGAGTTTACACCTGGCCTCTCTGGATCCCTTGCTGTCTTACTTCAATGTTTTTAATACTTTTCCTGCAATAAACTGTAGATTTGCAAGCATTGTCAATTGGATTCTGTGAATCTTCTTTAACAGTCAAACTCTGCCTAATGACCATGGTGAGTGTCCATGAGATGATGGTAACAGCCATGGTTGCCAAGAAAGAGTGAGATCTACATGTACCTCCTGGAAAGAGGTCCTTAATGTAAGTGCAATAAGCAAGTTGCAGACTAATATGTAAAACATGATTTCATCTTTTTTTTTTTTTTTGATGTGTGATGCTAGATAGACAGGTATAAATATCAATATATTTGTAGAAACTTAGGGAAAGAATCAGGAAGCATGCACATCAAGTTATAAACAATGGTTACCTTATTGGGAATGTGTAGAGTGGGGAATGAAATAGGCTGGAATATCTACTTCTAACTTTATGTGATTTAAAAAAAATGGAATTATAGATCTTTTTTTAAATGAATAGACTATTTTTTAGAGCAGTTTTAGGTTTATAGAAAAATTGAGCAGAGAGTATAGAGAGTTCCATATATTCCCTTTCCTTTCCCCCAGAGTCCCTTCCAGACAGTTTCCTCCATTATTAATATCTTGTATTGGTGTGGTATATTTACTATAATTGACGAACCAATACTGATATATTATTATTAGCTGAAGCCCTTAGTTTCACATTAGGGTTCACTCTTTGTGTTGTACAGTACTTAGAGTTTTGGGGGTTTTTTCTGTTTTTTAATTTTTTGTTAGTTTCTTGGCCTCACGGTGCAGCATTTGGGATCTTAGCTCCCCAGCCAGGGATCGAACCTGTGCCCTTTGTATTGGGAACACAGAGTCTTAATCACTGGACCGCCAGGGAAGTGCCAGTACTTTGTTTTGACAAATGTATAATGTCATGTGTACACCATTATAATATCATATAGTTTTACCACCCTAATCATACCCTGGGCTCACCTATGCATCTCTCCCCACCACCTCCCTGGCAACCACTGATCTTTTTACTGTCTCTTTTGCCTTTTTCAGAATGTCCTATAACTGAAACTATATACATGTAGCCTTTTCACACTGGCTTCTTTCGGTTAGTAATATGCACTTAAGGCTCCTCAATGTCTTTTCATGGATTGAGAGCTCATTTCTTTTTATTGCTAAATAATATTCCACTGTCAGGATGTAACACCGTTTGTTTATCCATTCGCCCACTGAAGGACATCTGGACTGCTGTCAGTTTTTGGCAATGGTGAATAAAGCTGCTATAAACTTTTGGGTGGACATATGTTTTCGACTCATTTGGGTAAATACCAAGGAGGGCAATTGCTGGATTGTACGGTGAGAGTATGTTTAGCTTTGTAAGAAACCACCAAACTGTCTTCCGAGAAGCTATACAATTTTTCATTCCCCCCAGCACTAAATGAGAGTTCCTGTCGCTCCACATCCTCACCAGGATTTGGTGTGGCCACTGTTTTGGATTTTGGCCATTCTAATAGGTGTTTAATTATATCTCACTGTTTTAATTTGTGATTCTCTAATAACATGTGATGTGGAGCATCTTTTCATATGCTTATTTGCCATCTATATACCTCCTTCAATGAGGTGCCAGTTCAGATCTTTTGCCCATTTTTAACTGAGTTGTTTGTTCACTTACTGTTGAGTTTTAAGAATTCTTTGTATATTTTGGATACACGTCCTTTCTCAGATATGTGTCTTGCAAATATTTTCGCCCAGTCTGTGGCTTGTCTTTTCATTCTCTTAATTATAAGACATTTTTCACTTTTGTATTTTTCAAGTAAATGTTTAAATAAAGAAGATGACGGTGAACAGGAATGACTTAGTTTAGCCTCTCTTGCCTGGTTACATGACTAGAACTAATTCCTAATGAGGAGGAATCCACGCCTATGTGTTATACTTTTAAACAGTTTTCGAATTTCTATAACTAATTTACTAAATCCCATTCATTGTTTATCTATAGTTTATGATGAAAGAACCCCCCTCCCTACTTTTTTTAGCAAGGCCTAATTAAAGAACTGTCGTCCAGTATGGGGGAGGGGTAGAAACTGTGGACGCCAGGTCACCTTTGTGGGTCAACTGCTCCTTGGTGGGGAGCCCAGTCAGGGATGGAGGGTGAGTGAGGGGCTACCTGCCCCTCCACCTACTTGATGCCAAGTGTGTGTTTGGGTACCTTACCAGGCCCCCCAAATCAGTTCCCTGAGAAGCTGAATCTTTCACTTGAGCTTATTTCATGAGACCCACAGTGGTGACCTTGGACTCCCCCTCTCCTCCCTTTCTAATGAGGGAAGGGACTCTCTAGAGCTCAGGCTGGAAGCTGCTTAGAAATGCAAAGGTTCAGCTACTTGAAGGGAAAGCATTTGAGGGAAGTCTCTCGTGATTCCCCCTGTGCCTTCAAAGAGGAACAGAGCTTTTTCAGAAACCCTGTATAAAGATAGAGAGTTCAGAGGCTCTGGTCCCTGGGCCCTGAGGAGGTTTCTTCTCAGGCAGTGTTATGCAAATCTGGCTTAATAGAAGGGTGGACTGATTCTTATTTTAAGCAAAGAAAGGAAGGGAAGGAGAATTAATACCTTTTACATTTGGACTATAAATACCACAGTAAATAGGGCTGAAAGGGAAGGATTTGGGGCCTTTGGGGAGCTTGAATCAGCTGTGGGGCCTACAGCTGGTGTGTCAGCGGTACTTCCCACAGGAAGGCCAGGAGAAGCTGGGACTGAGTGACTGGAATGGGAACCAATTAGAACACCCTCCCTGAGGACATGGCCACCACTACCAGGCATCCCCTTGGTCACCTAAGAGAGTTAACTAGGAGATTGCTGAGAAGAGAGGGTTCCTGCCCTGTTGGCTGACCATCAGGGATCAGAGGGGCCAGGACTGCTGTCAAAGATTAAAACGCTGACATGGAAACTACACTTGGGGGAGCAAAATGATAAGATGGTCCCACACCAAGGTGTGTGCTCAGCCAAAATGGGGTATTCTTTTCCCTCAGAAGGAAAGAGCACAGGCCCAAAATTCCGAAGCAGCCCACTAGGCCCTGTGCCTCTTTCTCAGTAGCAGAGTGCCAGGTGCAATTACCTATCCTTTATCTTGAAGGGGATGCTTCCAAACGCCCTAGACCACAGGACCACTAAAAATACCATCCATGCGGCAGGCCCCTGAATCCTCATGGGGTTTCTTTCCCATCCTCTCGTGCGCATGTGCCTTCCTAGGGCATTAGCCACTTCTGCTCTGCAGGTCCCATCAGCACCATGTTATCAATATAATGGGAGCAGTTGGATTCTTTGGAATGTCAAGGGGATCAAAGCTCCTGTGGATTATATTCTGATGGGGGGCAAGAGAGTTAATATAGCCCTTGGGCTAGGCAGTAAATGGGCACTTCTGCCTTTCTCATGTAAAAGTGAGCTGGTTTTGATTTTCTTTATGGATGGGAATTGAGTAGAATGCATTTATCAATTAATAGCTGCTTACCAAAGGCCAGGGACTGTATAACCTGTTCTAATCATGATAACACCCCAAGCATGGCAGTAGCGAGAGGGAATACCACTCGGTTAGGTTTGCAGTAGTCCACCATCGCTCACCACTATCCATCTGATTTCACAGCGATCAAATGAGTGAATTCTGCAGGGAGATGATATGGACAGCCACCAGCCTCTTGCATCCTTTAAGTCTTTGCTGGTGGTGCTGTTCTCTGCAGTTGCACCTAGGATGTAGAGTCATTTCTGATTTGTCATCTTGGCTGGGGATGGTATAGTTTCAAGCACTTCCATTCAGCTTTTCCTACCAAAACCCTCTTATCAGTAGGAGCTGGGGAAAGAGCCACAGGGAGGGTCTGTGGGCCCATTAAACCCCCTAGAGGCAGACTTGGGCCAGAACATCTTTTATCCCCTGGCCTCCACAAACCCATCTCCAGCTACTCCCGAAGAGCATAATAGCAGGTGCCCTGGTATCAGTGTCATCTCATACCCTTAATTTTAATGGGGATGTTGGGACTCAATGCTCCTCAAAAGATGTGAGAATTCCCTTCCCCACTATATATAGTTACCCTTTAGGGAAGGATCAGGGAAATGTTTACTGAATGAATGTATTGTTTATTAAATAATGTACTGAATACATGTGATGGTAACAGAGGGGGTTTCCTCAAGGGGAGCCAGCCTATCCTTCAATCAATGGGCTCTGGGTCTGTGAACTGACTTAGATCTAGAAAGTACATGAGGCCCTGCTGTCCATGATACCAGTTAATTGCCTTCACCCGGCCTCTACTATTCTGGAATTCCATAATCCCCACTGACACTAGGGAGCCCCAGTTCTACAGCAGCAGCTCCTGCTCTCCAGCCTGGCCTGCAGAGGTGACCGGTTCAGGGCCTCTCCAAGGATCTAGTGGCCCCTCTCCAGTACCTCATCACTGCCTTAGTGACACTCTGGCTCTCCTGAGGAGCGTGGTCAGGTGATGGGGCCCCCAGACTCACATAACAAATCCATCTAACTATGGCCTCCTCCCCGGACCATCTGACTCTTCCTTAGTTCTCGGCCAAGGCAGTGCAGCATCTCCACCTCATTTACTGTATAAGTTCATATCATGGGTAAACCTCAAGGAGCAACACTGGCCGTGTACTAAGATACATTCCAGGTGCCAATGCCATGGCATTGAACCTTGAGTCACAAGTGAGTTTTTCCATGTAAAAAAATTATCCCCTTTCCAGATGTATTCTGGGCCCCTCAAGACCCAGTCATTCTTATATGTCTTCTGCTGGCACTTGCTAAGATGCATCAGCCACATCCTGTAGTTCCTTCAACAGATAAGTGATTTCCCTCTGGAGCAGGGACTGTATTTCCCCTACTTGGGCGGAACTGAGATGTGACCCTATTTACCTGCCTGGCAGTAATGAGTGTGGCAGCAATGGATCTTGAGAGTAAACATCATGCTGCAGGGTACCTGCTTCGAGTGCAATCTTTCCATGGTCTCCAAGCAAGGGGAGGCTGCTTTTAAGGAGCAGGGGGCCGCTTTTGCCAGTCCAAAGGGCTCAAGGGATTCTAGAGGTTCAAGTCTCATTTACACAGATGCCCCATTTCAGGTCTCAAGGTCCTACATTTTTCCCTTTTAGCATCCTGACTTTGATATTGAAAATTTGTCAAGGATAGACATTGGTTCTCCTTAATGGGTCTGCCACCCTTACAATTAGATTCTGGGCCTGATTCTCAGCACAGTGTGCCCTGGGACTGGGAGAGACAAGTGTCTCCTTAAATACTGCCAGAGATGCAGTCTGGTTTTCACAGAACCTCTTCAGATTATAGTTGTCTGAACTGTTTTGCATTTTCTTTTTCCGAGGCTTCCAAAATGGTTAACAAAAGGCAACCAACTCAAGCTTTATAACTTATCCCCATACCATTCAGATGCCACAGCAATCACTTCCCTTTCCACCTGTATCACATCTCAATCCACACAGGAGATTCTGAGTAAATACAGTAGGTCAGGGATTCTCCCCACCCCACTCACTATCACTGCCACCTGACTGGCAAATAGACTCAGCTCTAAATATCCCATCCTAAATATCCCTGAGGGTCTGATTTCTAGGGCTACTTCTGACCAACTCTTTTCACTTGGGTGCCCCCCGAAGCAGAACCTGAGACAAATGCTTGTGCTCAAGTAGTTTATGTGGGAGTGAGAGGAGTGAAACAGAGAAAGAGAGGAAACCAATACAAGGTGTGTTATTGAATTGGGTACCTCTATCGGTCACTTCTGCAGGTCTTGCTTAATCCTGCAAGACCTTTTGAGGAACCTAGGAAACATACCTCAGAACTCTCCACCTGGAGGATGAAAGGGGAAAGCATCTATCCGTTGATTCCTCCCCCCAATTAGTCAAAGGGGACCCTATGGGCATTGACTCCCCCGAATTTCCAAGTTGCATATGTGTAACTGCCAAGGGGGTGGTCATGGATGTCCCTGGGACAGAGGTGGGAGGCACAGTCAGATTGTACCTGTGTGAAGTTGCTCACACCTGCTCAGAACTGGTCACGTGATAGAGCTGGGGTCAGAGGACTTAACATGGGGCACAACGGGTGCCCGGTACAGCCCACCCAGGTGAGTACTGCCCTTCTGAACAGCAGAAGCTGATGCTTAAGTATAACTTCACTGAAGTTGGTCCAAAGCACTGGGAGTCGTT
This sequence comes from Balaenoptera acutorostrata, assembly GCF_949987535.1. Taxonomy (NCBI): domain Eukaryota; kingdom Metazoa; phylum Chordata; class Mammalia; order Artiodactyla; family Balaenopteridae; genus Balaenoptera; species Balaenoptera acutorostrata. The sequence continues at coordinate 153,870,072 of NC_080066.1, read as the reverse complement.
TCTTTAGGAATAACCCACAGAGCCAGTTTAGGACCTAAATGAGAAACTCAGTCTCTTACTGTATTCAGTTTTTTTTTGTTTTTGTTTTTGTTTTTAATAAATTTATTTATTTTATTTATTTTTATTTTTGGCTGCATTGGGTCTTCGTTGTTGCGCGCGGGCTTTCTCTAGTTGCAGCGAGGGGGGGCTACTCTTGGTTGCCGTGCGAGGGCTTCTCATTGCGGTGGCTTCTCTTGTTGCGGAGCACGGGTTCTAAGCGTGCGGGCTTCAGTAGTTGTGGCCCATGGGCTTAGTTGCTCCGCGGCATGTGGGATCTTCCCGGACCAGGACTCAAACCTGTGTCCCCTGCGTTCGCAGGCAGGTTCTTAACCACTGTGCCACCAGGGAAGCCCTGTATTTAGTTTTTAAGCCAAAACAGTATGCCTGGATTAATTAACCTGATCATTAAACATAATTTAGCTCTTACCAAAGAAAGACAATTTGCCAGTATGGAGAACAAGCTCATTTCAAAGTTACAGAAATGTAATGTAAAGGAATAAGATTGGCATCAATCTCACTGCTTTATACTTAGTCACACCTTATATGAATAAATGTGTCTATATATCTGTGTGTTGTGTATGTAACTGTGTTTGCCTCTCCCTATATTGTGTCACATATCTGAGTATATCTGTGGATCTGTGTGTGGTGTCTGTGTTCATTGTGTGTTGTGCGTGTTGACCATCCACCAAGTGCCAAGCACTGGGCGTGCCTGTGTAGAGACTCCATCCTTATAGCACTTACTCGGAAAACAGTCTATCTTGCCAGGGAGTGAGGAGGGCTGCCGTTAAGAATCTCCAACTCTTGGGACTTCCCTGGTGGCCCAATAGGTAAGACTCCATGCTCCCAATGCAGGGGGCCCGGGTTTAATCCCTGGTGGGGGAACTAGATCCCACACGCCTGCCACAACTGGGAGTCCGCACGCCGCAACTAAAAAGATCCCGCATGCCGCAACAAGGATCCCGCATGTCGCGACTAAGACCTGGTGCAGCCAAAATAAATTAAAAAAAAAAGATTCTCCAACTCATAAATTCCTATTGTGGTAGGCAGAATAATGGCCTTCCAAAGATGGAAACTGTGACTATGTTATGTCACGTGGCAAGGGGGAATTAAGGTTGCAGGCGGAATTAAAGTTGCTAATCAGTTGACCTTAAAATAAGATTATCCTGCATTATTCAGGTGGGGTCAATATAATCACAAGGGTCCTTAAAGGATGTAAGGCAGAAGAGTCAGTGTCAGAGTGATGGACAGGAGACAGACACAACCAGCCAGTGCTGGCTTTGAAGCTGGAAGGGGCCATGAGCCCAAGGAATGTGGGCAGCCTCCATAAACTGGAAGAGGCCAGAAAACAGATTCTCCCCCAGAGCCTGCAAAAGGAACGCAACCTGCTGGCACCTTGATTTTAACCCAGTGAGACCCATTTTGGACTTCTGCCCTCCAGAACGCTAAGATATTAACATTTGTGTTGTTTTAAGCCGTTAAATCTGTGGTACTTTGTTATAGTGGCAACAGGAGTCCAATACACCTGTGACACCTTGGTCTTTAAAAGGTTCCCCCTTTGCTTTAAAGCTGCACTTAAAGGTGTGGTGGAGTTGCATTTTACACAGGGATTGGGTTGAATATTCAGGATGCAACAAGAAAAGGTAGAGTCCGAATTAACCTTGAACATACCTTCCATGGCTCATTATGTAGAGGGTAGGGACCAGGACCCACTGAAGTGGTACAGATAAACACTCCCCAAGATGCCCTCACCCCGGGGTACCCTCACCACCAGGCACACGGCTTATTAACTGGAAGGGCCAGCTAAACAAACCACACGCTTTGAATCATCTTTCTCTCCCTCAAGGCATGCAATTAAATTTGCATAAATTCAAAGAGCGTATGCTGCAACTCTATCGTAATTTCAGATTTTGTTTTATTTCCCGAGTTTACCAAGGAAAGAATGGAAAAACAAAACCTTCTATTTGTGTTGTTTGTGGCTTGTTCTTTTTATTAGGAAATATACCAAGCATACAGAGAAGTGTGAAGAAGATAACCCGCGTCTGTGTGCATATCCCTCACCTCTGACAAATTCTAAGATTATTCTACATTTGATTCAGATTTTTAAAAATAAATGAAATGTTACACATACAGTTGAAACCCAGTGTCCTCTTTAGCCTTGCAGATACCATCCCCAAACCCCTTCCTCCCCACCCCCCAGGAGTAATTCCCTATTACTTATTTTGATGTTGATAGCATTCCTGTGCATGCTTTTGTACCTCTATTACCCAGATCTGTGTGTACCCGTAAACAATAAAGTATTAATTTCCATGTTTGGAAACACTGTATAAATGGTACACCGCATATATTCTTCTGCAACTTGCTCCCCGACCTCCAGTTCAACAGTGTGTTTCTGAGGTTTACCCACATTGATACCTGTAGCTCTGATTCATTCTTCTTAACTGCTGAGTAATACTCGATTTTATGAAAACACCATTTGTTTACCTGCTCTTCTGTTCATAGGTATTTAGGTTGTTTGCAACTTATCTTTATTACAGACGAAGATTCAGTAAACGTGCTTGTACTTTTCCTTGTGCCCCTATGCCAGGGTTCCTCCAAGGTGTATCCTTAGGAGGGAAATTGCTAGGTCAAAGATGTGTGTAGCTTTAGTGTCACCGGTTATTGCCAAACTGCTTTACACAATAGTCACACCAATTTCCCACTGGCAGTGTAGGTAAGTTCCCTTTAACCTGAATCCTGACCAATACATACTAGTTGCTGCCTCTCTGATTGCTAATGGGTCTTGTGCTTCTCGGGTTGCCCAGCTGATTCTCACAGCAACCCTGGGCAGATGTGGCACAAGTCTCATGTATGACCACCTGGCAGGAGGGCACAAGGAAGCCCAGGGAGAGGATGATGAGCCCAACACAGCTAGCTGTGGCCGTTCAGGAGCCGAAAGAACCCAGGAGTCTTGGATCCCAGGCATCCATCGCCACAGGAACCATATACATGGCCAGAACACTAACTCTGCAGCTACTTTTAGAGAATAAAAGATATTCAAGTAATTAGTACTATGTGGTAAATAACAACCATCCACACTAACAGAGGGCAAGATAATTACCATTTTGTGGAGCTTTGTATTTCACCAAACACTTTTACATGCATTCCATATTTGACCTTGACAACAACCCCATAAGAAAGACTTGGATTACTGTTCCTACTGTACAGATAAGAAAAGTGAGGCTCATGGCTGGTCAGTAGAAGATTGGATCTTGAACCTATTTGCCTTTAAAATACGTCTTCTGTACGTACACTTGGAGATGGGTGTCTGAGAGTTGGGAATTCTCAACCTGTGCCATCTCTCCTGGCCCTCTACACACAAGTTCTCCCAGCAACTGAGGTGACACCACAAACACAGAGCATTTCCCCCAGGGTGAGGCCCAGGCCAGCTTTTTACACCTGGAGTCAGACTGTAAGAACATCCTGACTCTGTCACTCAAAGGACTGTGATTTGGGGCAAGTTACGTCTTCCCTGTGCCTCAGTTTTCTCATCTGTAACATGGGAATGATGGCACCTACCTCCCGGCAAGGTCGTAGTACGGACTGGCTGCAGTAGCACATCTAACCTGTCAGGCACACAGAAAACATGTGAACATTAGCTCTTATGAGGCGGACTGTGACTGTGACTTCTGGCTTCCCACAGCAGGGAGCGGTGGTCCTGATGAGGAAAGGTGGGCCGCAGCATAGCACACGGCACTGATTCTGGGAGACAGCCCGTCCTCGGAGGCGAAGGAGGGCTCTGTCCTGGAGGAACAGGCTCGCGGCACCCAGCACAGGACCAGAGGAACCACAGCCAGGGGCAGGCGGTGGTCCTGCAGGAACGTCCGCCAGGTCACACGAGGGGCCTGTAAGTCCACATCTTCACTTTTCTCAAGGCTTGGTAAATGTCAAAGGATTCCAGCCTGAGGGTTTGTCGTGTGCCACCACAGCTGCCAGTGAGCTGACCAGGCACTGCTTCCAAGACAGGGCTCGGAGGGTGAGGGCTGGGCGTGGCGCACCAAGCGTGCTGGGTAGAGGGGACCTGAGATAAGGAACCAAAGGTGTATTAATGACCTATTCTTGGTTCCTGTCCATCCCAGGAGGACTCGTTCAAGATCTGAGAAGCAACCCAAGCTCACTGCTGTCCTTGACATGAAGCCTTACCATCAGCAACAGTTATCTAGCCCCAGGAATGGAGGAGAGAGAACACACAAGTATAAGGTAGGACAGTAGGGTTCAGCTCCTGGGTCTGCCTGTTTACAGCTGGGTGAACATTAATCTTTGTAAGCCTCAGTTTGCACAACAGTACAATGGGACTGAAACACCCATCCCACCTGCCTCACAGAGCTGGAACATCAGATGAGGAACTTGCATGGAAGTGCCCTGTGAACCATCACATGCCACGTAAATGGCAGCTCTTGCCTATGACACTATGGTTCTTGCTCTTCGGGGGGGTGGGGTATTCATTCACACCATTTGCTCACATCACTGGTTCACTCCGTGACCATGGCACAGCCTGGAACTCTTATCCAGCCCTTCCAGAAACTAGATCTGTAACCATGGCCTGATAGGCCTCCTGTTCTAATCAGGTGAGACATTCCGCCACGGGGACAATCACACAGTCAGCTGGCCACAGGTGGGGAGAGTCATGGGCCTTTGGAAGCAGAGTTCAAACATCAGCTCTGCTCCTCACTAGCTGGGTGATCTTGGATGAGCCACTCACCCTCTCTGAGCCTCAGTTATTTTTAAAATGGGGGTAATGATGCCTATTTTGTGCTGTTGAGAGAAGTGAATGAGACTATATATGCTGGTCACCCAGTAAGTCCTCAACAAGGCAAGTTGAAACTCCCTGGGCCTAGACTTCCTCATCTACAAATGGGGATAAGTGCTGCTCCCTGATAAGGCTGCTGTGAAGATGAACAGAGACAGTGTACGGAGCACACACAGGATTTAGCTCATGACTGTCAGCTCCATAAGCGCAGGGCCTAGGTTTGTTTTATTCCCCAGGGACTACTCAGCCCCTTGTAGCGTACCTGGCACACACCCAGCTGGCACTCAGGAAACATCTGTTGAGTGAATGAGCAAAGTAAGTACTGCAGACTTAACTTCTCTGAGCCTCGACTTCCTCGTCTATAAAATGGGCATGTAAATACTTACCTGGGAGGGCTGTTGTGAAAACCAAGGGCCCACGGCAGATGCTCCAAACATTCTCTGACACTGCACACCGGGAGGTCACCAAGTGTGCCTTGCACCCCATTCCCTAGGCACACACCACAAGAGGCGGCTGGGTAAGTAAGAGTAACGTTTACTGAGCGATACAGGACTGAGTACTATGAAGGGTTTACCAGGATGGAAACGCACCCCACCCCCTCCCCGGACACCCCCCAACACCCAGAGACTACAGTACTTAGGAGTTACACACAACGGCCATAACTGCTGGATATCTGTTCGTAACAAACAAACCATAACATATTTATACTGTATCACATCGAGTGATTATAGAAATCCATATATATATTGCTTGTATAAAATCTTTTTTTTTTTTGTAAAAAATATTAAAAAAAAAAAAAAAGAAAGTATAAAAAACATGTGCAGTTGAAAGCCCTGCCAGGACAGCCAGTCTGTAAACATTCAGTGAGTATGTGCTTTGGAAGGGCGCCCGCGCCTCGTGCCCACAGCAAACTCCAGCAGGGCCGGCGAGGGTGCACCCGGCTGCTACTTCCCAGCAAGGCCGCACTGGGCCCCACATCTCGGCCCTCTCCGGCCTCGCATCAGGGTCAGGGGTCAGGCTGGGGCAGGCAGATGGCAGTGTTACTCAGTTCCATCCTCAGCCGTGTTTGGTTGTAACTCATGGCTTTTCCTGGCTGCTCGGAGGTCCCTGGGGTAGGTGGCCTGGCGGAGAGGCCGGAGAAGTGCCCAAGGCTGCCTGGCTGGGCGTCTCTCCGGCCTGGGTGCCTCTGTCCTGCCTCGTTTGAGCTGGGCCCCAGCAGGACAGCCCCACCCTCAAGTCTACTTTGGTCTCAGCGCTTGGTCCTTCTGGGTTTCGTCAGCCTGCTCTTCCCGTTATGTGGCTGATCTGAGTTTCACAAAAAAGCCCCACTAATTACTGGCTGTGCTGAGCCTTGTTGTAAAGTTTTTCATGCACCAAGGAAGGGCCCTCTGGTGCCCTCCTCCTCCTCCCTCTTGCCATCTCCTCCTCCTCCTCCTCTTCCTCCTCTTCTTCCTCCTCCCAGCCCACGGTCACTTCTTCTCTAGCTGCTCAAGCAGCGGGTTGCCTTCCGACTCGGGGGTCTTGACGCTGTCCGTCCGAACAATACAGGTGGGGCGATGCCGGTTCAGCATCAGAATGAGCTGCTGTCGCTCCTGCTTTAGCTCCTCAATCTGGGTCTTTAGCTCTGCGTTCATGAGTTCCAGCCGCTCGGATTCCTGCATGCCAAATAGAGACATGGCTTTAGGCTCTCACTGGGAACCAGCTCCGGGAAGAGACTCTCCCTCTGGGTAGGCACAGGGCACAGCAGGCTGGCGTTAGCCTGTTTTCTGTCTGCCAGGTTCCCACTAGAGGAAGCACAGAATCTGCTATTGAGTCCCCCGGGGTAACTGACTTTCTTTAGGCCGTGCCTGTCACACCTGTGACACTGGCCCGTGTTGCTAGTGGGATGAACCCAGGTTATATCCTGGGGCCAGCCTGGCTCATGTCCCACCTCTCTTCCCCACTCAGTCTACTCCAGCCACAGTGGCTTCCTTGCTGTTGCTCAAATATGCCAAATACTCTCCTGCCTCAGGGCCTTTGCCCAAGAAACAAAGAGTGGGACAAGAATGGAGGCCAAGTGGATCCAGAACAGATGCATGGAGGGTCCACGGAGGGGTTAAAGGTGGCCCACGATGGCAGTGCAATGGCAAGGTGCTTTATGTATGATAAATGTATGTTGGGGATATATTGGCCGGTAGGATCCACAAGCCCAGTGTGGTCACGTAATTCCTCCTAAAACATGTGCTTCCTGGTTATTAGTCTATAATTATTTAAACAGCCTCTTCCTTATCCCCTGATATCTAGAATCTCTGCCCACTGGGAGGCAATCAATAGTCATCCTTCTGGATCCAAAATGTGGCTTTAAATAGACCGCAAGTGAGATTTCCAGAGAACTTCCAGCTCAGTTGGAGAGGCTCCAGGGCAAGGAAGCAACGTTGATTTGATTTAGGGGGGTTTACCTGTTCATGATGACAGGTGATGGGCATACCAATTCAAGGCTCTGGGGGTCAACACAGGAGAATACAGAGGTTCCAGAATGATATTTCTTGGACTCTGTCTAAAAATTTATAACCAGTTTGGAGGTTGGAATTTACTCAAGGGCCAGCAAAGGCTGACCAGTGATTCTCAACTAGAAGCAATTTCTGCCTCCCAGGAGACATCTGACAATATCTGGAGACATTTTTGGTTGTCACACTGGGAAGGGTGGGTGCCCTTGGAATCCCGTGGGTAGGGATCAGGGATGCCCCCAGATATCCTTCAATGCACAGGACCCCACAACAAGAACTATCAATCCAAAACGTCCACAGTGCCAAGGCCGGGCAACCTGCATCAGACCGAGCGTGGGCTGTGGCTGCGATGGGCTGAGTTGTCCCGCCGGGGGGCCCAGCCGGGCAGCCTCCCTCCGGGCTCTCCAGGGCCCCAGGGCTGCTGTCTTCCCCACACCAGCCAGGCTGACTGAGTTGTTCCTTTTGCTCATCTCTGCAGAGGCAGCCCAGTGCTGGGGACTCAGAACTGCTGAGATGTACAGTCCTCATGACCAGACGCTGAGGGAGAACAGCCTCAAAGAAGGAAAAAGTGCACAGGGGGAAAATATTAAAAGCCAGCTAGGGTGGTTTTGGATTCAGCCGGATAAAGCACGACAGGGAGGCCGGCCTGGTCCATGGTTCTCCAAATTCCGAGAGAAGAGCATCGTTGAGGGCCAGGAGAGACCCCACGTGAAACCATGAGTCTGGTGCAGGTAGGTGCCCATCTTAGCTGCCTGCTCACTGGGTCTACAACCTGGTGACCTTGGGAATGTCTCTGACCATCCGGTTCCCCCCAGTCAAGGTTTTAGCTCCAACTTCAAAGCCTCTGAGCCTCTTGCCTCCAGGAGTTTCGGTTCAATCCACCCACCCACAAGCATGTGCTGAGAACCTGCTGTGTACAGTGAATGCTCTAGGGGGTCCAGAGGCCCATGAGCCCCTAACACGGATCTTGTGCAGCTTCCACTCTAAGGGGAAGAAGGATTTATAGAGCAGGGCAGAGCTTATCATGTGTCCATCAGCCATCCAGGGTCTAGAAGACCATGAGAGAGTGGGCTAAATGGCCGATCTGACCTTAGGTTTGAAAAATGGGTTGACTCTGGTTGAGCAGAGAAAGTCGGTAGGAGTTGGGGGCATTTCAAGAAGCAAGCCCTGAGTGAACAAGGACAAAGACATGGGAAAGCTTAAGATGTGTTTAGGAGATAAAAACCCTCCATTGTGACCATAGGTCACTTTAGGATATAGGAGGGTACAAAGCTGGGAAGGTGGATTTATAGCCAGACCCAGAAAAGCTGGTGGGGTTTGGAATCAGAGTCAAGAGTAAGTTTCCTAACTTCCCTGAGCCTCAGTTATCTCATCTGTAAAAAGATGATGATCCTGGGGATTAAATGACTGCACATGGGAAAAGCATTTTGTAAACTGAAGGGTTAGGGAGGCTTAAGGAATTTTTACTTTAAGCCATGAGCAAGGGAGTATGAAGACAAGAAGGAGGAGAAGCAGAGAGGAGGCCACTTCCAAGAAAACTTGGCAGGTCTTGGAGACTGCCTGCATTTGCAGAATGGGCAGCTGGGAGGAGAGCTGCCTGTGAGCCTGGGGTGGGGGGTGTCCAAGGAAGCAGGGAGGTGGGAGTTGTTCTGGAGAGCAGTGGGGAGGGCAAGGAACGAGTTGGGTCGTACAGCGAATGGAAGTTACAATGGACATGCAAGGGGCAGGGCCCAGCAGCCCTGCACACACATCCTTGTCCTTGAAAAGACTGCACGTCAGGGGCTTTCCTGGTGGCGTAGTGGTTGAGAATCTGCCTGCCAATGCAGGGGACACGGGTTCGAGTCCTGGTCTGGGAAGATCCCACATGCCGCGGAGCAGCTAGGCCCGTGAGCCTGCGCGTCTGGAGCCTGTGCTCCGCAACAAGAGAGGCTGCGATAGTGAGAGGCCCGCGCACCGCGATGAAGAGTGGCGCCCGCTTGCCGCAACTAGAGAAAGCCCTCGCACAGAAACGAAGACCCAACACAGCCATAAATAAATAAATAAAAAAAAAAAAAAAAAAAAAAGACTGCACGTCAAACCCACCTTACACGTGAACACCTGTATCGCACAAAAAGACCAAGTGGGTGTGTGGCGACTTGCTTCCCTGTGCATGTATCATAGGGATGGCATGATATTCTGCTGGTTTGAAAACGTATGGGTACCTCGTGGAATATCCTGACCTCTGACAGTCTGGCTATCAGACTGTAACTAACTGCTTTTTCATTTTATTTTCTTCTGTTTTATTAGTTGGTATTATATATTTATTTAATGTGTAAGTATAAGTTGAGCTCAAAGGAATTTTTTTTTTTAACCATGATTGTAGAAGTGATTTGTGGTTTTAGAACAGCAATTACCTGATCTGTTTTCCTAATAAATTCAGGAACGTGGGCTAGGATCTTCGCACCTTAAGTATGAAATGAATAACTCTTCTTGCATTTTTGTTTATCGTTTTGCCTCTGGTAGATATTTACTGCCCTAGAGAAAATGAAACCATTTGTTGTTTCAGAATGGAATTAATGCAAGTGAAGGAGGTTCTGTCTCCTCCACGGTGGTCAGTGAAAGCAGCAGAAAAAACACAGGGTGAGGGGGCTTCCCTGGTGACGCAGTGGTTAAGAATCCGCCTGCCAATGCAGGGGACACGGGTTCGAGCCCTGGTCCGGGAAGATCCCACATGCCGCGGAGCAACTAAGCCCGTGTGCCACAACTACTGAGCCCACGTGCCACAACTACTGAAGCCCGCATGCCTAGAGCCTGTGCTCCACAACAAGAGAAGCCACCACAATGAGAAGCCCGTGCACAGCAATGAAGAGTAGCCACCACTCGCCGCAACTAGAGAAAGCCTGCGTGCAGCAACGAGGACCCAACGCAGCCGAAAATAAAAATTAATTAATTAATTAATTAAAAAACAAAAAAACCCCACAGGGTAAGAGGCTGGGCATCCTTCTGTGTGCCCTTGGACTAGTCACTCCCCTTCTCCGGACCTCATTTTCCCCCTTAAAATATAATGATTGGCCCAGGGGACTTTAAGCATTAAGATTCTCTGACTCTATTATTTTTAAAAGTTACCCTAATGCACTTAAAATAGGGCTCCACTTCCCAACTCTTTCTGTTAAAAAAAAAAAAAAAGCCTGGTGCAGACTTCTGAGCCCAAAAGCCCTGTCTGAGTTAAAATCTTGACTCTGCCACTGGCCAGCTACACTGCTGTGAACAAGATTCCCAAGTCCCTGAGCCTGGGCACCTGAATAGAGTGCTGGGCCACAGAGGAAGCTCTGGGTTCTGGTCCTGACTCGGCCACTGTGTGACGTTGAGCAACTTTCATCCCTCTGAACCTCAGATGCCAGTCAGTGGAATGGGGCTGCCTTGCCCCCTCCAGAGTCACTGTGACCATCAGGGAGAGAGAGTGGCTATGAAGAGCAAGGAACGCTGTGAGGGTGTGAGACTGTGTCACTGATGCCCACACCCAGGGAGCTGTGTCAGGCACAGCGGGGTTACAGAGGCCAGCTGTACAGCCGTGGGGAGCCAAGGGGCCGCTGCTCCCGAATGCAGGCAGCAGAGGGGGCCTGGGGCCTGCAGGGCGTGGATCTGACCCACACAAAGGCCTGCCTCCTTCAGGGCTTTGGCTGGTCCTGGCAGCTGAACTCTGAGAGGCTACAGGAATCTCCCAGGGTGGCTCTGAGTGTCCAGGGGTCAAGGATGGGACGGTAACTTTTTACATTATACATATATGTGTGCATGCGTATGTATATATATGTGTGTGTGTGTGTGCACATACACATACATACACCTTTGTACCTCCAAGCCTTGTAAATATTTGAGGTGTTAAAAATAAATTACAGAAATGCAAATCAAAACTACAGTGAGGGGCTTCCCTGGTGGCGCAGTGGTTGAGAATCTGCCTGCTAATGCAGGGGACACGGGTTCGAGCCCTGGTCTGGGAAGATCCCACATGCCACGGAGCAGCTGGGCCCGTGAGCCACAATTGCTGAGCCTGCGCGTCTGGAGCCTGTGCCCCGCGACGGGAGGGGCCGCGATAGAGAAAGGCCCGCGCACCGCGATGAAGGGCGGTCCCCGCACCGCGATGAAGAGTGGCCCCCGCTTGCCGCAACTGGAGAAAGCCCTCGCACGAACCGAAGACCCAACACAGCCAAAAATAAATAAATAAATAAATAAATAAGAAAATCCTTAAAAAAAAAAAAAAAAAAAAAAAACTACAGTGAGGTATCACCTCACACCAGTCAGAATGGCCATCATCAAAAAAGCTACAAACAATAAATGCTGGAGAGGGTGTGGAGAAAAGGGAACCCTCTTGCACTGTTGGTGGGAATGTAAATTGATGCACCCACTATGGAGGACAGTATGGAGGTTCCTTAAAAAACTACAAATAGAACTACCATACGACCCAGCAATCCCACTACTGGGCATATACCCTGAGAAAACCATAATTCAAAAAGAGTCATGTACCAAAATGTTCATTACAGCTCTATTTACAATAGCAAGGACATGGAAGCAACCTGAGTGTCCATTGACAGATGAATGGATAAAGAAGATGTGGCACATATATACAATGGAATATTACTCAGCCATAAAAAGAAATGAAATTGAGTGATCTGTAGTGAGGTGGATGGACCTAGAGTCTGTCATACAGAGTGAAGTAAGTCAGAAGGAGAAAAACAGAGTATGCTAACACATATATATGGAATCTAAAAAAAAAAAAGGTTCTGAAGAACCTAGGGGCAGGACAGGAATAAAGACGCAGACGCAGAGAATGGACTTGAGGACACGGGTAGGGGGAAGGGGCAAGCTGGGACAAAGTGAGAGAGTGGCATGGACTTATATACACCACCAAATGTAAAATAGATAGCTAGTGGGAAGCAGCCGCATAGCACAGGGAGATCAGCTCCATGCTTTGTGTCCACCTAGATGGGTGGGATAGGGAGGGTGGGAGGGAGACGCAAGAGGGAGGAGATGTGGGGATATATGTATATGTATAGCTGTTTCACTTTGTTGTACAGCAGAAACTAACACAACACTGGAAAGCAGTTATACTCCACTAAAGATGTTAAATAAATAAATAAATTACAAGAGAATCCCCCATGTCTTCGGGCACTGACTGTGCACACAGCCATCTGCCTTCATGCCCTAAACCTCACACCCGGCCTCTGCTTCCAAGGCCAGAGGGGAGGAGGGGGGCGTGGGGACTTGAGCCCCAGCAGACTTGCCGAAACCTCCCTCCTCGAGGCCTGCACTTCTCTTGGTCCACAGCTGCCTGCTCCTCTCACCACGACAGCACCACCGCCACATAACCGGTCTTCCCACTCTACTCTCAGCTCCCCATGCCGTGCCCCACGCCGCAGCCACAGCGACAGGGCGTATCTCTCTCCTCCCGAAACCCTCCCATGGCTCTCCATGACCAACACTCTTCATCATCCTAACAGGGACACGTGAGAGAGTGAAAGAATGTGCCATTAATAATCAGGCCAGGGGCTTCCCTGGTGGCGCAGTGGTTGAGAGTTTGCCTGCCAATGCAGGGGACGCGGGTTCGAGCCCTGGTCTGGGAAGATCCCACATGCCGCGGAGCAGCTCGGCCCGTGAGCCACAATTACTGAGCCTGCGCGTCTGGAGCCTGTGCTCTGCAACAAGAGAGGCCGCGATAGTGAGAGGCCCGCGCACTGCGATGAAGAGTGGTCCCCGCTTGCCACGTCTGGAGAAAGCCCTCGCACAGAAACGAAGACCCAACACAGCCATAAATAAATAAATAAATAAAATTAAAAAAAAAAAAAAAGGCTTCAAAAAAAATAATCAGGCCAGGGGCTTCCCTGGTGGCGCAGTGGTTGAGAGTCTGCCTGCCAATGCAGGGAACACGGGTTCGAGCCCTGGCCTGGGAGGATCCCACGTGCCGCGGAGCGACTGGGCCCGTGAGCCACAATTGTTGAGCCTGCGCGTCTGGAGCCTGTGCTCCGCAACAGGAGAGGCCGCGACGGTGAGAGGCCCGCGCACCGCGATGAAGAGTGGCCCCCGCTTGCCGCAACTAGAGAAAGCCCTCGCACAGAAACGAAGACCCAGCACAGCCATAAATAAATAAAAATTTAAAAATACGTTTAAAAAAAAAAAAAAGGCAAAACATTGTATGCAGTATGCCATTGTTTAAAAAATAAAAATAAAAAAAATAATCAGGCCAGGCCAACAGGCGCAAACCGGGATTGCCCCAGACAACCCAGCACAGGGATTACCCGACAGGTGAAGGCTCTGGGGCCCTATTCTCTCCATGGACTGTACACTCCAGCTACACTGGTATTCTTTTCACTCCCTTCACCACATCCTTAAACAACACCTCTTGCCTCTGGCCTTTGCTTTGGCTGTTCGTGGTGACTGACCCCTCCAGCCCTGTCCTTCCACGCGTTGGCTCCTGCTCCTGTCTTATGTCTCAATCAGCAGTCTTTCCGCAGCCTGGACTCAGACAGGGCCTCTCCGTCTGTGCTCACAGCCCGCCGCGCTTGCCCAACCTAACGCTCAGCACATATCCCATCCCTGTTTCCTGCCTGCCACCCCACTGCAGCCATGGCCTGTGGACCCACTGTGTGGCGGGCACTCACTCAGCACTAAGGATGGACAGATGGGTCAGCGAACGCATGGGTGAGTCCCGGTTCCACTGCACACTAGCAGGGAGACCTCAGGCAAGTAACCTGACTCTCTGCGCTACGGGTCCGTGTCTAAAATGGGGATCATCAATGTCTAGCTCAGTGGAATGTTATAAGATTAAACGAGATACGGGAAATGCCTGGCACACAGTAGGTGCTCAGCCGGTGTTACTGGAATGTGCGGAGCAGCTAGCCCCGCTCACTTGGCGCTGACCATTCGCTGCACTAGTGTGTTACTGGTGTGCGTTCACTTGGCCCTTCTTGCCTGCTGGCTGGCTGACAGGCCTTTGAAGGCGGGGATGGGATGTGAGACTTCTCTGTTCCCTGCTATGTCTCGCCCAACTCCACAGGCACTCAGGGCTGGAAATGAGGGGTGTGACACTCCATCTATCGTAAAGGCCTATGTGAGACCCAGGTCTTAGAAATTTCTTGAAAACTTTCCGCCTGGTGTTGGTCCACCATCTCTTCCAAGGGGCTCCCAGCTCCAGGAGTCTAACTCCGCCTCCACTGACCTTTCCCCTGCCCTAGACGCTCACAGCCGGAGGGTACACACAGCCCCACGGTGTTGGCACCCATGATCTCAGATTTGCTCTCTGCTTGTTGCAAGCATGAGAAGAGACCCACAGATCCCCAGTCTCAGAGCAAACCCGGGCCAGCCCGGCCTTGTCTCTCCAGCTCCCACAGGAGGGACCACGACTGGTCCCTTCCTGTGTGCCCCCAGCGCACCTAGCACAGGGCTGGGCACTCAGTACATGCTTAAAACGACTTGTCCACAAATCAATGAATGAGCAAAAGAATGAAGGAACAAAGGAATGAACAAACCCACGAATGAATGAATGAGAGCCAGCAGGGCAGAGTGCTGAGGATGGTTGCTTTGAAGTTAGCCTCAGGCCGAATCTCAGTTCTACCGCTTAGTTGCTGAGGGACCTGGGCAAGTTACTTAACTCCCCGTGCTTTCCTTAGTGTCCCCATCTGCAGACAGAGAATAATGCAGGCCCCTACCTCATACAGTTATTATGCCAATAAAATGAGATAATGTGTACACTGCGCTTTGCACAGGGCCCCGCTTTACAAATGTTAGCAACTAGTGTTAACGGTTGCACGCTGTAGAAGGGAGCCTGACCTGTGATGTTATTATTCTATGGTGTTACTATTGTTATTTAGAAATCAACAAGGGATTGGGGGTGGGGAGGCTGGAGACCACCGGCTTGGACTAATTAGCTTTCTGGTCATGTCCCTTCACAGCCATCTACCGTTTTTGAGGAGCAGGGAAGGCCTAAGGGGCAGGAGAAGGAGCAAACGCCTATTTGGCACATTCCAAATGAAAGGGCAGGGATGTGCTCCGAGGGCCACGAGGCAAGGCGGCCCTCCACTGGCCTTGGCACGCAGAGCCAACCTCTGGTCCCAGAGGCAACAGCCAAGAGCTCAGGGGTCAGCTTCAGTGGGGCTGAGGCCAGGCAGATGGGAGACAGAGCCAGAAGAGCCTCCTGCATGTGAGGGAGGAGCTTTTCTCTGCCCCATCGCTACGCCCACTGCCCACATGCAGGGAGCTCTCACTGACTTCATTTGCACCCGCGCCAGACAACTCTGGTAGCCCTCAGCGCACCAGCATGGGTAGTGCCAGTTCTAGGCCCTCTGGGCCCATCAGCACCGAGGGTCTAACCTCAGTTAGAGGCGGGGAACTTGGCTCCTCCCACCTTCTCTGGCTGTCCAGGGATCTGGGTGGGCGGAACGGCTGCAGGCTGCCCCTGGGCGTCTTGGCTCAGGGAGGGGGCATCGGAGAGAAGGCAGGGAAGGCAGAGGGGTCGAGGCCAGTTGGGCAGATGTCAGCAAGTACACATTGATTCTGCAGGCATTCGATGGCCTCTCCCGGTCCATAAGCACACTAGCCACTAAAGGACAAGGCCGGGGTCCCCCCTGGCCACTGCCCTGCTCACCCGCTGCAGAAATTCCGTCCGTTCCTTCTTCTTGTTCCGGCAACGGGCGGCCGCGACTTTGTTCTTCTCCCGACGCCTTTTCCTTCGCTCTTCTTCCTCGTCTAGCTGTGAGGGCAAAGAGCCACGGATGAGACACTGAGGCAGGCCTGGCGTACAGTCTCCCTCCTCACGCTCAGACCGGCAGACGGACAACTTAACCCACATCTCGCCGTCAGTGAGCCGCACTGCCAGCCCGCTGGCCTCTTGGCGGGTGGGATGGCAGCGTTTCCCAGCCGGCCCGAGGATGCTCTCGGAGTAGGTGGGCATCCCTGGGAGAAGTCAGTGCCCCAGGAGGGCAGGGCCACCTGGGTTCTGCCAGAGTTCAGGAGGCCCAGAGCCTGGCGCTCTCCTCACACAGAGGTGACACCCCACGGGCGGTGGCGGTCTGTTCTCTTGCCCGGCCCAAGCCCTCTGGGCACTATTTTCCAGGTCAGTGGCTCCCCGGCACTTCCTTTCAAAACACCTTGGGCATGAGTGTTGGTTTCACCTTCTACCCCCACCCACTGTCACCTCCCTGAGGTATTCTGTCCTCCCTCTCGGTCCTTCCTCAGATCTATCTCCTGGTGATGGAAAAATCTCCCCAGCCCCCTCACCTGGGTTCATCCTTCTCTCTGCCTCTGCATGTTCTTCCCCCAGGACACCCACTTGCATCCCAGGATCCCATGGGCTCCTTAAAGTGCCCTGCTCGGAACATAGGCAGAGGGGCCTTCGGAGTCTCCAGGCTTGCTTCTCCCCGAGACCCACTAGGAAATTTACCATGCTTGAAACAGGGCCCATGGAATGGGAAGGAGAAGGCTCACTGCCCACCAACACGGACTTTCAAAGCCGCAGTTATTGTTGTTTCATTAATAATAACAAGAGCTGCCATTTGTTGCCTACTTTGCTAAATGCTTTAAACACAGGTCATGTAATCCTTACAAAGTCTGATGAGGAAGGTACTATGACTGCCCCATCTCACAGATGGTGAGAGTGAGGCTCAACAGCTCAGTTTGCCCAAGGCCCTACAGCAAGGAAACGGTAGAGTCAGGCTTCCAACTCAAGATTTCTCTGACTTCAGCCTTCCTGCTCTTGACCACAGCCCCAGCCCATTAGGATCACTTTGACGTGATGCCTGTCACTGTCCATTACCCACCAGGAGACCCTGGAGGATACACAGGACCAGCCGGGCTGGGAACGGCCTAGAGTCCGAGGCCACTGGAGAAATGTTGGGTTGCCAACTCTCTCACTTCTGGAGCCAGTTGCGGGTGCTTCTGGCAGCCTGAGGCCTGGAACAAGGTCTCAGCCGAAAGGGCTTCAGGCCAGGAAAATAAACAGCCTCTCTGCCTGCACTCCCGGCATGCTCTAGGAGCTCAAGACCGAGGGTCTGGGCTGGAGACCAGCACCCACGGCCCTCAGCACAGGCCCTGGCAGAGTAGCCCCTTCTCCTTCACCACCACCTTGGAGCTTCTCCCTGACCCACTCCCACCCTGCCTGGGAGGCTGGCTGGAGAGGCGCCTTGTCAACACGGCCGCACCCAAGCACCTCCCAGCCCCTTGGCCTCCTTTGAAACAGAACCAGAAGTGACAGCTCCTCTGGCTGACCCGCATCTGGGGAAACAGAAACCCGGACAAAGTTGATTCCACCCAACCTCTACCTCACCCCCAACAAGGCCAAGGTAACCGTGACGACAGGCAGAGGGAAGGAACTGGAGGAAGTGGCTGGCAGTGCAATCTCCCCTCGGCCAAGAGGGTTTGCCCACAAACTGCCAAGGTGATGTGTGCAACCTGGGCCCTGCCAGGCTCACAGGGTTCTGGGGTTCTGGCAGAGCCGCCGTTTCCTAGGAGACACAACCTCTGTCCTCCAAGACCTACCTCCCCACCCCACCCCTGCGCAGGGCCCCATCCTACATAAAGCTGGAAGCCAACGGAAGCTGCGCTAGCAGCAGATGCAAAGAGGCTCAGTGCTGGAAGTTTAAGAGATCAACTGGGCCAGGATGACACCCAGATGGGGGGCTGCTCCACCCTCCCTCTGCAGCCGCATCAATTCCCTCCTGCCATTACTCTCGACTCCAAACGTCTCACCCTTCTCCAAGCCAGCCAGGCCCTCCTGAGATGACCTTCCTTTTCTATTTGTAAACTCTTACAACCCTCAGGAGCAAACGCCACCTCCTCCAGGAAGGCTCCTTTGACTCCCCAGATAGAATTAACTGCTTTTTCTATGCTGCTACAGCACTTTGAGTTCCCCGCTGTAAGAGTCTCTATCACACCCCACGGTAATTCTCTGCTTATGTAGTAGCTGCCTTCCCTGCTAATCTGGAGAATGGGGGACCTGGGTATCCCCAGCACCTGGAATAACATGGCACTGAGTAGGGGCACAGCAAATGTTAGTCAAATGAATAAAAGATTCAAGAGAAACATGCCACAGGTTTGGATACTATAATTATAAAAGTGATTTATTGCCTACATTTGCATCTGCATAACCTTTTCTCCAGTGCTTATAAGGAACTGTCTCTACCAGGGATGGCCTCTTCTCTCTGTCTGCAGGAGGCCAGGAAAACTTGGGGATTGGGTGCTGCCTTCCCCAGAAGCACATTGGCCAAAGATGGAGTCAAGATTCAGGGTGCAGGGACTTCCCTGGTGGCGCAGTGGTTAAGAACCCACCTGCCGATGCAGGGGACACGGGTTCAAGCCCTGGTCCGGGAAGATCCCACATGCCGCGGAGCAACTAAGCCCGTGCGCCACAACTACTGAGCTTGCGCTCTAGGGCCCGTGAGCCACAACTACTGAGCCCGTGTGCCACAATTACTGAAGCCCACGCACCTAGAGCCCATGCTCCGCAACAAAGAGAAGCCACTGCGATGAGAAGCCCGCGCACCACAATGAAGAGTAGCCCCCGCTCGCCACAACTAGAGAAAGCCCACGTGCAGCAACGAAGACCCAACGCAGCCAAATAAGAAAAAAAAAAAAATTCAGGGTGCAGGCCACCGATGGCTGTGGTGGGTGCACAAACCCAAGCAGGCCCTGGAAGGATCCAGGCTGTGCACTTAAGCCTAAAGCCCGTAGCACCACAGCACCACCAGCTTCCAAGTCCATCCCTGGGCCTTTCCTGTACACATGCCTTGGCTAATATCTCCCAATAAAGCAAGAAATGGCCCCAAAGCCCCATCGTCACACTTTCCCCTTTGAAACTGTGCTGCCTCTCCCCCAAATCCCCCTGCTGCTATTTAAGAGCCTCCCACAGGGCACATAGAAAACGGATGCTGAGGTCCTGCTGGAAATAAGACAGAGGTTGGGCAGTGCCCTTGGCCTTTTCCATCCCCACGGGCTCACTCTGGCTCCTTTCGCTGGGCCTGCATGGTCTGCCTCCTCTGACTGGAGCTGTTTGGAGACTGGCGCAGCCCTCCCCCAGGCCTTTGTTCATCCCCAGAGTTGAGGCTGCTGCCTTCTCCTTGATGCTCCCCGGATTCTCTGAAGCATTTGGTCCCGCGTGGGTGAGAGACAGCAGGGTGTTTTCACCACCCACAGCTCAGACATCTAAAACCAGAACCCCAAATGGGAGATATGACTTTTTCTGCAGATACAGAGGGAAGATCCAGCATGTTTGAGGAAGAGGCAACTTGAGGCTCAAGACATTAAAAAACCATGAGATGGGGGCAGGGGTGGAGTAAGCATATCATTCCCTCTTCTCAAACTGAGTCCTGGCTCTGTTTATCCCCAATTCCCAGGAAGGCCCAAGGACAAAGCTGTCTGTGTACTGGCAGTGAGGGGGGCCCCTGCACCACCCTTCACATTGGAGGGACAGACCTGGGGATCCACGGCCAAGGGTGCCCTCCTGTTGAGCAGTCCCTCCTCAGAGAGCCTGTTCCCAAGCCCCTGCTGAGGGCCAGCACGACCCCAGCCCCTGGCCCAGCTGACTGGACGAGGTGTGAGCGGCTGACCCAAGCTGGGCTGTATTCACCAACTAGAAATTTGAAACTGAACTGCTGGACTGGGAGGCATACAGGCTGGACAACCAATTTCAACCCAGAGAAGCAGAAATATCAGGCTGCTGATGTGTGGAGGTGAGCAGAGATCACGCGGCAAGAGAGAAACAAACGCTCAGCTATAGGAGGGAGTAGGACAAAGAGAGGGAACGGGTGACAGAGAGAGAAGCAGGGCCTGGATAGGGTGTGGCGAGCGAGGTGCCCAGGGCACACATTTCAGGAGGCGCTCACTCTTGTGCCAGGGCAGGGTCAGCACCCGAGGGTGGGTGCCTCCTTAAATGCCGTGCCCTGGGCATCTGGCTTGCCTCACCCTGTCTAGATCCCGAGAGATGGAGGGAGCTCCAGAGAGAGAAAGGTAAAGACAGAGACAGAGAGGAGAGACAGAGGAACGGAGAGACAGAGGAACAGGGAGACAAAGGTGGGTGGAGAGAGACAGAGGGAACAAGGCAGAGCCACAGAGAGAGAAACACAGGGACATGGCCACAGGCTGATGGTACAGACAGAGGGACAGACAGAAACTCTCTTGGTCTTCCTGATTCCACCCCTGGAGAGGCCTGACTATGCTTCGTCTCCGTGGGGTCCATGATGGGTACACCTGAATCTACCCTGGAAATTCCTCCTTTGGCCTGAAGGGAGCTGGAGAAGGTTTCTGCCTCTTGCCACTGAAAGATGCCTGGGACAACAGGGTCCCACCCTTGTGAAGTCAGGTGATGCAGAAGGTGATCCCCAGTAATCCGGGGGAGAAGGCCTACCCAGGAGCAATGCTTCTAGAACAGTTGGGAAAGTGGCAGAGCCTGGATGCAGAAGAGCCCTTGAACAAACAGAGGTGAGTCACCTCAGCAGGTAGAAAATCCCGCGTATCAGGGGTCCCAGGGGGTTAAATGGTCTCAGTAAACCAGTCAGGACAGGCCTATTATCTTCCTCACTTTCAGATGAGGAAACTAAAGATATCAAGGCTGTCCAGAAGGTCAGTGACAGCTTTGAATCCAGGCCTTTTGGCCCCAGGGTCTGAGTGTCTTCTGCTCTTGGAAGGGCAGATGGCCTAGGTAACAAGTCCCCCACCCTTTCAGCTCCAGCCTGATGATGGGACCGTAAAGCAGCAGCAGAAGCCTCTGACTCTGAGGACGATGACCGTTTTGTTTTTTCCTACCTGGGTATTTTTAAATAAAAAATATTTTTTGCATAGTTGACATTAAATGTGTAGCGCTGAAAGCAGGAGGGGGGCCTCCCCTCACCCTGGTCATGTTTCTCAGGCCCCGTCTGCCAGCCACGTGGCTCTCACACGGTGGCAACAGTCACCCAGATGTGATTTTGAATTCTGACATTTCATAAGCATTTCCAAATATGTATCTTGCGAGACCCACAAAAAGACAGGATGAGAAAGAGCAATGACACTTTTTAACCCCAGGCACTGCAAATACAGAAACTCTCACATGGACAAAGCAATAGAGAAAAGCGCAATAAAGCAGGTGACAAGCAGAATATAGAGAGGGGGAAAAAACCAAATCAAACCCCCAGCACTAAGCAGAGTAGTGAAGGTCTGAGAGGCTTGTTCAGACTAAGAACTGTCTCACGGGCAGAGAGAAGCAGGTTTATCTGAGACTCAGGGCATCAGGGTCGTCAGCATGAACTTTGGGGTCTAAGAGGCCTGGGTCGCCCCCAGCAGCTCTGCTGTGTGCTCCTGGGCAAGTCACTCAGCCTCTCTGAGCCTCCGTCCCTCACTTGTACAAGGAAGGCACTGAGCCCTGCTGCACAGGGTCGTCATGAGGACTAAGTCCCAGCCCAGAGCCTGGGATCCAGGAAGGGCTCTGAAAATGCCAGCTTCCCTGCCTGTCTTCCCAGGTGAGGCCAGTGCTGCCCGGGGCCCACCCAGCCTCCCGCACAGGCAGAATCTGGCATAAAAGGAGACCTGGGGGGGCAGGTGCAGAGTGGAGGTGCTTCAGGGCACGCGAGCTGTCAGTGGGCAGGCCTGGAGTGACTGCCCTGCTGCCCAAATCGAGCCCTGGCCACGCCCACGGGGGGCCCTCCCCCCTGCATGGAGGAGCCATATTTCAACACCAGGGACCCACGAGCACCCTGGGAAGTAAACACCCAGATACCAAACATACCAGACATTCTCCCACATAAGCACGGCTGCTCGGAGCCAGGGGCTGCGGTCCCTCCCCACCCCCTGCCTCCACCACCCTACCCTTCAGACATCAACAAAGTGGGCCAGTCCAGGGGCAAGACCTCGGCCAGGCTGGCCAGCCTGGGCCCACAGTCCCCTCTGCCTCCTGCCACCCCTGCAGGGAGGAATGAGGAAACGCCAGGGGCCCTTGTCCATCCAGCACCCTTGCTGACCCCCTGCAGCCCGCAGGGCCCAGGCCCTCCCCCCAGTATCTCTCCTGGGGCTGCGCCGTTGGAGGTTCCACCCTCCGCTCTGTCCCATCTTCTCCAGCCAGGCCCTCTCACTCCGAACGGCCAAGGTATGGACCTCAGCTATGAAATACCGGACAGCTTTAGTGAACAGTGGGCCAGGCTGTAAGAAAATTCAGGACAAGTGGTCAGTCAAAGGGCTGGCGTTGCAAACTCAAGCCACCCCCAGGAGCCAAGCAAGTCAAGGTTAGTGAGGGAGGATGGCTGGATGAGGGTCTGGCCCCCAGAGGGGACACCCCCCACTCGCCCCAGGGCAGAGAGGGCTCAGTGTGGCCAAATCTTCCAAGTTTTCAAGTCTAGCTGAAAATGTGAGCTTGTGGGTAAAATCTCCCCATTTTTAATGCTGGCAACGAATTCCATTTTGAAACGAACGCTGCAGGAGCCAAACAAAACACATCTGTGGGCTGCCCCGGCCGTGGGCTACTAATTTATGATCCCTGGCAAGAGACAGACCCCGGCGGGGTTGGTCACCAGACAGCCGGTTCCAGTCACCGCGCTGCCCCTTCTCTCTGACCTCAGGCCAGTCAGCCCACCTCCGGTCCCGTGGCTCATCTTCAATAAACACAATGGCTCCCACTTCCCCTAACCTTCAAACATTTCTACAGGGTGGGTGCTAGGGGCCTCATTTTACAGGTGAGGAAGCAAGGTGAAGTGTCTGCCCAAGGCCACCAAGCTGGGGAAAAACAGGGATTCAGTTCCCATACATCACACTGCCTTCCAACACTGGGCCAGACCAAGAGCTCCCCAAACCCCAGCCAGCTCTGACTCCCTGGGGTTTCATTCGTGTGACCCTCAGGGGTCACGAGTGCAGCGTTGGCTTTACTGAGGGGAAAGGGAGGGCCGTGTGGGAAGGGGACTCTTGGCAACACCGAGGCCAAGATGAGGAAACCAAGGCCCAGGGGAGGGAGAGCTTGCTCCAAGGCTCACGCTGGAGGGCAGGGCCTGGGTCCTCACAGACAAGTCCAAGGGACACTGAGGGTCAGTCCCTGGGCCTCCCGGCTCCACCGACTGCATCGCACCCTCTTTCTGGAATTCTCTCCACCCTGGATGCTCAACACTGACCTTGTGTGGTCTCCTACTTCTCTGACCTCTCCTTTCCTGTCTCTTGCCCGGGGCCCTCTATACATACTGCCTCCGGATCACCGTTTCCATCTGTGGTTTCAGCCACCACCTCTTCTCAAATGCCAAACAAATCTTTATTTTCAGACCAAAAGCTCCACTGCCAGCTGGACATTCAATCCAGATGTCCCTCAGCCCCTCAAAGTCTTTATCCTCAATTGGTGGCTTCATCTCTATTCTCCACCCCAGCTGGCACCACTGCCCAGTCATTCAAGGAGGTAGAAACTCAGGCCTCGCCCCTCACCTGTCCCTCTCCTTATCTCCAGTTTTGACCAGACAGGCCATCCAATTCTACATCCTAAATCTTCCTCAGATTTGCTCCCCACTCTCCATCTCCCCTGCCACTTTCCAGGCTCTCTCTCTTCTCACCGTCTCTGTCTCTGTTTCTCTCTGTCTCTCCACCTCGTCTCTCTCTCCTGCATCACCTCCTAGGAGGCCTCCTGACCCTGCACAACCATCCTCCATCCCAGCCATTGGAGGGAACTTTCTAAAATGCAAATCTGATCCAGTTATTGGTCTTCAGGGGGCTCCTCATTACCCTCAGGATAAAGCCCAAGCTCCTAATGTACCCAGCAAGGCTCCCCGTGACTGGGCCCCTCCTGCCCTGGTCTCACCTCCTATCTACCCCTACCCTACACGCCATGTTCCTGCAACCTGGAGCCTCTATTATACCTCACACTTCCCTGGCCTCATGCCTTTGCCTCTGCTGTCCCCTTGGCTTACTCTCATGCTGTACCTTCAGCTCAAGCATCACCTCCTACAGGAAGTCCTCCCTGATTCTCATCCCCTCCAAGTTGGGGAGGTGTCCCTCTGCTCTGGGCTCTCATAGAATCTTGTGTTTATCCTGGCCTCTACTGTGCTATATACGAGCCTCGGTTTCTGCCCCCACTGAACTGGGAGTTCCATGAGGGCAAAGTCCATGTCTTATTGACTTTCTGTGTGCCCAGCACCTTGTAGAGTTTATGGCCATCAGTAGCACTCAATAAATGTTTGCTTAAGGGACGCCTGATCCACAGAGCTGGTGACCTGAACAAGAAGCCAGGACTCCTGACTCCCAGTCCAGTGCCCTTTTCAACTGCTCCCAATGCCAGGCTATAATCCAACACTTTCACCTATGAACAAACCCACACATCTGGACGCCGTGTTCACTCAAAGCTCCAGCCCAGCCAACCACCAGGTGAAGGCTCTGAAC
The DNA here is from genome assembly GCF_949987535.1 of Balaenoptera acutorostrata. Lineage (NCBI taxonomy): Eukaryota > Metazoa > Chordata > Mammalia > Artiodactyla > Balaenopteridae > Balaenoptera > Balaenoptera acutorostrata. The sequence continues at coordinate 153,845,421 of NC_080066.1, read as the reverse complement.
AAGAGCTGGCAGAGGCAATGGCTCCACCTGCCAAGATGATGCACTCAGCTCTCCCGGCTGGGGGCACGCGCAGGTGGAGAAGCGATGGCTCAGTGCGCTGAAAGCGTGGCGAGCAGCAGGGCTGGAAACTAAGCTCCATCCTGAGGTTCCGGAACTAAGAAGACCTAGAGATCCTTGATTCCTGCTGCATCCGCAGGCCTGGGAACTCTAGTTCAGGGAAGGAGAGTGAGTCTGCCCAGGTCTCTGGGTCAGACAGCAGTGAGACCAACCAGAACACCACTGTTTTCTGGAAAGAAGCAGGGAACACCTCCTTTACCAACTGAAAGCCTGCCCCCACTCTGGTTGCATTAGAGCCATGGGGGATCCGTCCAAACTGACCTGAGTGCTCACATCTCAGCAAGAGTAGCAACTCTGGACCTCGGCCCTCCCAATCCCCGCCCTCACACCCGTGGTCCTCAGTAAATCCTTCTCCTGGATTAAGAGAACCCATAAAACAATAGGCTGCCCAAGGCTTGGGCCTGGTTTATATGCACAGAGTAGGAAAGGGCCATTCTCTCAGAAAGCAGTGGAGAACAGCCCATTTCCACTGCTAAGAAAAGGCAGCATTGTGTTTGGAACAAAGCCTGAAAAAGCCGGCTGGGCAGGGTGGCAGCCATCTGTGGACCGCCCTGCTGAGCAAAGAGCAAACACTGTTACTGCAAAAGTGAGGGGGAGGCCAGGAGACAGGAAAAATCACCTTGGCTGGGCAGAAACGTAACATTGAAGAGAAAAGGGACAATGGTTGCCAGGATATCCTTCTGTGGACAAGAGCTATTTGAAGAATGATGGCTCTTTTTTGTTGAAATATGTCTATTACAGGCCTGTTTCATATTTATGGTTTAGGGAGGTTCGGTTTCCCACTAGGCAATCAATCAATTTTCTTGCCCAATTGACATTCACTTCAAAAAGATGAGAAAAGGAGAGAAATAGTGGCCTCCACAAGATTCTCCCCACCCCCAAAAGACTGGTAAGAAGCAGAATATATCTGGCAGGGAAAAATCCATTTTCTTCTCAAAAAGAGTTAACCATACAGTTGAAACTGGGTCTTTAACAACAGCAACAACAAGAAGCAGTGTAGCATGCCTTGATTACACCAGGGCAAAAACAAAAAAAAAACAAAAAATCAGTAACAACAACAAAAAAACAGAGACAAGAGCTCCTGCAAAATGACTGTCTACAATTAAATGAAAATGCAGTTGTTGAAAAGAATATTTATGAACAGGGCTGTTCTGAAAGTCCTGAGCTGGCCAAAAGAGAAGAACATTTCAAGTGCCATCATCCTATTAAAGCCTTGGAAGTCATTTGTCTTTCATCATGAAGGTGAAAAACAAGGTCCTTGGCTTAACTATTCTCCACCAACACGGTTCTGTTTAATCTGTACGCAGGGTGTGCAGCTGAAATACAGATTTCGGCCAATTTCTTTCAGGCACAAGGCACAGACAACAAATCGCTAAGCAGAATGGCGACCTCTACTTCAAGGGAACAGAACTCCAGCTAATTAGAATCCCACCCAGATGACAATGGTCAAAGGAACTCACAACCAGAGATGCCTGGCCTGGAGGATGGAAGGGTGATTTTCACCATGCGTGACTTATGCAATGAAATGGACGCAGCTAAAGTTCATGGTGGTGGTGGGGGGGGGGGGGGGAGGAGGGGTTTCACAGCACCCAGACAGATGAGGGGGGCAGAGAGCACCCCCCTGCCCCAGTTTTCAGACCAGAGCTGCCGAGACTCCGGCCCAGATTCAGCAAACGAAGGCTCCTTTGGCATCAGAACAGTTTATCTGATTGTCCCTTCTAAAACGATAAAGGAGCTGGCCTATTGACAAGCTCGGCTGCTTAATTAATTGTAAAGTCCCTTCGGGTGTGAATGCTGGCAGCAGGAGCATCTCAAGACCTGGAAATAACTGGTTTGGAAATGCTAAGGTGTTTGCAGACTCAGAGAGCAACCCTGCCTAACACAGATTCAGGTACCACATGATGGCATGCGGGTTGCTCCAGGAAGCTTGAGATAGGTTTGGAGAAAAATACGACTTTAGACCCTAGTAGCCATTCTCAGAGAGAATCATTGCCAGTCAGAGCTGGAAGGGACGTTCAGTTCTGAGAGCATCAGAATCCACTGGAGGGCTTATTACATCACAGATTTGGGGGGCTCTCCCCTCTAGAGAGTCTGCTTTAGTAGGTTTAGGGTGAGACTCAAGAGTCTGTGCTCCTCACATGTTCCCAGATGCCAGCTGGTCTGTGCACCCGACTTTGAATAGTGCTGATGTAAACCAGTGGACTTCAGATCGGTTTCAGCAGAAGCCTCTTCTTCAAAGGATACTGCAATATACTAAATAGATAAAGGTGGTATTTTATTAAGGGGCTCAAATTGTATCATATACTTATTATAGTCATTCAGTGAGAACAGTAAGATGTGGTTGATGCCAAATCTTTAACTCAGAGGTTATGAGGGACATTTGCAGGTTTCTGACAGCTTCAAGATCCAGATTATTCCTGTCTTACGTTTTCCCTGCACACACAGATCAGTAGTTACAAACGGTGTTTATGTGTATATATGTGTATACATATATACACATACACACACATATGTAAATAATGTTCTTTTCAGTTTGCCTTGCACTTTCAGGATGCTCATCAGTAAAGAGAAGTAGCAGAAAGAGCTTAGTTCTGAAATCTATGCAAAATAGATTAACCTGGCACCAGACGTCATCTTGGCAGCTCTCAAAAGTGTTAGATTTGATAACTAATGGGTATGAGCATGGGTGTGGATCTTGCTTTTTCTAAAAAACAGATTAGATAAAATTATGCCTTAAAAATGAGACCCTGGGGGCTTCCCTGGTGGCGCAGTGGTTAAGAATCCTCCTGCCAATGCAGGGGACACGGGTTTGAGCCCTAGTCCAGGAAGGATCCCACATGCTGCGGAACAACTAAGCCCGTGCGCCACAACTACCGAGCCTGTGCTCTAGAGCCCGTGAGCCACAACTACTGAGCCCATGCTCCACAACTACTGAAGCCCACGTGCCTAGAGCCCGTGCTCCGCAACAAGAGAAGCCACCGCAATGAGAAGCCTGTGCACCGCAACGAAGAGCAGCCCCCGCTCACCACAACTAGAGAAAGCCCACGCGCAACAACGAAGACCCAATGCAGCCAAAAATAAAATAAATAAATAAAATAAATTTTAAAAAATGAGACCCTGGCAAGTTACTTAATCTCTCTGAGCCCTGGTTCCCTAACAACTAATGGTACTAAAAACACCTACCTCACAAGGTTTTTGAACAGATCAAAGCAGATGATCTCTATAAAAGGAGTTTTCAAACCATAAAGTGCACTGCTCACGTGATCCTTCTGTCCTGAAGGCAAATGTCCTCACTCCTTCAAAGCACTGGGCTGGTTTATAAGGTACCACATGCTTCAACCAATGGCTACAGATTAGAGCCACCAGCCCGCCCCACCCAGACCAACTGAACCAGAATCTCTGGGCTGAATGTCAGTATTTTTTAAAGACTCTCCAGGAGATGCTAATGAGTAACCAAGATTATTCCATATTTCCTCCCGAGTTCCATACAAAACCCTGCCAGGCTGCTCCCATTGCTTCTGGATGGCCACTAGCAACAAAAGAGAAAGAGAAAAAAAATATCCCTAACCAGACCCTGACTTTTTCACTGCTGTTGGCCTAAAAGGGGGGTTTTAATCACCATAGCTACTAATTCTGGAGCACCGATACATGCTGGGTGATTTACATACATTATCACTTTTAATCCTCCCTGTACCTGGGTGAGGTAGATATTATTCTTGCCCATTTTTACAATAGCTTTATTGAGATAAAATTCACACATACTGTACAGTTCACCCACTAAAAGTATACAAATTCAACAGCTTTGAGTATATTCACAAAGCTGTGCAACCATCACCACAATCAATTCTAGAACATTTTCATCACCCCCCCAAAGAAACTCCATACCCTTTAGCCATCACCCCTGACTTCTCCCATGTCCCCCAGCCCTAGGCACCAGGAAACTGGGTCTCCTTCGTGTCTCTATAGATTTGCCTATTCTGGACATTTCATATCAATGGAATCATACAATATGTGGTCTTTTGTGACTGGCTTCTTTCTTTTTTTTGGCTGCGTTGGGTCTTCGTTGCTGCATGTGGGCTTTCTCTAGTTGTGGCGAGCAGGGGCTACTCTTCGTTGCGGGGCGCAGGCTTCTCATTGCGGTGGCTTCTCTTGTTGCGGAGCATGGGCTCTAGGCGTGCGGGCTTCTGTAGTTGTGGTGCGTGGGCTCAGTAGTTGTGGGTCACGGGCTCTAGAGCACAGGCTCAGCAGTTGTGGCACACGGGCTTAGCTGCTCTGTGGCATGTGGGATCTTCCTGGACCAGGGCTGGAACCCGTGTCCCCTGCATTGGCAGGTGGATTCTTAACCACTGCGCCACCAGGGAAGTCCCATGACTGGCTTCTTTCACTTAATGTTTTCAAGGTTCACCATGTTGTAGCATGTACTTTATTCCCTTTATGGCCAAATAATATTCCATTGTATGGATATAGCACGTTTTATTTATCCATTCATCAACTGAGGGACATTTGGGTGTTTCCACTTTTGAGATATTATGAACATTCCTGTACAACTTTCTGTGTGGACATATGTTTTAATTTCTCTTGGTCATATATACCTAGGAGTGGAATTGCTGGGTCATATGGTAACGCTATGTTTAGCCTTTTGAGGAACTGCCAGATTGTTTTCCAAAGTGTCTGCACCATTTTACATTCCCAACAGCAGTCTATGAGGATTACAACTTCTCTACATCCTTACTAATACTTGTTATTATCTGTCCTTTTTATTATAGTTATCCTAGTGGATGTGAAGTGGTATCTCATCGTGGTTTTGATTTGCATTTCTTTGATAGCTAACGATGTTGAGCATCTTTTTATGTGCTTATACTTCTTTGGAGAAATGTGCATTGAGATACTTTGCCCATTTTTTAATTGGGCTATCTGTCTTTTTTTTTTTTTTTTTTTTTTTATTAATTTATTTTATTTATGGCTGTGTTGGGTCTTCGTTTCTGTGCGAGGGCTTTCTCCAGTTGTGGCAAGCAGGGGCCACTCTTCATCGCGTTGCGCGGGCCTCTCGCTATCGCGGCCTCTCTTGTTGCGGAGCACAGGCTCCAGACGCGCAGGCTCAGCAATTGTGGCTCACGGGCCCAGCCGCTCCGCGGCATGTGGGATCTTCCCAGACCAGGGCTCGAACCCGTGTCCCCTGCATCGGCAGGCGGATTCTCAACCACTGCGCCACCAGGGAAGCCCTATCTGTCTTTTTATTAGAGTTGTAATAGTTCTTTATATATTCTAGATACAAGTCCTTTATCGGATCTATAATTTGCGAAAATTCTCATTCTGTGGATTGTCTTTTCACTTTCTGTCCTTTGAAGCACAACAGTTTTTAATTTTGATGATGTCCAATTTATTTTTTGTTGCTTGTGCTTTTGGTGTCATATCTGATCCAAGGTCACAAATATTTGTGGCTTTTTCTTCCAAGAGTTTTGTGGTTTTAGCTCTTACAGTAGGTCTTTGATCCAACTTGAGCTAAATTTTGTATATGTTTGGAGTCAGGGAGGAAGCTGAAGCTCAAATGTCTAGTAAGCTCTCCAGAGCCAGACTGTTCCGATCAGCAGTCCTGCCTGGCGACATGGCTTCCGAAGAGCCAAGGTTCTGTACTGGTGGTGGTTCGTGGTAGAGGCAGGGAGAAGGGCCACGGAAGCAAGCCGTGGAGGAGCTTGTCACCCAAGACAGGCCCAGGCACTGTACTCAGTAAAGGGGGACCCTGCAGCCAAAAAGCAGAGCACAGTCAATGAGCCCCACAGTGGGCAGGACATGCGCAGGCTCACGGGGTCGCTAAACCCAGAGGTGGCCCATTGACCTCACTCCAGTTATCTCTGCAGCCTACCCGAATCTGCCCCAGTGTCCTTCTAGGTCTCCGAGCTCCAAGCTCAAGTGAAGTTGTCTTATGTCTTTTGGGCACAGTTGAAGGGAAAGAGATTTGGCTGGCTCCAGAGTTGTTCAGCCAGAGAAGGACCCGTGAGGGGACTCAGTTTCCCAACTCTGAGTCCATATTACCAGTGGGTCTGGGGACACCAACGTAAGATGACCAGCATTGATAGAAGAGGCCACTTCATAGGGCTGCTAAAAAAACTGAGGATTCATGAGAATCCAGCAACGCCCTTAACACCACAGGAAACAAGATAAGGGTCACACAGGGCAGCTTAGTGGAAATCAGAGGGTTGAAGGGCCTTTTCATTCACAGTTTGTGATGGTAACTAAAACTGTGGCTGCATCTAAACTATCAATACATAAACAGTGAGGAACAGGAAGGTCTGCTTGGTTCCCTGAAACCCAGGTCATGGGTACAACACATTGGAAAGACAAGTGCTATCAGAACTTGTAGTGTGATTCACTGCAAGTGGACTCAGTCCCTAGTAAAGGTGATGTACAGGTGTAATGCACTGTAGTCAAGGTTACCTTTACACACAGTAAACTCCTTCACGATGAAATTCCATGAGCATCAGTTTCTCCCTTTTGCAGATGAGGAAACTGCGCTCAAAAAGACCAGCTGACACTTGTCCAAGGTCATACAGAGAGTGGGAGATGGAGCTGGATTTTGAACCCAGAAGCTTGAATCCAAGCCTAGAGCTCTTCCCAGGTCCCTGAAGCAGCCCGTCTGGTTAGAAAGCCAGGATGGTGCCCCACTCCCACGACACCTGGACACCTCCAAACACTCAGGCCACCCACCACATCCAAGGGCAAAATACCTCAAGCAAATGAAAGCCCAAGGAACAGTTTTTGAATCAATTATAAAAACTAACTTGCCTGATCCACACATATGAAAAGTAATCGCAATCATGTCTTACATTTGTTGTGTACCTTATTAAGTGCCAGGCATATGTGAAGCCCTTCTTTACCTGCATTAGTTCACTTAATTATCACAGCAGCAGTAGAAGGTAGGTGGTATCATTATCCCCATCTTAAAACAGAGATCTAAGAAGGCAGCATGGACTCCTTGAACTTTTCAGAAGTGTCTGATTTCTGCTAAGAACATACAGAACCAGCCATGTCCCTACCACCACCTCTCCAAGGGACCCAGTGCTAGGACAACAGCGGGTGTGACCAACCTGTGATGTTAAATAAGAGATTTGGAACCCTTGTGAATGCTCAGGGTATGGTATCAAATAAGACTCAATACCACAGGGACCAAAGTTAAACACACGCATGGTTGCCTTTAGCTATCACTCGTTTGCCCTCAAATTACATGATTAAAGAAAAAAAAAAAGCTAACAGCTTTGGAAAATGTGCTAACAAAGTGACGGAACTGAAGTGGAAATTTAGGATTTCAAAGATGAGTTGGGAGACTCTATTCCAAGAAGGGACAGATTGGATCTCTCTGCCAAGCAAGTATGAGACAGAAAAAGCGTCTGAGTCAGAGGGAAGAAGGCCAATGCTATTCCAAAGAGCCACAAATTAAAAACCAATTATGCAAGGCTTGCTAAAAAAATGTCAGTGGGCTGCCTTTATGTTTTAAATCACTAAAAACATAAGCATGCTTATGCCAACATTTACCCAGCACATCAGCTGGTTTGGGGAAACTTTTTATGCTCAGGCTAAACATGGACGAACATTTTGGTCTTTTTGGTGAGCAAACTCCTAGGGTGAGCACACCTTTCAAGACCACACTGTAGTTCATGGATTCAAAGTCCCACTTCTTCCAAAGGTGAAAGTCTTCTAAATGTTCTCTAGGGCCCCTGGAGAAGTTGGGAGATGACCAATGTGAAATCCACAAACAGCTAAGTCTCCTCTCCTGTTCTCAAGAGGATGAGGACAATGATCTAGTCGCCACATGCAGGACGTGCTGCAGAGACAGTCCACGATGGAATGCACACACTGATTCCTCAAGGGGACACCCTCAGAAGGCTCCCTGATAGGGATCAGAAGAGCACAAGAAGTACAAACAGATAAAGTCAGGTTCCCAAATGTAGCCAAGTACGCTCTGGGCCTACTAAATACACAGATTCCCTGGACTCTGCCCTCAGAGATTCTGAGTCCATGGGCCCAAGGTTGGGTCTGGAAATCTGGATTCATAAGAAGTTTTCCAAGTGGTTTTGATGATCAACCAATTTTGGGAATGGTTGGTTTGATTTTCATTGTGTCCTCTTGTCTTTGGCCTGAAGTCGCTTATGTTCAGAAATAGAAAAAGAAATGGACAAATGCTTGGAGGTGAGAATTGGGAGATATAGAAACCAAGGGATGGAAAGTTGAAGTGACTTGCAAAGTTGACACAGCTAATTAATGTTCAAACCAACAAGCCTGTGTTAAACAGTCTACAGGCCAGGCACTGTCCACCGACTGGTGGAAGTAAAAAGGAATGGAAGATGTAGTCCCCATCCTTGGGACCTAAACACAGGACACAAACTCAAAAGCCGGCTGGTGACATAGGCATTGTGAAGCGGGCTGGGAAAGGCAACAGGAGGCGGTGGGGACTGCAGAGAAATGAGGACCACACGCCAATACAGTGAGCTCGGCTCCAGCTTCTCGTTGCATGTAAGGGTGTGGGTCTAGGGTGCCCAGATAGTCTGGGTTTTTTAAAGAAGCCAAAAAGTCCACATTTCCTGGCTTTTAAATATAGCAACTCATTCAATAAAAAAAAAAAAAAAACCCACACTGTGAGGGCCGAACAAGATTCATCTGTAGGCTGACTCCTGCCCATGGAATGACAGTTTGCAATCTCTTTCTTAAAAGGTCATCCAGACTAACCTCCCTTGAACTTGAGTCCCCTCTAAAGCACTGCAGAGTGACACAGAGGGTGAGGGGTCCCATCCAGCAGGTTGTTAAGTCATTGCTTGCTCTGTGTGTGTGCTTGCGCGCGCACGTGCACACACACAAGGGCGGGGCTTCTGGCCTCCCTCCACCACTACTGGAAATGCATTCCAGGCCCAGAGGCAGGGCATGGCCACTGCAACCACTGCAGCCCACTCGGAGATGACCCACCCAGGAAGGGCCGAGATCTCCAGGACAACAGAGAGTGCTTGGTGGAGGACTCCAGCTTAAGGGGCTGCAGAACAAACAGTGGAGGAAGGAAGGAAAGCTCTGGAGAAAGCCAGAGAGCAAAGCTGTCTTGAAAAGGAGTACTGGAAAGGAAAGAAGAACAAAGAGAAAGAGAGAAGCATCGGCTCTAAAAATCCCATAAGCCACAATATAACATGCCCAGATTCCCTAGCCAACCCTCACAACGAGCAGTCTGGCCACTTCCCATCCACTTGGTTTCCTTAGCTTTTCTTCACGATACTGACCACTACCTGGCCTTTTATATTGTATATGAATTTGCTTATTTTTGGATATCTCCACTCCAATACATAGCCCAAGAGAAGGTGGACTTTGTCTACTTTGCTTATGGTTCAGCTCCCAGTGTCTGGCCCGGTTCTTGGCACATGGTAGGTGCTTAGCATGTATCTGTTGGACAAATGGACTGCGGGGAAGCACTTGGCACCAAAATAGTTTAACGTGATGTGACAACCCTATAATATTGGGTTGGCCAAAAAGTTCGTTCAGGTTTTTCATAACGTCTTATGGAAAATCCCGACCGAACTTTTTGGCCAACCCAATAAAAACATCAGCACAAAGCATTTTATCATTTATAAAACCCATCCTTTAACTTAATTCCTCTGATTTTCTTTTACCCAACTGCTTCATGTATTTGGACATGGCCCAAGAGGCTGCTGGCCTCTATAAGGCGGACAGCCCAAGAGCCAGCTGGGACAGAGCTGCCTGCACAGTGGTTCCGCCCGTCCTCTCTCCGGGGGCCTGGGAGATGATATGGCTGCAGAACTGCCGGGCTCAGCGTTAATCTGGGCGTGTCATCAAAATGATGGAGGATTCTGGGGCCAGGTTCATCCCGCTTCCCCAGCCCGATAGAGTACTGATTAGAGGCCTGGAAGTCTGGCAGAGAGCACAGGAGGCAGCATAGCATAAGGTTAAAGCTTTGGCTGAAAAGTCAGACTGCCTGGCCTCATTTCGCAGCTGCGTGACCCTGGATGTCCCCAAGACTTGTTGACTGCACCCACAATGTGGGCATAACAATAACAACAGTAATAATAATGACCTCAAAAGGGTTCTCATGCGAGTTCAACAAGATGCTTCACAGAGAGCACCCAGCACTGTGCCTGGTGCACACCACTATCACAGCAGCAGCGTCTTGCCCATGCAGGGCCCAGCTCTGCCACCTTCCAGCCGTGCGACCCTGAGTGACTTGACCTCCTCCTTCCTGGACCTCAAATTCCTCTTCTTTATTTTTTTATTTATTTTTCAATTTTTAAAATTTTATTATTATTTTTTTTGACCGTGCCGCGTGGCTTGCGGGATCTCAGTTCCCTGACCAGGGATTGAACCTGGGCCACAGCAGTGAAAGCGCTGAGTCCTAACCACTGGACCACCAGGGAATTCCCAAATTCCTCTTCTTTAAAATGGGGAGAACCAGATCACCAGGATCAGGTAAGGAATAAACAAGACTCCACATGTTACGCCCTTAACACAGGGCCTGCTACATATTAAACGCTTAATGAATGTGAGCTCATATCTTATTATTATTCAAGAAAGTTTCACTAGTCCAAAATGCCAGTGTGAAAATCCACCACAGGCAGTGTGCCACATGCAAATAAATCTTCGAGACATAAGGTTCTCCAGCTGCAAGTTTCTCTCCCAACCCCCTTTATCTTTCAGTTGCTCTCAGAATGAACCCCCCACCCATCTTGGGTCTGACCTCGAACATCGGAGGTCGGTTCCCAGTGCAGGGCTGACCTTACTCCACGCCAGCACCCGCTACACAGCAGTCTGACAGCGAGGGAGGGGACATGCAAATATGCCCTAAAAATGGCTTGTTATTTTCACAGCCTGGATGGTGTGTGTTTGTGGGTGCCTGGGAGGACAGTACGTCACTGTCAGGTACAGGGCATATGTCACCAATTTGGGGGAGGCTGTGAAATGTAAAAATACCCAATCCAAATAAAGGCCTTTTCAAAAAAGAAAAGAAAAGAAAAAAAGAAAGAAAGAAAGAAAGAAAGAAAGAAAGGAAAGAAAGAGAGAGAGAGAGAGAGAGAGAGAGAGAGAAAGAAAGAAAGAAAGAAAGAAAGAAAGAAAGAAAGAAAGAAAGAAAGAAAGAAAGAAAGAAAGTTCCTCCAGCGCCTTTTGCAGAGGGGAGAGGTGGTAACTCAGCCCCTGCCACCAGGCAGATCCCAGAGACCAAGGCACCCGGCTCCTCATCAACCCCACAGCCTCAGTAGCCCTGCTCAGCTACTGGTTTTAAATGGTTTTAAATACTATGGAATGACCCAGAAATGAATGCTTTCAAGTTCTGGGCCTGGGAAGGCAAAATAGCACAAGACCAAAGATAAGGGCTCTCCATAAAGAACACAGAGCACTAACTAAGCCAGGAAGTGCTATCCACGGCACGCTCATTGACAAAATCAATTCAGAAGAATATAATTACCGTCAACTCTCATCTTGTAATCAGCCGTCTTTAGTGGGCATCTACAGGGCACCTAATCCAGGTATCGCCAGCACAAATGTCTACAGTAGGGGCCACGCGGTCCAAGGTAAGTGAAGGCAGCCGGTGGCAACAAAAGCAAAACTGACAGCGTAAGCAAAATCGACAGTAACAGGGAGGCGCCGGGGCCAGTGGGAGACTGGAGAGAGCAAAGAAGTGAAGCGGGTCCCCCGCTCCTGGCAGCTGTGGCCGTGCCAGAACAGGGCACGGTGTGGCCAGATCTTCCCACTTTGTAATCAAAGATTAAAATCCAAATTTTCAAGTGAAATGTTGGTTCCAGCTTCTTTTAAAACACTGCTCAGGCCAAACAAAACACACCTGAGAGCCACATCCGGCCCGCCAACAGGCACCCCCGCCGCCCCCGCCCCACCGGCCGAGCTCCCCAGCAGCCCTTCTGTGCAATTTTTATGGTACTTATGGGGAGAGGGAGGGCAGAGCAGGAATGGCATTAAAATACCCAACTCCCCCCTGCCGATACCCAGACACCTTTCTCCACTAAGAGTCCCCCTTTCTGGGACGTCTAGCCCCGTGAGCTCCATCCTACAGGATGAGCCCCCATCCGGGCGCACCTCTGTCTGTGAATGCTCCCTCCCCGCAGGGCGGCCCAGCACCTGACGCTCAGCTGCCTCCCCCGAGGCCTCTGGCCCAGCTGCCTCTCCAGCTCCCACCACCGGCTCCTTCTCCCTTCCAGGCGGGCAGCTGCTCTGTCCGGCCTCTGAAGAAGTGGCCGTGCTGGGGACCTCACTGGGGCAGGCCTTTGGACAAATCGCCAGCCCCGGGGAAGTGACCGGGGGCGTGCCCAGCACTGATGCTCACCCACACTGGGGACTTCTGCTTCTCCCGGGTCCCCAGGGAAAAGCTACTCTTCTACAAGTAAGGCTCATGAGCACTGCAGCTCCAAGGGACCCAAGGAGGGCGTGCTCCACGTGTGGGTCCTCTGCAAACATCAGCTAAGGCAGATGATACCGGGCGACCGAGGCCAAGTCCAGCTCTGGCAGCAGCTTGAGAAGGGAGCCCGCACCACCCCTCCTCCAAGTTCCTGCTTTCAGCTCCAGCCTGGGGCCAAGAGCAATAGAGACAATGATGTGACGAATGATAACAATTTTTAAAGCTAACCCAATATTGGCATTGCCTTATATACTTTTCAAAGCATGTGCACATTCCCATTATCTCCCCTGACCCCACCCCCAGCACCCCAGAGAAATGGCCAAATGTTATTATTCAATACTTTTATTATTAATCACTCTTCCCTTGCCCCTCAAAGAACCAGAGACAGGTTCGGCATCCTGCCCTAGCCCAGTGCTTCTCAAACGCTAACATGGCGGTGAAATCCCCAGGGGAGCTTGTTAAAACACAGATTCGGATTCAGACCGTCTGGGGTGGGGCCTGAGATTCTGCACTTCTAACAACCTCAGGATGTTACTGACATGGATGCTACTGGTCCTCAGACCCCATGTTAAACAGCAAGGCTTAGGTCACACGGTGAGTTTAGGGCTAGACCTAGGACACTGATCCACTCGTCCTACCCTCCCCCCAGGATCCTGCCCGGGGGGAACAAGGCTCGCTCACCTCACTCTTCACGGGTTGGGGCCTCTTGCCCAGTTTCACCTCCAGGAAGTGCAAAGGGGCAATCATGGCCCCAATGTTGCGGATGTCGGCGTATTTCAGCTCCTCTGCAGTCAGAGCCGAGCTGGGGAGTCCGGTCAGGGGGCCGAGCCCTGGCAGAGAGCCCGCAGTCATGGAAGGGTCTGGGATCTGCCCAGGCATCATAGCAGGAGGAACGGCAGTCCAGCCTGGAGTGGACAGGAGAAGAGCAGGACAGGCACGGTCAGCCGGGTAAGAGGTTCCATGAGGGGTTTAAGTCCCTGTGTCTTACCAGGACCCCACCCTTTCTTTCACCAATGTCCCCCTAAACCCCTTCCCCACCTTAAGTTGCTCTTCTTGCCCTTAAGTCCATTCTGTTATTGAGGGAAACTTGATCAGTTAATTCACACCAAGGTTATTGTTGGCACTTAGGCAATGCTTAACCCAATCATAGGCCACATTGATTCAGCATTTGCTACGGGCTGGGCACTGCGGTAATCCTTCCATCAGTCCCATAACACTGGGTCAGAGGCCATGACATGGAGGAAGAAGCCAAGGCTTAGAAGGAGAACTCGCTCCAGACTGTACACAGTTAAAACCGGAGGAGCTGGATTTAGACTGCAACACGCTGCCTCCGAAGAGAATGGATCAGAATGGAGGCATCTCAAGCACCTTTGCACCTGTTTAAGAGGGAGCTATTTTGGGGCTGTCATGGTGCTTCCCCTCAAATCACACATCCCATTCTGCATACTTGTTAAGACACCCTGAATACGAGATGAAGCAGATCTAAGTTAACAGTGAATGTGTGTGTGAGTGTGTGCATCTGGCATCTATGAGGAAGAGACTGAGGCACAGGAGATGGAATTAATTAGCATGTGCTTCCTCAGTGGAGCCCAGTACGAGAAAAGTCCTCCACGGGCTCTTCACTTTCAAAGCAAACACATATTCCAGCTCCACCAGACCCAGAAGGTTTGCAAAGGAAGACAGATTCAGGCATGAAAGAAAGACATAAATTAGACAGGTCAACACTACGGGAATTCTTTTTCCTTCTTTTCACTGGGGGAAGCTCATGGGTAAGAAACTATCCCTTCAAGGCACAGATGGCAGGGAAGAAAGCTTGTCTGTTAATAAAGCCAGACTTTCTGGCCACTTACAGGGCTCCTACCTATCCATCCATCCATCCATCCATCCATCCTATTGTCAACCACCTACTATGAGCCAAGAAGCACTGAGAACACTAGAGAGGTCAGTTGTACACAGTCTTGGCTTCTAAACAACCTTGTAAGTAGAATTTCAGTACAAAACTGCCTCTGGATTCTAGCCCTAAGAAAAAAAAATCATTTCTCGGGCTTCCCTGGTGGCGCAGTAGTTAAGAATCCACCTGCCAATGCAGGAGACACAAGTTCAAGCCCTGGTCCGGGAAGATCCCACATGCTGCGGAGCAGCTAAGCCCGTGACCCACAACTACTGAGTTCACGTGCTGCAGCTACTGAAGCCTGTGAGCCTAGAGCCTGTGCTCCACAACAAGAGAAGCCACCACAGTGAGAAGCACGTGCACTGCAATGAAGAGTAGCCCCTGCTCGCCGCAAATAGAGAAAGCCCGCGTGCGGCAACGAAGACCCAACGCAGCCAAAAATTAAAAAAAAAAATCATTTCTCCCCCTTCCTGCCTCTCTGCACAGGGCTATAAAATTAAAACTTCATCTGTCTTGGAAATCCTGGGGGAGAAGCTTTGACCTATCTTTCTATCTTCACTCTCTCTTCCCATAGAGAGGGGTGTATTTGGCAAGACAGGGAAGATGTGATGTCTGTCAGATCACTTTCAGTGAGAAAGTCACTCCCTCCACCCTCTGGAGCCAGGCCTGCAATGCAGAGAGGGCTGCAGCTGCGACGCCAGGAGGCTGCTCTGGGGCATGGTGGATGAGCTACATGTCTCCCCGGAACTCCTCCAGGGAGAATAAGAAAGGGGCTCACTCCTCTGTGGCAAAATGATGCCTGGACCCAGCCATGTGGATATCTGGCAGGCGGTGGAGGTGGGGGGGGGGGGGCGCGGAGGCGGGTGATTTCAGGCTACCTGAGCCAAACTGACAAAGGAAACTCATATCTCTTCCTCAGAAGAAGGAAGAAAACCTACAAAACTCCCCCTTCTAGACCTGAACTGATGCTACAAGGAGTCAGCAACCCCAGGAAGGATGTTTAACAGAGCAAGGCAAAATGGACAGGAGATGGGAAGCTTGAAAATGTCCTATGCCTGGTGTTTCAGCTGGACACAAACCCCTACCAGGGGAGAGAGGCACCACACCTCAGGTATGGAGCAAAGCAAAAATATAGTGCAAAATCCCCTCCTTGGTCAGAAGCCCCAGAACCTCCTGATACTGTAAGGACCCATTCATGTGTGGCAAAATGTGCCATGTGGCCACTAAGCGAGTGGAGGGGCGATTGCAAGGGGTGAGTAATGCAACATTTCTGGCGCAGAAAGGATAATCAACAAATACTTGTCGAATGAATGAATGAATGAACGAAGAAACGAATGATAAATTCATGGCGGAGCAAAACTCAGTGAGTAGGGTAAGGATCTGTCTCTGGAAGTTTATATGCTCGTTATCCACCTCCAGATTATTCGTTCCCACGGTAGACCCCAAGAAAAATCCTCCAGAGGCTTCTGTATGTTTCCCCGCCAGAGCCATCTCAGGAGATGGAAGCCAGACCCCACTCTGTTCCGGGAATGATAGGCTCGGCTTGCAGCTTCTGTTTAGTTTCATACAGAAGGTATAAATGAGATACTAACAAATGATCCCAAAATATAATGAATTCTCTGCTACTGTGAGAACCCCCCTGCCAGAGGGAGCACCCACTGGGAGCTGCAGCCCCATGAATTCTTACCATTCCTGCTCCCTTGTGAACCTGCCCCACTGACAAGCCTCACCCAGGGAATTAGGCACCAGGTTTTCCTTTGCAGAAGCAAAAAGTCCCCCTCTCCTGCCTTTCCTCTCAAGCGTGCCCCTAACTGCTCAGATACAAACCACAAAGTCCTTAACACATGCCATTCCTAGGAGACAACCACAACAGCTGACATTCACCAGCGAGAAGTCATCCTAAAGGGCTCCGGGGGTGAGGGGCAGAAGATGGAGGCACTAGAGCAGCTGCCTTTCATAATCGGATCCCCATTAACTGGAAAGAGCTGACTGATGAGCCAAGGCTGAAAGGCAACTTGGGTGATTTGAAAAATAAAACAATTTGATGTGATTTAGGGATCTATAAAAGGCAGTGGGCGGGGGTGGGGGGGGCAGGTGGCAGGGAACCAATAACAGCCAGGAGGAATTTACCCACTTCAAGGAAGACAGAGGAAAGATGACAAGAGGTGAAATCATCTCCCAAACTGGTTGTTCCATACGGAAACGATTTAGTGGGAGAAGGAGAAGTACACACTAAAAGTTTTAAGGGAAGAACCCAGAGTTTCTTCCCTCTGGGGCCCAGAAGTCCATAAGGAAGATAAACACCTTCCATGTCTCCATTAGTAACTGGGATGCATAAATAAAGAGCAAACCCTGTACACTGGCAGAAGACCCATACTGGCAAATAGCGCCTGTGCTTCAAAAGACAGGCCTAGAATCCAAAAAGACTTTGGCACCCCAATGTTCATTGCAGCACTATTTACCATAGCCAGGTCATGGAAGCAACCTAAATGCCCACAACAGACGAATGGATAGAGAAGATGTGGTACATATATACAATGGAATATTACTCAGCCATAAAAAGGAATGAAATTGGGTCATTTGTAGAGATGTGGATGGACCTAGAGACTGTCATACAGAGTGAAGGAAGTCAGAAAGAGAAAAACAAATATCGTATATTAATGCATATATGTGGAATCTAGAAAAATGGTACAGGTGAACCGGTTTGCAAAGCAGAAATAGAGACACAGATGTAGAGAACAAACGAATGGACACCAAGGGGGGAAAGCGGGGAGGGGGGTGGTGGTGGGATGATTTGGGAGATTGGGATTGACATATATATACTAATATGTATATAATAGATAACTAATAAGAACCTGCTGTATAAAAATATAAAAATAAATTAAAATAAATAAATAAATAAATATAAATAATAAATTCAAAAAAAAGACTTTGGCAATTCAGGACACTGACCAGGAACAACTTGGAAAATAGCCAATGAAGAAAAACTGGGTAATGCACAGATCAAAGATGAGACTGACAAGCAAGGCATGAGTAAGACAGAAAGCATTCTGGAGGTCACAGTGGACCCTAAGCTGCTGTTGAGTCTAAGATTTGGGGTGGTTTGATGCAGCTTCCTGAGAGGCAGCTTGAAAGAAACAGGGACCAGGTGGATCCAAGGGAAAAGAACCTAAAGAAAAAATCTGATATCTGTATCTCTCTATCCTGACTTCCTCAGGGACTTGTAGGCACACGATTTGGGATGCTGCCTTGTACAAGTAGAAAAAAAGTCACAAAACACTTCAAGTCCAGAAAATGGGCCCTATTGGGAGATATTAAGATGAAGTCATTTCAGCCAAAAGAATGAAGAGATAACTTAAAAACTTAAGTTTTTCCCTCTTATTTTCTTCTCTTGTTTACTGTATGTAAATCTGTAAGATATTACCATATTCTTTAATGCGAGTATCTATAAATAAACAATAGTCTTGCTTTGATGTGTCAAAATTGTAAAAGGCTACTCGTATTAGAAAGTGCCCAGTAATTGGCATCTTCATCTAGAATGGCAAAGACAGATTTTTTTTTTAAAGACAGATCAAGAGAAAATTAGGATCTGCATCATGAACTTTCTGTCCATAGGAAAAAAAGATTAAGGAAGGCTCTAAAATCCCTGGGTCTCTCTGAGAAGGTTTGCTCCCTTCCAGGCAAACAGCTGGCCTGGACTGGCATCAGGAGCCAGGAATGGGTGTGCAAATGAGTGCAGATAGGCTAAGGCTGCAAGGCCTGGTGCTAAAAGAAAGTGGAGGTGAGTGAGGGCAGGTCAAGGAGCAAGGGAGTTCATAGGGTCAGGCCCCAGGAGCACTAGTGGGGTTGGAAGTCAAGAGCAAGTAACTGGCAACTGAAATCAACCGGTGGGAGGTCTTGGGAGCTGGAGCCTGGGAAGATTCCCAGGAGGAAGATGTGGAGGGCAGAAGTCCATGGCAGGGGCTGGGGGACAGAGAGGGCAGAAAGGTGCCAGACCAGTCATCACAGAGCATAGTACTAACCATCATGAATCTTGGAGAATTAAACACCAAATCTGTTCCTGGAGCTAAGGAATCACCTGGGATGACCTCTCTCCTGGAATCTGAAATGATGCAGGTCAACCAGCTTCCAAAAGACAAGGAGATCCAGGAGGCAGGGAGCAAAAGGATGGTGAAAGCTCCAAGATGGAGAAAAGGGCAAGCAGCGAAAGACCATCTCCGATGGCTGGCTCAGCTCTGCAGGCAGAACAGTGAGGCAGGTTAAAGTGGAAACTCCGGAGCCAGATCATCTGAGTGTGAATCCTAGCTCTGCCCCTACTAGCTGTGTGACCTTGGGCAAGTTCCCGAGACTCTCTGTACCTCACTTTCCTCAGCTGCAAAATGGGACTAATAACATTATTTGCCCTGTAAGGCTGAGAAGATTAAATTCGTTAATACTTGGAAAGCACCTGGAACAGCACCTGCACTTGGTGAGTGTGAAGTCAGTGTAGCTTCAAGGGCCTTCCTTCCTGGAGCAACACCAGTGCTTGATGACCCCTCAAGGTCCCTTCTGCACAGTTCCCAGTTCCCATCTAACACCGATCTCCCGTTCCTATGGCCATGAGGAGGATCCCCAGAGGATTCTCTGGGGATCCAGCCCAGAGAATTCTCTGCTCTCCCACTTTCCAACTCTAAATCTCAAGCAGGCAGGACCATCCTGCAACCAGGCAGTTATTGCAGAATAGAAACAACAGGTGGCAGATCAGGGCTGGGTACAAAGATGCGGAAATGAGACCCAGCACCTGCTCTCTGCCTCAGTTTCTCCTAAGTGCTCCTCCATCTCACAGGCCAGAACACAACTGCATAGATCACTGGCAACAGGGCACTCCCAGCTGGCTGGGTTTCCACGCCCGCCTCCAGAAGCAGAGCGCCAGTATCTCCTGTGTCCTTCAATCCACTGTAACCCTGCACTGCTTAGAAGGAGTCACTCCTCAGATCTTCATAAGAGAATGCGAGGTGGTGGGTGTCAGGAGAAGCCACCGACACAGCCTGATCCCTGCATAGCCATCCCAGCCATAGAAGAAACTGGAACCTCTCCCCAAGAAAGGTTCTTCCCTGGAGACCAGGGAAATGCTTTTGACAAGCCCTGCCTGTAAACACAGCTTTCTCCCCTGCCTAATGTAGGTGCTCAATAAAAACACAGTAAGTCATTTCTGCCAGGATCCTTATCCTGAGCAGCGAGAATAAGCTGGGAAAGAACTGCCAGTGGGCCAGACTTCTAGACTCTCTTCCCACCTCACCCCATCTCTGTTCCTTGGTGCCAGGAGTTCACAGCATCATACATAATACAGACACACACACAGAATGTGACCGATCCTTTGGCCCTTTTTAAAAAATATGCCATTGACCAGTTAAAGCTTTGGAAATAGAGCTCCACAAATGGAATCCCAAGGGCTGCAGCAAGAAAACAGACTGAAAAAAACCCAGAACGGTGGGCTCTGGCCGGGCCTCCCGCAGCGATGAGTGTAAAGAAACACAGGCTGAAAATTCCAACCGGAGGTCGCTAACGCGTTTGTCTCTGCTGAGCTTTGGGAGGCCAAACCATACACACGCACAAGAGCAAGTGCGCGCACACACGTATGTGCACGCACACACAGGCACACGGAGCTTGGCAGCCCGTAAGTTCCAGAGCTGGTAACACAAGCCACAGAACCGACTGCCAAGACAAGCAACAGAATGAGCCAGGCCCAGTTTCATTGGCCACCATACACTGCATATGGCCCAGGACGCAGCCAAAACAGCGTTCTCACCCTCCTCAAAGGCATAGGAGACCCTCTGTTTTCAAACACACCTCCACAGAGCCTTAATTAAAGGAAAATGGAAAACTAATGTGCCCGCTGCTCTCCCCCTGCCTATATAGGTATGCACACACACATACCCATATACACTCACTCTATTTTTCTCTTCCTCCCATTTCGGTTTCTAACATAATTCATTCACATGGAAAAAAAGCAAACTGCATCCTGCAGCAGAAAAGCAGAAAAGAATGTAGCTTGCCCTCAGCCCTGGCTCTGATCGCTCAAGTTGAGCTGGGGCTGAATGAATACAGAGCAGGCCAACCTAGAGTCTGCATTGGCCCCTTTCTTCCACAACAGAGCTGGAAACAGAGACACTTGTGCGAGGGACAGTCGCAACACCAGCAGCCCCACGACAAACAAGGCCTGGAGAGCCTAGCCCTTCTCAGCCTTCTGCCAAGTTTTCTGCAGGTTGGAAAAGATGCCCACACATCCTGCAAACAGGTTGGGGAGGCAACGACAGACACTGGTGGCTGCAAAAACCAGGCGGCGAGTGAGGGAGAGATCCTTGTCCAGATTCTTCCTTAGGGGACACTGTTACCAGTTATCAACACATCTCCTTGGAGGTGGCTGCAGCCCACCCAGGAGAAAAGTCAGAAGCCTCCACATCCATGCCTTCCAGCTGCCCTTCAGATCTCACAGCGCCCAGCTCTTCAGGAAAATTCTGGAGCTGCCTGCAACTCTGAACCAAAGCCAAAGAAGAAGGGGAACAGAAGAGTCTTTGAGAAATCCGTCCTCCCTGTTTTAAACAAGGCGAAACCTTAACCAGCCAGAGGCACGAGAATAGATCTTACTTCTCTTCCGCGGTCGTCAGGTTTATATAAAATCAGAGCCATGCTCACACCTGATACCTAGTTAAACTCTCCCCTAGAAACCTGCAACGGAAGATAAGGCGTCCATCCAAACTGCAGCCAGATTGGCTGGAAAGATGAAAACAGTGGGAGGTGTTTTAAAAAACCCTCAGGGAAGGGAGGTTGGGGGGAAGGGAGATAACATGTGAACACAGTTCACTGCAAGGCCTTAAAGGACAAGCAGGCACCCAAGCATGGTTCAAAGCTTCAGTTTCTCACAGTTCCTCAAACTAAGACCCTGAGGAGTCCACGAAGATTTGAACCTGGGAACACACACCCACACAGCCTGCAAGCCCTTTTTAGAGAGGCAGACCTGAGCCCAGCCACCCTGAGCACATGTGGTCAGGCCACAGCCCAATGCCCTGGATACGCGGGGAGGTGGGGGGGAGAGGCCCAGTGCAAGGGTCAAGCAATTCTGCTACGGGAGCTGACCCGAGGGGTCAGTTGAGCTCCTCTTTTACCAGCCTCTCCATCTCCAGCCGCAGGGATGGCCCATCCATCCCTGCAGAGGTGCGGAGGCCTCCCTGTCCCACCTACCCCACCACTGACCCAGGCAAAACCTGGGTCTGCAACCGCAGGGTCAGGGGTCCACAGCCGCTCAGGCTCCTTTTGGTGGTGGCGGGGTGGCGGGGCGTGGGGGGGGGGGGGCGGGCAGAAGACAGCTGTCTGAACTGGGCTGGGCCGGAGAGGAGGGGCTGGTTACCTAGAGGAGCCGGCTGGCCTCCTTATGTAACCTGGCTTGGGAGCTGGGGGAGACCAAAGGGGACCCGGCCACCCCGAGACCCCCTCCCAGAGGGGGAATGGCCCTGAGAGAAGCCCTCTTCATTGTATGGAGAGCCCCAGCCCTTCTCAGTGCCTTCCTCCGGGTCCTCAGGGGGCCGTGCTTCCTCCCTGCGACGGGGGTGGGGCGGGCGCGACTTGCCAGCAGGTCCCTGTCATCCCTCCACCACCAGCACCCTGCACCTCCCTGGCCTTTCACCCTCCATCTCCACCCCGCGGCTCGTCTCCCCGGGCAGTTTTCTCCCCCACTCACCCGCCTTCCCCGCCGCGCAAGGAGAGCACCTCCCTGCAAACGGACGGGGGAGGTAGAGCACGGGAGGGAAACAGAGAGAGCGCCTCGGCTGTCCCGGGAGCGGACGGAGCCTCCCGTCCCAGGGTGGGAACCAAAGGGAAGCCACCGGCTCGCGGACCCTTGGCGGGAGGGGCCCGGACTGCAGCGTCCCCCTCCGGGGCAGCGCGGGGTCCCGGGGCTGCGGGAGCCTCCCCGCGGGGCTCGGGTTTCGGGGCCCGGCGCTCTCCGCCCGCGCGGGGGCGGCAGTCCCAGGTGCCCGCGGCCCGCGCGCCCCACCCAGCCCGGCCCGGCGCCCCCAGCGCGCGCCCTCGCACCCACCGAGCAGAAGCCGCGGGCGGAGGCGGCGCCCCCGGGACCGGGACCCGGCTGCAGGCGCCGTGTCCGCTCAGCGCCGCTGCCGCCCGGCCGCGGAGCTCCGCCCGGTGCCCAGGCCCGTCCCGGCCCGGGAGCCGCCGCGGCGCCAGCCCCGCCGCCGCTGCAGCGTCCGCCGCCGCCAGCGCCCCCCCGTCGCGGCCGCCGAGCGTCCCTCCCGCAGGCTGTGGCGGGCGGCGGGACGGGTTGCATCAGCCCCGGCTATATAGCGGCCCCTGGGCGGCGGGGAGGGGTCGGGAATGCGGAACCGGCCGAGCTGCCAGCTCCAGACGTCAGAGGGGGACGGAGAGGAAGGGAAGGAGGGGACAGGGGAGGAGGGGACAGGGGAGGAGGGGGGGTGTGGATCCGGCGCTTCACACCCACTGACCTTCACCTCCCCCGCCGCATTTCGCGCCCTCCTCCCGCGGCTCCTCGCGGTCCGCTCCCCGCGGGGGCGGACCCGGCCCCGCAGCAGCGGCCCTGACTCCATCGCGGCCCCCGGCTCTCCCAGCCGGCGGTGCAGGAGCGCGCGAGGAAGCAGGACGCGGCGGGCGGTTATGTAAGAGCATCCCCAGCGCACAGCCGCCCGGCTTCCACCCCGAGACACAGCTCGGGCCGAGAGCAATGAGAAGGTGGCGGCCGGACAAGTCAAAAGGCCCTGGAAGCAGACGTAGCCTGTGTTGAACCATCTTCCTCAGTCCTTAGCTCTTTTTTCCCAAACCGAGAGAGAGAGAGAGAGAGAGAGAGAGAGAGGATTTCAACACATTTTCATCCTTGGACACTTCAGCACTGAGTGAGGAAATGATCTCGCAAGCCTGTTTCGTTTTTCTGGGCAGAAGGATGGGCAGAGGATCAAGGCGTTTGGGTGCCTCTCCCCCCCCCCCCCCCCCCCCCCCCCCCCCCGCCTACTAGCCCACCTGGCCACCACAGCTGCCCTTAAGCCCTGGGGTGGTTCACTGCAAGAGACCTGCCCTCCTTGGACTGCAGCCTGAGCCCCCCACCCCTTTCCCTTTCCCCGTGGCTTGCACAGTTTGACCCCTGGGCTTTTTATCACACTCCAGCAGGCTTCTCCTTTCCGCTCACGGACGCGCGGGCGGACACCCGTGTGAGCAGCCGCCGCCCTCAGCCCACCCCGAATGGCCTTCTTTCCCTTTACAACTTCCATTGCCAACTGAACTCCTACCTTTCATCTTCCTAAGCGTGGCAGATGGTTAAGGGTGACTCCAGAGGAAATGCGTCCTCCACGGTGCCTTCAGTATGTAAAGGCACAGAGACACTGAGCCCTCAAGCACACATGTGGCACCTGAGACCTTGGCATTCTGGTTTGCATCTCCTTCCTCCAGACCCCCTGGTTGCTCAGCCAACCCCCTGCCTTTCTGCCTCAGCCAAGGAGGAGTGACAGTGTTTATATTCAGTGACCTTCAGCCTCCTTCTCAGAGTGATGTCAGATCATCACCCATAGAAGAAAGGAAGTGAAAGAAAAAGTTCATGCCTTCTTGGAGTGCAGATGCTCAGAGAGAAAGAAACAACCAGCCTTGAGACCGATGGAAGCAAGTGAGCAGAGCCCAGTGAGCAGGTCTCTTCAATTTGAGGACAGTGAGCTCCTATTCTTACTGCCCCAGTGCAGGGAAATCTTTCTGGATCAGAGGACTGGTCTTATAGAGGGAAAGACAGAGCAGGTCCCAATGACATCGACTGACCATTTTCACCTTCACTGTCAGCTCTCTCCCTTGAAGCATTGAAGTTAGCAAGTAAAAAGAAAGTAAGGTCCTGAAAGAAGGTACAGTGGAAAATGAGTAGTAATTTGACAGTCTTGTGGAAGAACATGACTCTCAGCCCCAGAAAGGCCAACTACACCTTTACTACAGCAGAAACATCAAACCTAGGTACTATGAAACCGCCTTACAATGTTTCCCCCGTGAGCCTCAGGATTCGACGTTTATATGGAAGAAAACACTGAATGGGGGCAATGTTCCTTTATGCGTCTTCGTCTGGGACTTTGGAAAAACTACACTGGTCTATGTGTAGGAACCAATAATTAGTGTGCGTGGTTAGAGCAATCCTTCCAGGGCTGCCTTTGGACGTGGTTGGGCCACCGGCAGGCTGACTGGGCCTTTGCTTCACTCACAAATTAAATATACTACAGGGGGGGCACCGAGGGGTAACCTGGAGGTCTTTAGCCCCTTCAATCTCCCTATAATATCCATTAGGTCTCCTCCATTATTTGATATGGATGCTTTTTAATTTTATATAAAATGCTATGTAAACACAGCTTCAAGACCTCCAGCCACATTGCCCCCTACTAGGCCCCTCTCCGTAGTTATTGCCCCTGGAAGTGGCTGGAGGGAGAGACCATAAATTGGCCCATTTATGTTGACATTCGTCTGCTTCTCCCTGCCTTGCTGGTTGGAGCTGATCTACCACTGGCTCTTAGGGATGGACGAGCGACCCAGCCTAAGGCAGTTTAAATTTAGGTTTCCTATTGCTTGCAACTAAAAAAGTCCCAATTAATACATCCAGCCCTGGCCAATGGGCTGCCTCAGAGATTGCCATATGTCCAAGTGAGTCTGATGACACTAGGAATTTTGTGGATCTGCTAGGAAGAGAAGCTGGACCTGAAAATGCCCCAAGCTACCACGTGGAGAGGGTCAACTGAGAGTGAAGCTAATGCAAAGAAGAGTAGAGAAGAGTATAGCCAAGCAACGGAGGGGAAGACAGATCAAGTTCAGATGTTGTTGTCTGCATTCCTGAATCCAGATATGCCTGATATCATCCCTACCTCTAGAGTTTTTAGTTATAGGAAACCATATTATAGTTTATATAATATAATATAATATAATTTCTATATTATAGAAATTATATCTTACCTAAGGCAGTTCGAATTTAGGTTTCCTATTACTTGCAACTAGAAAAGTTCTGATTAATACACTGGGTTTTGTGTCTCTGACTTATTTAGATATTGCCTTTTAAAGCTTAATGGACATTGATGAATCCCAACCTCTTTGCAAACAGGAAAAAGTGAACCAGCAAGGTAAAATAATTAATTCCCCACACCTGTTTCTCCAGTATCAATGGAGGAAGTGGTAGTTCTGGGTAAACAACCAATTGACTAGTCTTTATGCTAGGATTTATGGAAACTATATTTTGTGCCTGTGAGATACACAAACTTTAAGACATGATTCCTCACCTGTCCCCATTTCCCATCTAGTTAGGAAGAATAACTTGAACACTAATAAACAGCTAGACCAAGAGTAACTAAAAGCTACTAAGTGACACCAACTATAAGCACTGTAGGAGTTCAGACAGGATTGTTGCACAATAGAAAAATCATTTGTTAATTGTTCCATTCTCTACTCAAACTGTGTAGACCAAAAATTGCAAACTAGCAGCTGCCAGGCTGAACTTGGCTTTGATGGCCAAATTCTTTTTTTTTTTAACTTGAAGATTACACACAAAAATCTAGATTTCTATTCTCTTGAAAAAAAATCAAAGTCAGGTGACATATAATACTCAGTTTAAGAAACAGACTCACAGACTTAGAGAATGAATTTATGGCTACGGGTGTGGGGGGAAGGGACAGTTAGGGAGTTTGGGATTGACATGCACACACTGCTATATTTAAAATGGATAACCAACAAGGGCCTACTGTATAGCACAGGGAACTCTGCTCAATATTATATAACAACCGAAATGGGAAAAGAATTTGAAAAAGAATAGATACATGTATATGTATAACTGAATCACTTTGCTGTACACCTGAAATGAACACAACATTGTTAATCAACTATACTCCAATATAAAATTAAAAAGTTATTTCCTGAAAAAAAAAATCAAAAGGACTAGAGTCTTCCTCCAGAAAAAAAAAAAAAAAAAAAAAAGTCAGTTTAGGACAGGTTATGCTGCAGTAGCAGACATCCTCCAAAACTCAGTGGCTTAACACGATAAGGGTTTATTTCTCACCCTCACAAGACAACTGTGGATTGAGGTGACTGTTCAAGGCAGCTGTCCTGCAGGTGGTGGCTCAGTATGACACCTCCATAGCAGCAAGTGTATCCCTGGTCAGGATGGCATGGAAAGAGAGAGAGGTAGAGAGGGCCAGGCACCAGCAGTTAAATATTTCCTCCTGGAGTAACAGTTAACACTTTAGCTTACATCTCATTGGCCAAAACAAGTCACATGGTCATTTCCCTTAATTTCAAAGAGGCAGGGAAGTTCAGTCCTCCTATGTACCAGGAGGAGAAGGGAACTACATATTAGTGAACAGTTAATATTTGCCACATCATGCACTCCCTAATGGCAACAATGGGCCGTAGCCCACTTGAAGCTGCCCCCTTGCATGGGACTTAAACACCCCAGTTTGACACAGTTTTCACCCAGCCTGCCAGGGCATTTACATGGTCTGCCTAGCCTCTGGGGGCATTTGATTTTGCAGCTTCTTGTATAAACAAAGCCAATCTCAATATCAGTCTTTCAGTGTCCCTGGTGATCCATGAGGTTATCACAAATTTTTCAAAAACAGGGTTTTTAAAATTTGCTAATTAAAAAAAAAAATGCCACAGAGAATTCTTAGGTGAAGGGCAGGATGGTACCAAAAAATCAAACAAGAAGTTGAGACTAGCTGTTATATAGTCTGCAAATTATGGAGACCTGTTTATGATAGTTTCTTCCTCCTACTCTTCCCTCGCTCAATCAAATATCTACCAGGAGAGACCAGGAGAAATGAGACTTCCACTCTCTCCCTTAGGGTAGGAGGAGAAGATACATGGTAGTAATTTTGTGGGGAGGTCTGTTTTAAAGTTTTTAAAATTTCCCATATATATGTATGTATATATATTCATGACTGAAGTATTTGAGAAGAAAATTTGAGTTGGGAACAGAACTGCTTCTCTTCCAATAACCACCAATGAGACTTTTATAAAACAACATGTCTAAAGGTTTAATAATAAATCAGCACCCTTGGAAATACAGCCATCTCTGGGGAAAGCCCAGCATCTTCTCTTTAATCTCCTAACACAATTC
Source organism: Balaenoptera acutorostrata (assembly GCF_949987535.1). NCBI lineage: Eukaryota > Metazoa > Chordata > Mammalia > Artiodactyla > Balaenopteridae > Balaenoptera > Balaenoptera acutorostrata. The sequence goes on along the minus strand of NC_080066.1, from coordinate 153,817,893 downwards.
TCTAGTTAAAATGCTGGGCCAGGTGGGGTTAGGAGAGGAGGGGTGTAGTGGAGGTATGTTGTTCTCCTCAGCATTCCTTTCTTTGGAAAACCACTACTCTCCCTCTCCCTGAGGCCCTGGAAGGATGTCAATCCTGGAGCCTTATCATCCACACCCAAGTGTGGGTGTGTGGCCTCAGCTGGCCAATTAAAGTAGACCATTTCCAAAGCTACAGTGATTGGTTCAGGGATGGGCACATGACCCAAACAGAGCCAATCATAGTCTTCCCTGAGATTTGATATGTGAATGTTAAGGAAGAGGGGAGCTTCTTTCCTTTAAACATCAGTGTAAGGATGTAGTTTGTGGCCGTTGGGGGCCATTTTTCTTATCATGTGACAAAAGCCTGACTGAGAATGGGATCAACACACAGAGGAAAAGAGGGCCAAGACACGTAAAGACAGAAAAACCATGACATCATCATTTGAGTTCCTGAACCTAACAATGCCATGAGAACATGCTGAATTGGTCTTTGGACTTCATGGTGATGGAGTCAATACATCCACTTTCTCTTTCTTACTAAGGTAGTTTGAGGGTTTTCTGCCTCTTACCACCAAAGAAGGCTGAAAAAATCATGAATAAAATGGCCCAAAGTCAAACTTATAAAAGGCTGCTGAACTGACACTGTAGAATTTTATCTGCTTATTATTCTTGCCCCATCCATCAAATGCCACTCAACCATCTGAGACTGAATACAGAACTACACTGAGCTGCTTTCTTACAGTTCAGGGTTTGGTTAGTCATTTAAATAATTTAGTCAGACAACCTTGTTTGAATGTTTGCTATGTGCCACCCTATTTGAGGGGGCAAAGCAAAAAGGAGATATCATCCGTGCCCATAAAGATGACAGAGTAGAGGGCCAGGAAGACGGATGATATTCATTAAAATGGGGAAATGAGGACTTGAGTGATCTAGGGAGATGCTGACTCATTCTGCTCCCAGAATATTATGTTTCAAAACATGTCTTGAAAACACCTGGGAGAAGATGAAATGTCCATGTGGGGATGTCATTGTGTTAAGTCATCCATATATATAGGTGCTCCCTGAAGTTGACACCAGGATTGTAGGTAGAATCACCAAACTCCTTTAGATTAAAGATGATCTTTAGAAATATTAAATTTCAAATAGTAGGTGATTAACAAATTTTGAATTAACGAATGAGGAAACAGAAGCTGGCCTAGGACTCAGTCTTAGGAGATGCTGATAATTAACAAACTGGGGATATAAGAGGAGGCAAAGAATTTAGCAGACAAAGAGTACCCCAGAAGATAGCAGAAAGGAAGGCACAGACAGAAGCACAGAACCTCAGGGTCCCTCAGATCCCCTCTCCCTTAACACAGGAGTGGGCTTCCCCACTGCCATGGAAGCCAAAATGGGTTGTTGTATGGTCAAATGTAACATAGAGAAAATCTGAGATGAGTCCACTGTATCTGTTCAGATCTAGAAAGTACATTATAAACATAGGGATATATATTCAAGAGGTCTCAAGTCATTCTTAAAAGAGGGAGTTTAATCTGAGAATGTAGACATTACGCTATGAAGATGTTTCCACTTAGCACCCACAGAATTCTGCTTCTAGAGGGATTGAGGACCCTTCTCCACTCTTTCCTTTCTTCTTAATCCCTGTTCCCCCAAACCTAGAAGGTGTTACTATGGTATAGGTCGGATTCCCAGATAAAATGTTTGGACCTCAGTTTCCCCAGCTGCTAAATGGGGAAAATAATGGTGCCTACATTAGAGTGTTGATATGAGGATTAAATGTGATACTTATAAAGCACCCTATCAACACCTGCCACATGCTAAGAGTTCAATAAATTTGGCTGTATTCATCATCATCATCATCACCACAATCATCACCATCAAGTTTTAGCCAACCGAAGCCCTACTGTTAGGTAGCCTTCTTAGATCTGTCAAACCCAGAGTGATTTCTCCCTCTTCCAACCTTAAGTAGCACATCCCTGCCCATCTAACAGTAATCATATGCTATGTTAAAATGTTCTCTTTATTTCATACATGCAGTGTCATTCCAATGTGCTTGAGTTTACCTTAGATATAGAGACAACATCTTACATTTTTAAAACTCCTATAGCACCTACCGTATACTGGCTTTATAGTTGGCATTTAATGGACACTTAAATAAGTGATGGGCAGGGACCAGAAAATCATTTCTTTTGTATCCCCAATAATGTCAAAAGCAGTGTGCGCTCCTGGCTCTTAAAGAATATTCATCAAACAGATGCTGAGCAGAATGTAATGATCAGTCACTCCTTGTACAGCGCACACTTGCAGAATATTGAAGTGAGGAAGGGGCGCCATATTTTATAGATGAGGAAATTGAGGCCCACACTGATGACACAGATCTAGCTGAACAAAAGTTATGATGGGAATAATTCTCAGGACTCTTTTTACGCTCTGTGTTTTAAAACAACCACCAATAAAAAGTTATTTCAGCAAATGTTTATTGAAGGGAAAAAAAAGTCCCCTAGGTTTTCTGCGGGAGGTGGCATTTCCTCTTACACTCAACAATTTTGGTGGTGTGCTAGAGAGAGGTGTGGGAAGGAGCCAAGGGGGCCCTATGACTGGGCTGTTGTGTGAGCCCCAGTGTCGGGGGCAGGGGTGGTTATTTTCACTTCTAGGAAAGCTCTTCCAGCTCCAGGCAATCCAGGCCAGGTTTTGACACCTGCTTTCCTAAGCACACCGCCCTAAGTTGGCCCAAGGGTGCCTTCCAAAGAGCTCCCAGCTTTGTACCTGTCTCTAGGCCAGGCTAACAGAAACTCATCCCAAGAAGCGGAAAAGTTCCCTACACTCGGAACCTGGGGGGATCTGCTGTCCTTGGGCAATGAAGATAAAACGTTTACAATTAGAACTCACCGCTGTTACAGGGAGACATCTAGGGGCTGGCCTCAGGACGAGGCTCGGAGGGGGGCTGTGCGTCCTGCAGAAGGAGGCCTCTGGACAAGGCATCTTTGGTAGCCCTGGCCAGGCTCACAGGCTCCCTTTCAGGTTTTATGCCCACATTTCCCTACCCTTGCCTCCTGCCGGTGTTTCTGTATCTCTTAAATACACCTCCCTAATCCTCTCCTTCCTCTCTTTTAAAGCCTGCCTTTCCTTTCAAATACTTCCTCAAATGCCAGCTTGTTATTTTTGTGCCCTCCCCTTCAAGAACCTTCCCAAGAGCTCTGACTGAAAGTATACTTTAGATCACAGGGCCGGATTTTCATTCATTTCTTCATTCATTCATTCATTCACTCAACAAATATTTGATTGTATGTGCAGGGCTGTGGCAATACAATCCTGAACGAGGCTGGCCCAATTCTTTGGTGAGAGAATAATTAGCTAATTAACTAAATAATTAACAACTGTGCAAAGGAGAATTAGGGAGTGTTACGAGATAGGTAGAGAAACCATCAGAATCAACCTTTCTCTACTTGTCAGGGACTCTTATCCAAATCAGCTTGGTGCCCCAGGCCTCGTCCTCTCAAGCACAGGAGGAGGTGTCCTACAAAAACTTGTTCCCTCTTCCCATAGTCAAAGTTTCAGTGCTCCAGGGGGTCTCCTGAGACTCCATTGCCCAGCCCTAACTCTCCCAGACTTCTTCATTATCTTGGGGTCTCAGGTTGTCATCCATGGCCATCCATATACAAGGTGTTCATCTAGTTACCTGGTCTAAGGTTAATGCATCGTGCAGGGCAGTAGAGCATAGTGGCAAAGAGCATGGACTCTGGAACCAGACTGTCCCCGTCTCTGACACATACTAACTGTGTGGCCTTGGGCAAGTTAATTAACGGCTCTGTGCTCAATTTCATCGTCTTTAAAATGGGGTGTGGGTGTGTGTGGGGGTGTGTGTAATACCCAACCCATAGGGGTATTATAAAGATTTAAATATGTAAATATACAAAGAGGTACTGCCCATAAAGCACTTGGAACAGTGCTTAGCACAAGTAAGGGCTGAGCAAGGGAGCTCTTGGATGCTATAGTTTGAATCTTCCCCAACAAAGGTGTCCAGCCTTGTTCTGAACCCAGCCCAGGTCAGAGGCTCAGGCCGCTGCTTGCCTGGGAGGAGAGGCTGGACCTTTTTTAAAGAGATGAGATACTGACAGCAATGAAGACTGCCTGGAAGCTAGACAGCCAAGGGCAGTGAAGCCAGATGGATGTGGGGCATGTTGATCTCAACTCCCTAAGACCGGGAGCCACTCCCACTGCCTGTTCATCGAGCAATGAGAAGGGAGCCCAGAGACCTTGTTTTGAGCGGGCTCACCTACCTCCAGCTTCTTATGTGGCCCCGAACAAAGATAATTTCTATGCTTTGTTTCCATTTTTCAAAGGCAGAGGATAATATTCATAGAATCATAGAGTTTGAACTAAACTTGACCTTAGAGAGTCCATATTACAACCCTTTTATCTTCTATCTAAGGAAAAGGACACCCAGAAATATCATGTGACATAGGTGGCAGGGGCTCGATTCAAATCCCAGCTCCAGGATTTATGCTTTTCTCTGAGGTTCATTATACTCTGAGGTAAAGTGAAGGTAGGACTTCCTGCTGAATAGGGTCACCGTGAGAACTAAGCAAGACCACATATGATGCACTTAACCCAGAGCCTGGGTATGGTTGGGTAGGTACACATAAAGGTATTTCCCAGTGTCATGTGACTGGTTGGTAATTCCTTCCTTACCTTGTCCACTGGGTTGACAGAAGAATAAAGGAAGCAACACAAGACTCACTCTGAAAATAGAAATGCCATGTACTCATTCTGTGCTGTTAATGTTACCCATCCAGTTAAGATTTACTAAACCCATTTGGGAAGCTGGCCAAGGTACTAGAAACTAAGGAGTTAATGTCCATGTGTAAAAACTTCGTTTCTGGTTCTTGGTTTCTCACTTGGGACTTGGTCTCTCAAAGAAGAAAGGGCTTTTCCAAGCCACAGTGCTTAGTAATCATGGTCTCACAGAGAAAACTCGCTTAAGGAGTCATTATTGCCCGTCACCCCTCCCCCACGCTGTTCCTGAAGCATTGGAGTAAAGCGCATGTGTGGTCGGGGGCTTGGCTGCCAGCCTCCTCTGAGAGCAACTGGGGGGCCTGAGTCCACAAATGCTCCCACTGGGCCAGCCACTCAGGCTCATCCGACAGGGGACAGCTGCACCCTCTCCCTGGGGTAGGCTCCCTGCCTTGGGCCAGTGCGGAACTGCAGCCAAGCGCCATCAAACCGCAGACCCAGTCTCGGTGTCATCAGAGATGAGCCAAGGCCCACAGGCCAAGTCAAAGGAAGTTAGCCGGGTGCTCTTTAAAAGAGATCATGATCAGTAAAATAGGAATCAAAATAAAACCGTGGAAAGACAAAGCTCTGCCCATCAGCGGAAGAAGATAGTTTCTTCCGCACTCAATTTTTAAGGTCAGAAAAACCCCTTCCTTAGACATCCCCTCGCAACTCATTGGCCAGATTTAGTCACATGCTCACCACTAGACCAATCCCTGGCCAGGGTGCTGGGTTGATGGTGACTGGCCTCATCGCCTGGAGGCGGTGTGGATACCAGAACTAAATAAATTGAAGCTTTGCCAGCCGGGAAGGAAGAGGTGGGGTGTTAGATGCGCAACTCCAGCCACCAGTTACAGCCAGCGAAGGGAGGAAGTGTTAAAACTTAAGGGATCGAGCGTGGCTTTGAAGCCAAAGAGCTGGGTCCAAATTGTGCCTATTACCAACTGAAAAACCTTGGGCTCCCACCTTGGTCTCTGAGAGCCTCAGATTCCTTTACCAAGACTGTTGTGAGGGTTAAACGAGGTAATTTAACGTTCATGCAAGCCCTTGGCAGACTTAAACATCCCCTGAGATAGGGTGTCCTCTATCACAGTTATCATTATCAATGAAATGGTGACGCAAACGTATCTTCTATGGAAGGGAAAGTGTCTGGAGTTGCCTGTTAGGGGCACTCACTTCTTGGTCTCTACAGGTGGTGGCCAAGTGACCCTTTTTGGCCAAGGTCAACTATAGTACCTGTTCTTTTTTTTTTTTTTTTTTTTTTAACTTTTTGGGTTTATTTATTTATTTATGGCTGTGTTGGGTCTTTGTTTCTGTGCAAGGGCTTTCTCTAATTGCGGCAAGTGGGGACCACTCTTCATTGCGGTGCACGGGCCTCTCATTATCGCGGCCTCTCTTGTTGCGGAGCGCAGGCTCCAGACGCGCAGGCTCAGTAACTGTGGCTCACGGGCCTAGTTACCCGGCAGCATGTGGGATCTTCCCAGACCAGGGCTCGAACCCGTGTCCCTTGCATTGGCAGGCAGATTCTCAACCACTGCGCCACCAGGGAAGCCCTAGTACCTGTTCTTAAGTACATTAATACCTGGCTCATTCCTTATCTGAAAGCAATATATATCATTTAAGGTTCTTAGGCCCTTTTAAAAAAAAAAAATCCTAAATTGCAATGCAAACTAATTGTGTTGAAATGCATATGTGTAAATTCCAAATACAATTATGCCATTAGAACTATTGGGGAGAATGTCCAATAAACATTAAATGCATTATAAGTATGCGACAAAATGTCAAAGTTTGTCAGTGGTTCTAAACTAATCTCTCAAATGTCATGGTGCTCACGGGAGCACCACAGCAAACGCTGTGGTCAAAGATAAGATCACCTCAAACTTGAACACGAATCTTTGTTAATCGTTGAGGTTTCTTCCCCAGAGTGACATCAGAAACAGAAGAGTGTTTGGTTGGTGAAGGAAAAAATGGGGACAGGGGGAATCTGCCAGGTCCCTCAGGCAAATGAAATGTAGGTACATTGCTGTTTTCCCTGCCTGATCCATTGGCATGGTCCCATTAAGAGGCATCTTCTCTGGGCCTCAGAGCATGCGTGGGCTTGAAAGCTCTAGCTCTGAAAAAGATCTTCTACCCCAATGTACAGGAGAGAAGTTCCATTCTGCCAGGCATTTGATTGTGTCTCCTGAGTGCAAGGGATTGCTATGGCCAAATGGTAGCAACAGCTGATCGAATGGAATCAGCTCTTAAAGAGGTTCACATTTTTAATAGTAGCTAGTACTGATTGAGTACTTACTATATGCCAACCACTGTGCTAAATGCTTTAGATTTATTAATTCCTTTAATCCTCACAGAAGACCATGAAGCAGGCATATTATTATACCCATGTTACAGATGAGGAAATGAAGGCACAGAATGTTTAGCTCATTTGCTGTAGATCACAGCTAGTGAGGGGGCAGAGCTGGGACTCACACGCAGACAGTCTGGCTCAAAAGTACATGCTCTTAACCATACACAATATGGTGTTTTATTTGTTTTTGTTTTTTAATAGACTTTATTTTCTAGAGCATCTTTAGTTTCACAGCAAAATTGAGCAGAAGATATAGAGATTTCCCATATACTTCCTGTGCCCCACACAAGCACAGCCTCCTCCGCTATCAACATCCCCACCAGAGTGGTACATTACAATTGATGAACCCTCACTGACACATGACTACTACCCAAAGTCCATCATTTACACTAGGGGTCACTCTTAATGTTGTACATTCTATGGATCTGGACAAATGTATAATGGCATATATCCATTATTATAGTACCATACAGAGTAGTTTCGCTGCCCTAAAAAGTCTCTGTGCTCCACCTGTTCATTCCTGCCTCCCACTAACCATCAGAAACCACTGATCTGTTTACTGCATCCATAATTTTGCCTTTTCTAGAATGTCATATAGTTGGAATTACACTGTATGTAGCCTTTTCAGACTGCCTTCTTTCGCTTGGTAATATGCATTTAAGTTTCCTTTATGTCATATCATGACTTGATAGCTCATTTCTTTTGAATGCTGAATAATATTCCGCTGTCTGGATATACCACAGTTTATCCACTTACCTACTGAAGGACTCTTGGTTGCTTCCTAATTTTGGCAATTATGAATAAAGCTGCTATAAACATTCCCTTGCAGGCTTTTATGCAGACGTGTTTTCAACTTATTTGGGTAAATACCAAGGAGCACAATTGCCGGATCGTATGGTAAAAGTATGTTTACCTTTGTAAGAAATCGCCAAAATTTCTTCCAAAGTAACTGTACCATTTTGATTCCCACCAGCAATGAATGAGCATTTCTGTTGCTCTGCGTCCTCACCAGCATTTGGTGTTGTCAGTGTTTTGGATTTTGCCCATTCTAAGAGGTGTGTAGTGGTATCTCGTTATTTTAATTGTTGTATATCTTCTTCGGTGAAGTGTCTGTTAGAGCTTTTGCCTATTTTTTAATTAGGTTGTTTGTTTTCTTATTGTTGAGTTTTACAATACAGCATTTTTAAGGATAAAATTATGCATTCATAGAATGTCAGGGATGGAAAGACCTCAGTAATCACCCTGTCCATCCCCCTCACTTTACAGATGTGAAAAATAAGACCCAGAGACACTCAGATGGGGCAAAGCTGGAACCAGAGCCCAAGAGTTCAGTGCCCCTTCAACACAGTGCGTGTCATCAGGCAATTTCCTCTGTGAGCAGGTAGCTCCCTAAGGACAGGAATCACACCTGGCCATCTGTCTGTCTTTCCCTCACACCTCAACTGGCGCACATTCAGTGAATGACTGTGGGGGAGAGGAAGAAATGACTTTCCTCTGGCGTCTATGCACCCTTTCCAAAGGGCAGGCCCCTCTGCCCTCTGCTCTAATCTGTGAAACAGGGAGCGAAGAGAATTAACGTTTTAGATATTCCATGGTGCAACAGGGCGGGGGCAGAAGCCAGGTCAGAGTATAATTCTTAACCTTGGCTTTGCCTCAGCATCACCTACAGGGCGTGTTAAAAACTGGATGCCTAAGCCTCATCCCCAGACATTCCATACGTGGTTTTAGTGTTTACTGTATACCAGGTCCTGTGCTAAACCCTTCACATGCAGCATCCTATTTAATCCTTCCTTATGCAATCCTACGATGTGGGCAGTATTATCCTCTTCCATCTGCAGCTGAAGAAACTATGGTTCAGAAAGGTTAGGAAACTCACCCAGGGTCACACAGCTAGTATGTGCTGGAGCCGCCATGCAAATAAAAACCACCTAATTGCTGTCAGAGCTGTTGGCCAACCTGTGTCCTGCACGTGTGGGTGCATGCACACAGGCACTGGGGTCTTTATAGTCGACCCTGTGCAAACCCTATGTTTTGACCCCCTGGAAGCTGAAAGGCAGGGACACGGGATCTCCAGAAGGCTGCTAAGAGAAAGCTCTTCACAGGGGTGTGGCGGTGAGGCAGCCCATGTAAAGGCCCTGAGAGCTATATGCGAGGCCCCAAATCAGAGCCCGTCAGCTGCACCAAAAACCAGAGATCACGGACGCCCACACACTTGTTCTCATTTGCACACCATTCAGACAGAGCCCTCACTCTTTTATTTTTCTGATACTTGAGGGAATTTTTTTATTGAACTATAGCATACAAACAAAAAAGCACACAGATCTCAAGTGTACAGCTCAACGAATGTTCACGAAGTGGACACGTCGGGTAACCTGCGGCACTTACTTTAGGTAACATCTTTAGGCATCTCCAGTTGTCTTAAGGGGGTTCAATGAAGACTTCAAAGCAAACATTTTAAAGTTGAATCTCATATCACAGATAAATGCCCTTTTACAAAAGGGATATTCACAATAATAAAACGGGTGGCAGCAGTGGCTGCGGGGACAGTGGCGCCGTCCTGGGGCTCTGGTGTGGGGTGGACGGGGGGCGCCGGCCTCACTCTGGGGCAGGCACTCTGCAGTGAGGCAGTAGATGTAACCCCCGGTAAGGTGCAAGGCTCATTTGGGTTTTCCTCTTCCTCTAGCTGCACGCACGTTGCATGAACTTCTCATGTCTTTTCCCTTCCCTCTACCAGAAGGAAAATGTGGGTAGTTTTTCCCTTCCTTTTGCATCTTTTGAGTGATGCCAATGAAGAAAAAACCCACAGAGCTCCCAGATTTGATATTCTAGGAGGGCTTTTTGCAGGAAGATAAAGATAAAATTTAAAACATTTTAAAATAATAAAACAAACAACCAAAAGCAACAGAGCGCTGCAAGTCTAAAAAGCTTGGAAATCACTGCGTTGCTATTTTAAACAAAATGTGAACTTTTTATTTAGGAGGCAGGTTGATACTTCTTCCAGATCATTAAATACTGGGAGGGGTCCTTTTACACTTAGACACGTTGGTTTCCAGTGGCAGTGACAGGGAGAAACCTCTATCCTGGGCTGCATTTATATTCCTTGCAGCTAGATTTATGCAACTCACCGTAGACAGTGCTCTCAGGACTGAGACTGAGAGGCAGTGTGCTAGCGGTTCTAGCACCGGCTTCACAATCAGACAAACTGGGCTCCCATCCGGGCTCTATTACAGCCTGACTCCGTGACCCCAGGCAAGCCTCTAACTCTCCTGGAACATCCGTGCCCGCACGTGTGAAATGAGTCCTCGTCTGCACCTTCTGTGACCGCAGTGAGGGTAAATGAGGCGTGTAAAGTGCGACCACCATGTCTGGCATGTTGATGAACTCTTCCTCAGTCCTCATTAGGATAACCTGCCTCCTATTTTCTGAAAATACGCAGGAAAAGAAAGCAGTGGATCCAATACCAAAGCAGCGAGGGGAGGGAGACAGTGAAGGGGAGTCCAGGGGACGTTCTGAGTTCAGGGGACATTTGTCATCTGCCTTCAGGCCCTGACCCAGAATGCCGAGGGGTAGGTTTATCCCTGCAGGTCAGCAAAGAGACTTTCCATGCTGAGCCAGAAATAAAAATATTGATTCTCGAGGTTCAGTCCTGGAAGCCTGAGGTGTCAAAGCAGAAATGCAATGGTCCCTTCATCTGGAGGGGCTCTCAGCCCAGCCTGAATCAGCACCGTCAGCCAGGAAGGCTTGCCTTCAGAAACACCCAGACCAACATGAGATTGGTTCAAGGAAAGGTTGCCATGACAACCCAGGGGCCAGGGGGGCTAGTAGCATTTGAAGCCCTCCCCACATGCATGTGCACACACCACATGCTCATACCCACCTTGCAGGGACCCCGGCTCTCTGAGCCACAGACTTTGGGTCCCGTAGTCAGGAGAGAGTGTGTGGCCCTTCAGCTCCACCTCTCAACGCAGCAGTCCGAGCTCAGGGCTTCTGGAAGCCACAGTAGAATATGAGAAGGAGGTGAAGGCATTCAGCATAATTGGCCTCCCTAAGTAGCTCACTGGAAATGATCAGCCTTGGGGCCTCTGGGACTCAGGTAGGAAGCTAACCTTAGGCTCATCAAGGCCCCAGGGGAAAGGGGCCCTGAGCCAATTAGACACTTTCATTCTCCTCCCCGTCCCCAGGCCCTCCCTTAGTTGGTCTCCCACAGGACCTGTGCGTGAAACTCTCCCTACTCCAGTGCTGTAAAATAAAGGTTTAGGGGACTTTACTTCCCAGGGGCTTCTGCATTTTAATGGAGACTCTTGAAAATCAAAATGCTTTCAGCCTCAAGGAATAAATCTCTTAAGAGGAATCTTCAGGCTCCCTGGGAATGGTGGTGGGGAGTAGGAAGCAGGAAGGAGATGGCTGAGGGACCAGGTGAGAAACACCCTTACCAAGAAGATTACAGTCAGTTGTTTTTTGTTTTTGTTTTTGTTTTAATTCATTTATTTATTTTTGGCTGCGTTGGGTCTTTGTTGCTGTGCGCGGGCTTTCTCTAGTTGCGGCGAGCGGGGGCTACTCTTCATTGCGGTGCGCAGGCTTCTCATTGCGGTGCCTTCTCTTGTTGCAGAGCACAGGCTCTAGGTGCCCGAGCTTCAGTAGTTGTCTCACCGCGGGCTCAGTAGTTGTGGCTCGCGGGCTCCAGAGCACAGGCTCAGTAGCTGTGGCACACTGGCTTAGTTGCTACGTGGTATATGGGATCTTCCTAGACCAAGGCTCGAACCCGTGTCCCCTGCATTGGCAGGTGGATTCTTAACCACTGCGCCACCAGGGAAGTCTTACAGTTAGGTTTTATTGTCCAACAGGTTTGGATTTGAGTCCTCCCTGTATGACCTTGGGTAGGAGTCTCAGTTCCCATGTCTGTAAAATGGGGTCATAATGCTTAAGTCATATGGCTGTTAGCACAGAGCCTGGCACAATGTCTCAAGTCCCGAAGTAGGACCAGACAAGGAGACTGTTGTGCAGCCCAGCCAAAGTCCAGGATCGGTTCTGACAGTGTGGGCCTGGGCTGGGGTGTTTATTAGTAGCACTATGTCCAGCTACCAGGGCTAGACAGTGGGGGAGAAGAGGGGCCTGAAAGAAGGAGCAAGTTAAATAGCCAACACTTCAATGCAATTATGTTTGTAAGTTTGTTTGTTTTTCTCAGGAGTAGATACTGACAAAGCATGAAATTAGGAGGCCCTTAGAGTAGGGAAGAGAGAGAGGAGGTGCTTCGGGGGACAGAGAAAGGGAAGCAGTGAGGACCACCTGCCCAGGCACTGGGGACCTCCAAGACACAAGCCCTGCTGAGAAAAATGCTTGAGCTGAAGTCAAAGGACTTGTTTCTCTGCAGGAAGTTTCTGGCAGTGGCAGTGGCCATTTTAAAATTAGTGATGTATGACCATCTCTATGATAAATGGATTGGCATTTATAAAGCTAGTGTAGCTACTAGACACAAAGGATGTTGAGCTAGAAGAATCCTAGTCGACTGGGGGGAGGTCTGGATTTGAGACAAGCCCCCGGGTGCTCCCACTCCCATAACACTTGGCTGACTTTGCTAAGGCTACCACTCTCCCCTTCAGGGCAGCAGTGGGATGGAGCAGAGAGACCCTGGCCCTACCCCAGCTCTACCACTGCCAACCGAGGCGATTCATGTAGGTCTTGGGCCTTTGTTGCCTCATCTGTGTAATGACAGGATACTTCTACTTGGATGAACTGTGAGGTTAAATGTCATATATATGAAGCAACTAGTGTAATAACCAGGGACAGATCGGCACTCAACAAATGTTAACTTCCTTCTCTGACAAGCTAAAGAGTACACTCTCCCTACTGTTTTCTCCTTCTCCCTACATCCCTGGTGGCAGCCATCAAGACACATTTTATCAGGCATGCTATCAGCTGCAAATAACAGAAAATCCATCTAACAATGGGCTAAATAGGCATTCATTTTCCTCAAATAAGGAGAAATCTAGAGACAAGTAGCCACTGTTCTGGTTCTGTGGCTCAGCAACTTCCAGAGTATTGTCTCTTTGATTCTATTGGCCTTTCCTTCATGGTTAAAACATGGCTACTGCAGCTCCAAGCATCACAGCTCAGTTCCAGGCAGGAAGAAGGAGACAGCACCAGCTGTGAGTTCCTTTTATAAACAAGGAAAAAATTTCCCAGAAATCCCCAGCAGGTATCTTATTGGCATGACTGTGTCCCATGGTCACTTCTATGTACTAGGGAGGCTGGAAAAGCAAACCAGCCTCTATAGAGAGTAGAGGCAGGCAAGGAAGAAAGGAAGAAATGAAGAAATGGCAGTTGAGGAAGCCAACCCACAGTGTGGGCCACAGCTGTACATCAGGTTAAATACAATGTTTCCATTTATTCATTCAACAAGTGAATACTGAGCACCTACTATGCCCCGAGCTGGGTGCTGGAGAGCACTGGTGAGTCATATCAGGCTTGGTGCTGTGGGCAATGAGCCCTTGACACGTCTATGTGCAGGGGGTTGTGGGAGCAGCATCAGGTTTGTGGGGGGAGGGGGTAAAGAAGACTTCCGGGATGGGTGCTGACAATGAGTGGGAGTGAAGCAGGTATTTGGAGTGGAGGGAGGCAGGCCGGCTGCCCATGCAGTGTTCCAGGCAGAGGGAACAGCATGTGCAAAGTCCTAGCAGCAAGACAGATCATCGCTGGCATTCAGGGAACTGAAAGAAGTTCCCCGAGGCCACCAAAGTTTATTCAAACAAGAAGGATCAAAAGCAGGCCGCACAAATGTGAGTGAGTAAATTTGACTCGCAAGACCATTAAAGCGTGGTCTGCCAGTCGCTTTTCCCCTGGGGGAGAGAAAGCCCTGGCAGCTTCGTTAAACACAGAGGCTGCAGGAGAAGCAGAAAGCCTGGGGAGCTGCTGTGGACAAATGTGGCTACCTTGCTGGCAAGACCATTTATTTATAGAGACCCCAGACCTGGCCGGCTGGGTCCTGCCGTCAGGGTGGGCTCTCTGCCTTCCACTGAATCGTTTACAGAAGGCCTTCGCACCTGCTGTGATTCCTGCCTGGAATTCTCTTCCCCGAGTCTGCGTGCTCCTCACTCACCCACTTCAGATTTCACTTCTGACCACATTTCCTCAGGGAGGCCTCTTCTGACTGACCCCCTCCCTGAAATACATCGACTCATGACAGTGCATGTGCGAGGGGCCTCCACCGTGTAACTATTACAAAGTGATTGTGATTTTACATCTATTCGTGTGGATTTTTTTTTTTAATTATAGACCACCTCTCCCAGTGGACTGTAAGCTCTGTGAGGGCAGTGACCATAGCTAGTTTTGCCAGAAGCTATTTCCCCAATACGTAGCATTGTGCCTGGCACATAATAGGAGCTCAGTAAATATTAAGAGCTAGACCATATCAAACTGACAATATTCAACCATTTTTGAATGACAATTTCATACAATTCATCCTAATATTAATTCATCCTAATATTAATATTAACCAATATTCAACCATTTTTGAATGACAATTTCATACAATTCATCCTAATATTAATGGAATGAATGAATGAATTTGACTTGTTCTGAACACTATTTACTGCAACATGGAATTCAGTACAAGGAGTGTCCATGTTGGGACTGTTCAAAGAGCAGTTTTTCCTAAAATTATAAAGAGCTGAGTATCTGGTCCCTGGTCATGGTCTTGACCTGAGCAGTGCTTCTCATACTTCAGTGTGCATTTGGAGCCCCTGAGGATCTCGTTCACATGCAGATTCTGATTCTCTAGGTCTGGGGTGGGGCCTGAGATTCTGCATTTGTAACAGGCTCCCAGGTGATGCCATGGGGAAGCAGCCAGAGGGAAGGAGGCCAAAATGCAGCCTTAGAGCAGGCTGGTGAAGGGCTTCTGTGCCACTAAAGAGCTCCCACTAAGGCTGCCCTCTCTTTTCTTTCTCAGCCAATACGAAATCAGAAAGTCATTTGAAAAGAGATGGGACTCCAGGTCATTACTGAAGTATCTCGTTGTATGGAAAAGAAGCTGATGTGTTGTCACGCATAAATGAACTTTCCAGATCACTGAAACGTAGCCGTCCAAGGGCCCCAAACTGTTTTTCTTTTAATAGTTCTTGGTGGAAATGTTTCTAATGTTATTAAATGCTATCTTGCCTTCTTCAACAGAGTAAATCAGACAGAATCTGACTCTTGGGGGTTTTTTTACTTCTTTTTAAAAAAAGTTGGTGAAATATATCACATATGTATAAAACACACATGTACAGTTTAAAAAATATAAATCAAGTGAATACCGGTAGACCCACCACGATAAGAAAAAGAATACAGTAAGTCCCCTACATATGAAACGCTGACTTTAAAAAATGTACAACATGAGAGTTGGGAGTTAAGTTTTATTTGGAGCAAAATGAGGACTGCAGCCCGGGAGACAGCGTTTCAGATAACTCTGAGAAACTGCTCCAAGGAGGCGGGGGGTGGGGGGGGAGAGGGGGGGGGGCAGGGGGGATGAGGGGCGGGGGGGATGGGGGGATATGGGGGATGGGGGATGGGGGTGGAGGGGGTGGAAGAGTCAGGATATATAAGAGTTTTGCAACCAAGGGAAGGTAGTTGGGACGTCAAAAGATTATTGTTAATTAAAGAAAACCAGATATCTCAAGTTAAGGAATTTAGCACTTTTCTATGCATGGGAAGATGCAAGAGTCTGGGCTCACTAAAATCATTCCTTTGATATGCACCTCAGCTATCTGGGGCCAGTATCCTGTGTTTTCACATCCTGTTTCCTCAGGGCTCTTTGCAGGGAGTGGCTGCAGTCTGATGGCTGCTAGATGGCAGGTATTCTTTTCAGTCCTGAGTTTCCTCAGGGCTCACCGGCTCATGTTGGAGGGTTGCAATAATGGACGACTGTGACATCCTTTGTTTACTGATATGGCAGGAAATATTCCATTTATAAATATTCCATTTATCAGAACCTTCAAGTTGAGAACTTTCAAAGATGCGAACGTGGAGCTTACTAATGAAGACCTGTTGGAATTGGAGGCCCAGAGAAACAACGAAGAGGAACAAGAGGAAGAAGAAGTAACTGAAGAACCGAAGAGATTGACAACACAGGAAATGGCAAGGGGATTTTCTTTATTTGAGGAGGCAGTTAGTTTTTGAGGCACAGGACCCAAACTTAGAATGGTACACGAAGGTTACAGCAGCCATTCAGAATGCAATCCAGTTCTACCAAGTCATCTATGTTGAGAAAAAAAGAGTTACTACCCAGGCATCACTGGGTCGTTTTTTCAAGAGGGTAGATAGAATTGAATCTAGCAAGGAACCAGAACCTGTGCCATCAGTGTCAGGCCTGAGTGAAATTGCACCTTGCCCTCCGTCTCCTATTGCTGACTATCCTTCAGCTCTACCATATCCCACCTCCTCTCCCTCTTCCAGTCAGTAACTTTTTTTGCCTGTTGACTCAATGCCAGCCCCCTGTATGCCAGCCATTGTACTGTACTACTGTACTTTCAAGGTACTGTACTGTAAGATTAAAAATGTTTTCTTTATTTTTTGAGGTTTTTTTTATATATTATTTGTGTGAAAAGTATTATAAAAAGTATTATAAACATATTATAGTATGGTACTATATAGCAGATTGTGTTAGTTGGGTACCTAGGCTAATGTTATGGGACTTACGAACAAACTGGACTTACGAACATGCTCTTGGAACGGAACTCGTTTGTATGTAGGGGACTTAATGTACACTGCAGTACCTTAGGAGCTCCCTCTTTACCCATCAGAGGTAACCACTACACCAAGGTATGTGTTAATCATGTCCTTGCTTTTCTTTATTGTTTTACCACGTATGGATGTAGCCCCAAACAATATAATTAGTTTTGTCTGTTCTTGAACTTCATATTAATTGAATCTTACTTATGTATTATGTTGTGACTAGTTCTCTTGTTGAACATTGTGTTTTTTAGATTCATCCATATTGCCATCTGCAGTTTGTTCATTTTCTCTGCTGTATAATATTCCATCTCAGATGTTGTCACGATGCATTTACTCACTCTACTGTTCGATGGGCATCTGAGGGATTTTGAGTACTATTACAAACAGTGCTGCCATGAATTTTCTGGCATGAGTCTGCCACGACCATGTGCCAGGGTTCTCTCTATACCTACTCAGGAGGGACACTGCTGAGTCAAGGATTCTGCATGTGCTTGGCTTTGCAAGGTGCTGCCAAACCAGTTTCCTAAGCGGTCATTCTCTGACCAGCAGTGGGGGAATCCCCGTTGCTCCACATGTTCACCAAAACTGGATACTGGCCCACTTTGTAATTTTCCCTGACTGTCAATGATGCCCAGAGTTTTCATGAATTGCGCTGTGTTAGTCCATTCAGGCTGCCGTAACAAAATGCCACAGACTGAATGGTTTATAAACAACAGAAAGTTACTTCTCAGTTCCGGAGGCCAGAAGTCTAAGATCAGGGTACCAACATGGTCAGGTGAGGGGCCTCTTACGGGCTGCAGACTCCTCATCGTAGCCTCACATGGTGAAAGGGTCAGGGATCTCTCTGGAGCCTCTCCCGTAAGGGTATTATTCGCTTTTTTTAAAAATATATTTATTTATTTATTTATTTATTTATGGCTGTGTTGGGTCTTCGTTTCTGTGCTAGGGCTTTCTCCGGTTGCGGCAAGCGGGGGCCACTCTTCATCGCGGTGCACGGGCCTCTCACCATCTCAGCCTCTCTTGTTGCGGAGCACAGGCTCCAGACGCGCAGGCTCAGCAGTTGTGGCTCACGGGCCTAGTCGCTCCGCGGCATGTGGGATCTTCCCAGACCAGGGTTCAAACCCGTGTCCCCTGCATTGGCAGGCAGATTCTCAACCACTGCACCACCAGGGAAGCCCCCATAAGGGTATTAATCTCATTCTTGAGGGCTCTGCTCTCATGACCTCATCACCTCCCAAAGCCCTCGCCTCCTAATGCCATCACCTTGGGAGTTAATATTTAGCATATGAATTTTGAGGGGACACCAACATTCAGACCATAGCACCACTATGCTCCCACACTCCATTCTTGGGCTGGACTGAACATGGTGCTGTTCCTGTTACTCTAAATGGGCTCAGAGGCCATACTGTGCTCTCCTGTCTACTTTTGATTTTAGGTTTGTCTCTGCCTTGAACACAAACTAACAACCATCTTGTCATTCCTATCAGAGTGTCAAGTCTCCACTAGCCCTCGCCCCTCCATTTTTAAGGTGCTCTTTCAAATCTACTGTGGAATGGGAAGTTCTTTACCCAAATTTTCCCTTGAATTGTGTCTGCACAAAGAGTAAATGGACCCTGGAGAAGGGTCTGAATGCCTTACCTATGAGCAAATACATAAACTGCAAAGCATGAATCCTATGACATTCATTTTGGCTGTGAATGGTATTTTTTGTTTTGTTTTGGTTTGTTTTGAGGGTGGTTGGTTGTTTCCCTACCCATTTTGGGGTTTTGTTTAGTTTTGCTTCTTCTCTGGTTTCTGACAGTGTTCCAAATAACTGAGGTTGCTGTGTAAATCACCTCTGGATAAGTGAAGTGCTGCTGCTCTTTGAGTATAATTTAATTTTGTATTAAATGTAATTAAATTCCTATTTAATTTTGGTTGCTGGTATCCTCCCAAAATACCATAGCTTCGACTAGCAGATGGCATGTATTCCTGTAACAAGAGACACCAAATATTCCAAAGAGCCTAATTCAACTGCCCCCCTCACCAGAAGCATCTTTAGAAACAAGGGTATTGGAAAATTCTGACTTTTATTAGATGGGATTCGTGCCTCATATTGAGTCTGAGTTAAACTCATTTGATGGCAAAAACCAACCATCTTGGTGAACTCTTATTGTTAAAAAGTATTTTTACTGTGGGTTATTGACCGACTCTGGCAGATGTGAGCAGAGAGGGGATGTATTGACAGGCTATTGGATAACTTACAGAATCATCAAGTGGGCTGGCAGACTAGGATTGAGACCATGCAGCCAAAAATTGTACCCAAAATCATGAGACAAAACTGGCCTAGTGAGGTGAGGACCTGCTGCCACCACCAAGCATGGCGCATTTCATCCTGCTTTGCCCCCACCCCCAGCACTGTACACTAGGTGCAGCCACTACTGCAGGAATTCAAGCTCCCTGCTGAGGCTGCCTTGACCAAAGAGCCTGCCTTGGTAGAGTCTGGTCACATGCTGCACCCTAGCTGCAAGAGAGGTTGGGGAGACAAATGAACTATTCAGGCTTGGGTTCCACACCACATAATAGAAAACTCAAAACACCTGTAGTTTTACATAAACCACAAACAAAATAGAAATTTATTTCTCCCTATGTAAAAGAAGTTTAAGGCAAAGAGTGCATGCAAGGTGCTCTGAAGCTCCTTCAACTCCGCCTTTGTGTGCTGCCTTATGGACCAATATGGCTGCTTGAGCGTCTGCCATCAAGTCCACATCCCAGCCATCAGGAAAGTGAAAGGGGCAAAAAAGGATGACCTCTTCCTTTACTACCACTTCCTGAAACTCATAAACATTACTCATAGCTCAATGGTTGAAACTTGATCATTTGGCCAAATCAGACATAAAAGGGTCTAAGAAATGTAGTCTTTGATGCAGGTAGCCATGTGCCCAGCTAAAAATCGTGGGTTCTCTTACTAAATATGGAGAGAATAGATATCAGGAGAGATGACTGATGTGTCTGCCATAGCAAGTTCCTAGCATTTTTGTCTTCCATACAGGAATGTGAGCTCTCTTCCCTACCAAGGCTCATAAAAGTCTGTGTGTACAGGATGGGATATTTCCCAAATTCAGAAAGGGGGTTCTGAAGCTAGATAACCAAAAAGAAAGAACAGAGAGGGCTTCCCTGGTGGTGCAGTGGTTGAGAATTCGCCTGCCAATGCAGGGGACACGGGTTCGATCCCTGGTCTGGGAAGATCCCACATGCCATGGAGCAACTAAGCCCATGCGCCACAACTACTGAGCCTGAGCTCCAGAGCCCGCGAGCCACAACTCCTGAGCTTGCGTGCCACAACTACTGAAGCCCATGCATCTAAAGCCTGTGCTCCACAACAAGAGAAGCCACCGCAATGAGAAGCTCGCGCACCACAACGAACAGTAGCCCCTGCTCGCCGCAACTAGAGAA
This sequence comes from Balaenoptera acutorostrata, assembly GCF_949987535.1. Classification (NCBI taxonomy): domain Eukaryota; kingdom Metazoa; phylum Chordata; class Mammalia; order Artiodactyla; family Balaenopteridae; genus Balaenoptera; species Balaenoptera acutorostrata. The sequence goes on along the minus strand of NC_080066.1, from coordinate 153,797,612 downwards.
AGCCGCGTGCAGCAACGAAGACCCAACACAGGCAAAAATAAAAAAAATGTTTTTAATTAAAAAAAAAAGAGTACATTATGTTTTTTAAAAAAAAGAATAAACAGAGAAAACAAAATAGCCACTATTCCATTACTGCTGCCCTCACTATAACTAAGGCAAGCTTTATTAACTGATTTGCGTAGTATGGAGCCTTTGAACGAAGGCATTTACCAGAGGAGACCCGGGACGTGGAGGAGAAGAGATTCAGAGGCACAGCTGAAAATAGAGGCATCCATGACAGGCAAATCTTTGTTGTTTTACAGGTTTGGGGGACCAGGGCAAGAATTCAAATAAAGACCCACATACCATGTATCTAAATATTTAAAAGCTATTAGTCAAGCTAACAACTCGTTAAATAAAATATCTTCTCCTACCTTCACAAACATACCTTCCTAACACTCTTGGAAGGCCAAGCTTGAATTTAGAATTCTCAGGCTCCTCAGACCACAGTGTGGCAGCACAGGGACAGGCAGTCCCAGATCAGGGCCTGTCCCCCTTTTGTTCTGACCCTGAGCGGGGGGTCTCGCCCACCTGCATGTTCCTAACGCCAGCATGTACCTCCGCATTCTGTCCCCTGCCTGTGCTGCAAGCAGCTACCCTTTGGCCACTGGCTGCACTGGGTACCCTGGACCAGGAAAACAGGCCTTCATGGGCCCTGGAAGCAGGCTTGGACCCTTTGGGCAGAGAATCTGGGGTTCTGGATACTAGGAACAAGGTCTAGACAAGGGTAAGCGTGGGCATGGGCGTAGGCTCTGGTTGGACTTCTCCCTTGGTCCTGAGGACTTCTCACCCCAGGGATGCAGGAAGGTCAGGGCAGGGATCTCCAAAGGTCAGGGCCTGCTTACCTAAGTCTCGGGGTGCCACTGGGTCACATTGTCACACTGACCCAGCAGGCCTGTCTCAGTGCCTTGAGAATAACTGGAAGCTCTTTTGAGAGTTTTTCCTACTAGATCTGGGGTCTGGAAATTGCCTCTGGATTATTGACTACGGGAGAAGATTTCTTTTGCTGTGACTGCATTGGGGGCAGGATTCAGCAGTAAATGTATGTCTCCTCACCTCCGAAACAAACCCAAACTAAAAATCGAAAACCAAAATAGAACAAAACAAAACAGGAATCCCTTTTCCGTCCTTGATGCACTCAGCCTATTTCTCTGTTTCCTCCTCAGACACCCTCCCATCCGGCTCTCTCCCATCGTCGTCCTGCTTTTCCCTGCTCACTTTCTTCCCTCCGCCCTCCTTCCCTGGCATGTCTTAATCCCTGCCATAGTGACAGGGAAAACAACATAACACTGGGGCAGATGAGAGCTGAATTTCAGAGCCCTTGAGAAGCACAGGCTAGCGGGGGGCCGGGAATTTCCATGGCGAAACAGACCAGGGGAAAAGCCTGAAATCTTGGAGAGGTGAGGAGGAAAACTTTGGGGTTGGAAGAACAAGGGGTGTCTCAAAAACCCATCGGAGGTTGACATAAAAGGAATAAGGAAGGGTGCCCTGCAAAGTTGGCAAAAGGTTAATGTAATTCCCCTCAATGCCCCACAGCCTGTGACTGTCACAAAATACAGTCAGTATCCTATGGGATGAACTATTAGCAGAGGGGGAAATAGTGGGGAGCAGACATTCAGGAAAACCAAGATCTCTCTTCTGAAAGGAGCTAAAGGGTTAATATTTTTGTGAAGTGGAACCCCAGCATATTATGCTTGGAGGGATGGGAAGGTTAACACTCTCAGAGAGCAAACCTGGGGTAGCTTGGAAGGGTGTGGTTCCGAAACTGATTTATTTTAGAAGCATGGAAAGCCAATGAATGTATTTCTGGCCACAGGACATGACAGGTGAGAAAAAAGAAAGGAAGGAGGCCTGGTTTCTACTTCCTGGAGAGGAGGCGTTGTTACAGATCTCCTGGGGAGCACACACGCCTGGCATGAATGTGGATAAGTCCTGATTACTCTCTCCCTCTCACCACCCTAGCTCTTCCCAGTGGCTGGCTTCCCAGCATTCTGGCATTCAGGCTGCCGACACCCGCCAACAACAAGGAAGCTGGGTATCGTGGCTGCGGCTTTTGGAGGCTACTTACAAAAGAGATGACTAAGCCCTGGGGGCGGGAGGAGGGTGCAGCTAACGCCTAGCGCAGCAAGAACCGGTACGCAATCAACTCAGTCCAATTCAGGGTTGATCAAGTGCCAACCATGTGTCAGGCTGGTCCCTGGGGATGTGAAGATGAGGAGGCATGGTCCCTGCTCTAGAGGACCAGGCATGCCCACGAGGAACTGTAATCAGACGGCTGAATACACAAAAAAGGAGAATAAAGAGTCTGGCAGTGGAAATGATTTCATGGGGGTACAGTGATGGAGGTCGAAGGAGGAAGAAAGAGAGCTTCTCCATTCGTGTATTCAGGCTAAGAGTTTTAGAATCTTCCCCAAACACACCCTTCTCCTCACACCCTCTTATCCAGTCAGTCTGCTTCGGTCACCTGAGTGACCCTCACACTGTCCGCTTCTCCTGTCTTGGCTCAGGTTCTCATTGCACTCAGCTCCCTGAGGCAGCTTCCTACAGCTCAGGTCCAATCAGCTCACTCCCCTGCTTGAAAACCTTCCACTGTTTCCCTCTGCCCCCAGAATAAAGGCTAAACACCAAGGTCCCTCACACTGTGGCCCAAACCTGCCTAAGACCTATGGGTAGAGTGGGCTTCAGGGTAGGTTTGACTTAACATCTCAATATGTCATCAACACCCCTGCTTCTTTCTGGATGTCCTCCCTGCCATCCATGGTGTTGTATTTAACCTCGGGCAGGCTTCTCTCATGGTGACAAAATGGCTGCAGTAATTCCTGGCCTCACACCCACACTCCATGCCATGTAGAAAGAGAAAGACAGAGAGCATCTTTTCCTGAAGCTGCCAGCAAAGACTTCTCCAATCTTTTTGGTCAGAACTGGGTCACTTGCTCATTCTCAGGCAAGAAGAGATTTTGCTGATGAGTCTATATTGGGGCTATTTGCCCCCACCCCTAGGGATGGGGTGGAGTCAACTTCCTCCAGAGTACATGGGAAGTGGAGGGAGGGTGGATACCCAAAGGAAAATGGGGTAGTTACCAAAAGTGAATGGATGTTAAGGAGGCCACCACAGTGTCCACTGCAGCACCCTTCCAGCACCTCCTCCCCTCAAGCCCCACCCAGCTACTTCCTATTCCCAAACCTGTCATGTGCTTTGATGTCTCTAAACTTTTGCACCTGCTGTCCCTTCCACCCAGGATGCTGCATTTTCTGCAACGAATTCCAATGTGTGTGTTTGGGAGGGGGGCATGCTGGGGCAGGGGTGGGCTCCCACACAAACAATAACCAGCTGGGTATCCTACAATTCAGTTCAATTCTGACACTACCTGGAGATAGCATGAGATTCCACAGGCTAAGAAGTCAATCCCACAAGACTGCCCTCTGCTTCAGAGGCCAATCCTAAGACCAGATAGTTACATGTGCTTCCGATTGACTGGCTATAGATTGGAGGTTCCCATGACCCGCTCCTCAGGTTCCATTAATTTGCTAGAGTGGCTCACAGAACTCAGGAAACCACTTACTCGCTAGATTACTGACTTTTTATAAAAGGATGTAACTAAGGAACAGCCAGATGGAAGAAATGCATAGGGCAAGGTATGTGGGAAGGAGCACAGAACTTCCACGCCCTCCCCAGGGGCATCATTCTGCACATACCGCTACGTGTTCACCCACCTGGAAGCTCTCCAAACCCCGTCCTTTTGGGTGTTTATGGAAGCTGCATTTTATAGGCATAGTTGATTAAATCATTGGCCATAGGTGATTGATTCAACCTCTAGCCTCTCTCCTTTCCCTGGAGCTCAGGGAGTGGGATGGAAAGTTCTAGCCCTCAGTCACAAAGTTGGTTCTCCTGGCAACCAGCCCCCATCCTTAGGTTTGTCCAAAAGTCTCCTTATTAACATAACAAAAACACCTTTGTCGTTCTCATCACTTAGGAAATTACAAGGGTTTTAGGAGCTCTGTGCCAGAAATGGACAAAGATCATATAGATTTCACATTATAAATCACACTATCTCAGATGCCTTTTCATTCCTGGTACTCAGTGTACGCCTATTCAGTTTTCAAGCCCTTGCCCGACATCACCTTCCCTATTCTTTAGATATTGTGATCACCGCAAGGACAGAAAGTAGGTTCTTATTCACTCTCAGCATAATGCAATACCTGGCACACAGTAGGTGCTCAATAAATGCTTGTCCAGTGAATGAATGTTGCTGATGAGACAACAGTATTTCCAAAACCTATAGCAAGGAGCCAGTGTCTCTTCAAAATCTCCTCCCAAAGTCTAAAATGTAACTAATGTAAGCAGAGTTGTAATGTGCAAAACTAGGATGAGGGAAGGATGGAGCCCCCAGGAAGTTCAGATAAAGCAACAGTGACAGGCAGGAGTTTGTCCAAGTGTCTCTAGCATCATCCCAGAGAGGAGCTTCCTCACAGGTTGGCAGGAATGATTTAGTTCACTTGGCAGGTCAGTATACCCTTAAATGGAAAGGGGTCTATCAGGCCATCATAGCCTGATCCATTAATCTTCCAACCATTTAGATTATCCTACTGGGAAGAGACTGCAACAGCAGACCCACACACACCCACCCTGTTGGCAATTACAATCTCATAATCTCCTCCTAAACTGGCTTTCTGGTTTATCATTCTGATCTACATTGCTTTAGTGTGGATTGGTCTGAGACCAACACTACCAGCTGATTCCTGATATCTCTTCTCTTTTTCTTCCTTAGTCACAGAACTCCCCAAATTTTAGATAGTCACATGGTCACCTAAAACATAGGCTACATTTCTCAGCTTCCCTTGCAGCTAGGTAGGGCCATGTGACTAAATTCTGGCCAATGGCATGTAAGTCAAAGTAATGTGTAACTTCTTGGAAGTACCAGTATAAGAGGGTAGTGTTTCCTTCTCCTTCCTTTTCCCCTTTCTGCTGGCTGGAACGTGGATGCACTGGCTGGAGCTGAAGCAGTCATATTAGACTGTTGAGGAATTTGGAAAGGAAGTCAATGCAGGGTGGAGCAACAATGTAGAGGATAGAAGCAACAAGATAGAAGGAGCCTGGGTTGAATATTACCACAGTGCCATCTCAGATAGCCCTCAATGCCTACCTGAACATTTATATAAGAGAAAATGTACTTCTTTCTTGTTTAAGCCACTTTTTTTTTTTTTTTTTTTTTTAATTTTTGGCTGTGTTGGGTCTTCGTTTCTGTGCGAGGGCTTTCTCTAGTTGCAGCGAGCGGGGGCCACTCTTCATCACGGTGCGCGGGCCTCTCACTATCGCGGCCTCTCTTGTTGCGGAGCACAGGCTCCAGACGCGCAGGCTCAGTAGTTGTGGCTCACGGGCCCAGTTGCTCCGTGGCATGTGGGATCTTCCCAGACCAGGGCTCGAACCCGTGTCCTCTGCATTGGCAGGCAGATTCTCAACCACTGCGCCACCAGGGAAGCCCCTTAAGCCACTTTTGACACTAGCAGCCAAACCTAATTCTAGCCTAACAACTGTACTGTTCCATACATGTGACTACGGGGCACTTGAAATGTGACTGGTACAAACTGAGAAATCCACACCGAATTTTGATTTTGTACTCCAAAAGACGAATGTAAAATATCTCATGAATAGTTTTTATATTGAGTACATATTGAAATAACATTTTAGATATATTGAGTTAACCTATTATTCTTTTTGCTTTTTAAAATATTACCACTAGAGGTTGCCAAGGGGTGGTGGGATGGAGGAGGGAAGGACTGGGAGTTTGGGATTAGCAGATGCAAACTATTATGCATAGGATGGATAAACAATAAGGTCCTACTGTATAGCACAGGGAACTATATTCAACATCCTGTGATAAATCATAATGGAAAAGAATATGAAAAAGGACATATATATATATAGAGAGAGAGAGGTATAACTGAATCACTTTGCTGTACAGCAGAAATTAACACAACATTGTAAATCAACTATACTACAGTAAAATTTAAATAAATAAAAGATTACCACTAGAAATTTTTAATTACATTATGGGTCATACCATATTTCTACTGGACAGTGCTTCACTGGGCCATGTCATCTTTGTCTGAACTGATAATATCAAACTACTGAACCATGTAAAGCTGAGAGATGATCAGAAAGTGGGCCCAGGCTTACTCACCAAGGCCCAAACTCTAACTTTGCCTCTGGCTCTTTCTGTCTGTCTGTCTTTTGCTCACTGCAACCCCTCACCCTATTTACTAAACTGCCTTATCTGTACCAAGAATAGCTGCAAAGCTTGGCACAGAGCAGAGCTAAACTTAGAAAAAATGAGAAGAGAAAACGGGAGGTGATCAGGAAGTTTAAAAGGTACAACTCTGGAATCCAGGCTGTAGTACCAGGCCAGTCACACATATATGGACCACTTTTATCAGTGGCAGAGAACGAAATTTCAGCCATGCTGAGCCTTCTTGGAAAGCTTCAGAAAGGGATTTTGTATTTGGACCTGAGGGGAAATACAATGTATATATCTAAGTGTCTACTGATCTGAGGGAGACAGAGGAGCTTGAGGTACAAGTCTACATGAAGATTTTCATGTAGGGCCCTATTACCCTATTAACAGGAGTCTTAGTCAATAGAAAACACCTTGAACTTGCATAGGTGATAAGAAGAAATCTTCCTAGAAGAATCCTGGAGTATCCATGGAAGCCATAGGAAGTCTTCTCAGGGGATAGAAGCCAAAGGACTAGAAAGTCACCAGGAACCCCAGGCAGTGTCTCTCCTTGCTTGTTTCATCTGCACTTCTCTCTGAGCTTTTGTTTCATCTCCTCTCTCTGCAAACCAAACTACTTTGTTTCTCTGCCCTCCCAGCCCCAACAGACAGACAGACACACACACACACACAAGCACACACACACACACACACACACACACACCTCTTCCTATCTCCTCCATTCAAGGGACCAAGTCAAACCAATTGGCTGTCTCTCTGTCTCCAAAATCCTGAGAATCTGGTTGTTGGTTGTTTTTTTATCATCAAATTCAATGTCACCTAGATTTTCTCCTGTTTTCTTCTAGAAGTTTTATGGTTTTACATTTCGTATTTAGGTCTATGATCCATTTTGAACTAATTTTTGTGAAAGGTGTACAGTCTGTGTCTAGATTCTTTTTTTGCATGTAGACATCCAATTGTTCCAGCACCATTTGTTGAAAGACTACGTTTTCTCCACTGAACTGCATTTGCTCCTTTGCCAAAGATAATGTGACTATATTTATCTGATTCTATTTCTGGGATCTCTATTTTGTTCCATTGAGCTATGTGTCTATTCTTTGACCAATATGACACAGTCTTGATTACTGTAGCTTTATAGGAAGTCTTGAAATCAGGTGGTGTGAGCCCTCCAATTTTGTTCTTCTTCAGTTTTGTGTTGACCATTCTAGGTCTTTTGCCTTTACATATAAACTTTAGAACTTATTGATATCTACAAAATCATTCTAGGATTTTGATTGGGATTATATCAAATCTATAGATCAAGTTAGGAATAATTGACATCTTAACAATACTGAGTCTTCCAATTCATGAACATAGAATATTTCTCCATTTATTTAGATCTTTGATTTCTTTCATCAAAGTTTTGTAGTTTCCACATATAGATCCTGAACATATTTTGTTAGATTTATACTTAAGTATTTCATTTTTTCCATGCTATTGTAAATTATACATTTTTAAAATTTCAATTGTTCTTTGCTGGTATGTAGGAAAGCAATTGACTTTTGTATATCAACCTTGTAGCCCACAATCTTGCTGTACTTGCTAAGTAGTTCCAGGAGTTCTTGTGGGATTTTATGTCAATTTTTTGAGTTTTTCTACATAGGCAATCTTGTCATCTGTGAATAAACTTTTATTTTTTCCTTCCTAGTCTGTATAAATTTTCTTTTCTTCTGTTATCTTATTGTGCTAGCTAGGACTCCCAGTACAATGTTAATAAGAGTGGTGATAGGGGATATCCTTGCCTTGTTCCTGCTTTTAAGAGAAAAGCATCCAATTTCTCACCATTAAGTATGTTAGTTGTAGGCTTTTTGTAGATGTTCTTTATTAAGTTATTAGTTTGCTGAGAGTTTTTATCATGTATGGATGTTGGATTTTGTCAAATGCTTTTTCTGTATCAGTAGATATAATGGTATAATTTTTCTTCTTTAGCCTATTGATGTGATGGGTTAAATGGATTGATTTTGGAATGTTGAATCAGTCTTACAAACCTGGAATAAATCCTACTTGCTCATGCTATATAATTCTTTTTATACATTGTTGGATTTGATTTACTAATATTTTGTTGAGGATTTTTATTTTTACATTTATGTACATGAAAGATAATAGTCTTCCTTGTCCTTTCTTGTAATGTCTTTTCTTGTTTTGGCATTAGGGTAATGCTGGCCTCATAGAATGAGTTAGGAAATGCTCTCTCTGCCTGCATTTTCTGGAAGAGATTGTAGAGAGCAGTATCATTTCTTCCTTGAATGTGTGGTAGAGTTCACAGGTGAAATCATCTGAACCTAGTGCTTCCTTCTTTAATAGATATACCTATTCAAACTATTTTTCCTTGTGTGGGTTTTGATAGTTTGTGTCTTTCAAGGAATTGATCCATTTTATCAAAGTTATCAGATTTGTGAGCATAGAGTTGTTCATAGTGTTCATTATCATCCCTTTAATGTCCATGGGATCAGTAGAGATGACACCTCTTTCGTTTCTAAATCATTTGTGTTTTCTCTATTTTTTTTCCTGTTTAACCTGGCTAGAGTTTTATCAATTTTATGATCTCAGGGAACTAGTTTTTGGTTTCATTGATTTTTCTCTATTGTTCTCCTGTTTTTCAATTTCCTTGATTTCTTCTATCATTTTTATTATTTTTTCTGCTATTTGCTTTACACTTAATTTGCTCTTCTTACTCTAGTGTCCTAAAATGAAAACTTAGATTAATGATTTTAGATATTTCTTCTTGTCTAATAGATGCATTTAATGCTATAAATTGCCCTCTAAGCACTACTTTCACTGACCACACACATTTTAATAAGTAGTATTTCCATTTTCAAATATTTTCGAGTTTCTCTTGAGACTTCTTTGGCCTATGTGCTATTTAGAAGTGTGTTGTGTTATCTCCAAATGTGGATTTTCCAGCTATCATTCTGTTGATTTCTACTTTAATTCCACTGTGATCTGAGAACATATTTTGTATGATTTTTATTCTGTTAAATGTATTAGGTGTGTTTTATAGCTCAGAATGTGGTCTGTCTTGGTGAATGTTCCATGTCATCTTGAGAAGAACATGTATTCTGTTGTTGTTGGATTGAGTATTTCATAAATGTTGACTAAATCAGGTTGGTTGGTAGTGCTATTCAGGTAAGCTATATCCTTACTGGTATTCTCCCTGCTTGATCTATCAGTTACTGAAAGAAAAGTGCTAAAGTCTCCAACTATAATAGTGGGTTCATCTGTTTCTCCTTGAAGGTCTATCAGTTTTGCAATATGTATTTTGATGCTCTGTTTTTAGGTGCACACACATTAAGGATTGTTATGTCTTCTCAGACAATTGACTCCTTAATCAGTTCATCTCTTTATTCCTGATATTTTTTTTTTGTTCTGATGTCAGCTTTGCCTGAAATTAATGTAGCTATTCCAGCTTTCTTTGATTCATGTTAACATGGTATATCTTTCTCCATCCCTTTACTTTTAACTTATCTGAGTCATGATACTTAAGGTCAGTTGTTTATAAACAACAGATAGTGGGTCTGGTTTTATTTTTGTGTTTTTTTACCCACTCTGACAACCTCTATCTTTTAATTTATATATTTATAGCATTTACATTTAAAGTGATTATTGATATAGTTGGATTAAACCTACCATGCTTGTAACTGTTTTCTACTTGTTACACTTGATCTTTCTTTTTCTTTCCCCTTTTTTTCTGCCTTCACTGAATGTTTAGCTGAACATTTTATATGATTCCATTTTGTCTCTTCTCTTAGTATATCAATCACACTTCTTTTAAAATTTTTTAGTGGTTGCCCTAGAGTTTACAATATACAATTACAACTAATTTAACTCCACCTTTAAATAACACTATAGTACTTCACATATAGTACAGGATCCTTACAGCAGAGTATTTCCAATATCTCCTCCCATCTCTTATAACATTGCTGTCATTCATTTCACTTATCCATGTGCCAGAGCCAACCAGTTATATTTTATATCAATGAATAATAAGAAAAATAAAATTTTATTTTACATCCATTGATTCCTTCTCTGGTGCTCTTCCTTTCTTTATGTACATCTGATCATACATCATTTCCCTTCTCCCCTGAAAAACTTTTAACATTTCTTGCAGGATTGATCCGCTGGAAGTATTTTCCCTCAGTTTTTGTTTGTCAAAAAAAAAAGTCTTTCTTTTTCACTTTTGAAGGATAATTTCACTGGATATAGAATTCTAAATTGGTGGTGGTCGGGGGGTGGTTTCTGATACTCTAAATATTTCATCCCACTCTCTTCTTGCTTGCATTGTTTCTGACAAGAAATACTCTATAATTATTATCCTTGTTCCTCTGTAGGTAAAGTGTGTATCTCCTCCAGCTTCTTTCAAGATTTTCTCTGTGTCTTTGGTTTTCCCTAGTTTGAATACTGATTTGCCTAAGTGTAGATATGTTTAGTGTTTATCCTGCTTGGTGTTCTCTGAACTCCCTTGATCTGCAGTTTGAAGACTGTCATTAATTTTGGAAAAGTCTTGGCCACTATTACTTAAAATATTTCTTCTGCCCTGTTCTCTCTTTCTTTTCCTTCTGGCATGCCAATTATATGTATGTTATACCTTTTGAAATTGTTCCACTAATTCTTGGATGTTCTGTTTTGGTTTTTTCGGGGTTTTTTCCTTTTTTTTCTCTCTCTTTGCATTTCAGTTTGGGAAATTTCTTTATTTTGTTTTGTTTTAAGTGTACAATATATTATTGTTGACTAAAAGTACAATGTTGTGCAGCAGATCTCCAGAGCTAGTTCATCTTGCTTGACTGAAACTATTTGCTCTCTGATCAGTAGCTCCTCATTTCTCCCTCCTCCCAGGCAGTAGCAATCACCATTCCATTCTTGACTCTATGTATTTGACTATTTCAGTCTGGGAAATTTCTATTGACATATCTTCAAGCTCTCTGATTCTTTCCCCAGTCAGTCATCATCAGTCTGCTGATGAGTCCATCAGAAGCATTCTTCATTCTGTTGCAATGTGTTTTTTTTTAAATTTCTAGAATTTCCTTTTGATTCTTTCTAAGAGTTTCCAAATCTCTGCTTATAATATTGCATGTTGTCTAATTTTTCCATTAGAGCCCCTAACATGTTAGTTATCTTAAATTCCCTGTCTGATAATTTCAGAATCTGTGTCATATCTAAGTCTAGCTCTGATGCTTTCTTTGTTTTTTAAGTCTGTTTTTTACCATCTTTTAGCATGCCTTGTAATTTTTTGTTGAAAGCTACACATGATATACACAGTAATAAGAACTGAGTGAAAAATCTTTATGTTAATCTGGCTAAGAGTTGGGCTGTGTTTAATGTTGGGCTGTAACTGTAGGTGCCAGAGGCTTCAGATTTCTCTAGTGTCCTTGTTTTCGTCTCTTCCATTGTCTTTGGGCTTCCCTAAGAACTCCTCCTTAAATGGAGTCTTCACCTTACAGTTCTTTCAGCTGTAATTCACTGTCATCACACAGGAGCCCTGTTGATGTGTTGGCAAAGTGTGAGGAGAGGAAGTGTTATATAATCCTATGATTTAAACTCAGTCTTTTAGTGGATCTGTGTCTCTGGGCTGCGACCTTCACAAATGTTTCTTAGCTTCCTCCTTCCCTTTAGGTGAGACAGGAAGGCTAAAGGGGGCTGGAGCTGGGTAAACACACTTCCTCCAGGTAGGCTAAGGCTCTGGCAAAGTATTTTCCCCGGGAGAGTAGTCCTTTGTTATGGAGAATGCTCTGAATGATTACTTTCCCCCTCTCCCTCTCAGAGCCACAAGGGGCTCTTGGCTCTTCACTGTGGGAATCTGGCAGTTCCTGGAGGTAAAACCCACAAGAGTGTGGGGTCCCTAAGTCTGTGGCCCCCAAGAATTTCTTACTCTCATGATAGTCCACATTCAATCTCCAGCAATTTGTCAAATTATCACTTAAGTGTTCCCACCAGTTTATGGCTCTAGTAACATCTGCTTCAGGTAAGCTGATCACAGCTGTATTCCTCTGTATTCACATGTCTCTACGGATTTCAGGGTGATGATTTGCCCTGCAACCCTAATTCTGTGAGGAATTCAAGAAAAGTCATTGATTTTCAATATGAATCGCTTTTTCTTGTTGTAAAGACAGGAATGACAACTTCTAAGCTTTTTACATGCTAATTCCAAAAGTCTTTTGGATCTTCTTTTTTTCAATAAAATTATATAAAATTCAAAATACATAGTAATCTGGGCCTACTTAGTGTGGGTCAAGTTATCCAATACACAAGATCATAAGGGCGACAGAGTACTCTGGTAGAAAAGGCTAAATCATGCTCCGAATACTCTACTAAACAAAGCAAAGAAGCATGCATACATTTTTAAAGCCCATCAAAATGATTTACGTTTGGGCACCCGAGTTTTAACCCTTTAGAACAACTTATCCCTCTGGGGTTCCAAATAGCTGAGGTTACAAAGGCTCAAAAGTAAAAGAGATTCTAAATCAGGTTGAAGTCCTCCCTTCCTTTCCTTAGTTATTACTTAAGAAAACAACCATAGTATAGAAATTTATACATAAATCAGGCTCCATGTGAATGGCCCCTGGACTGTATTCCTTCTGGTATCAGGAGGTTGGGTGCCCAGTCCACTCCCCTAGGGTGTCCAAATCTGCTCTGACCTGGAAATCTCTGCTTGGTTCCTTCTCTCTCTGAGAGGCAAAGCTAGCCTCTCAGAATTCCCCCAGGTATCCTGGGAGCTGGGGTAGCTGAAACAAAAGTGCCATAGCCAATGTGCTAATGCATTCTTGAAGCGGCCTAGTGGAATGAGGTTACAGGGAGGTGTTGGAAATGTTCCTTTCTCTCTTTTCTTTAAAACAAAAAAAATGGCCTTTCTTTTTGTAAGTGGGTGTACACAAACACACACACACACACACACACACACACACACACACACACACACACACCCCAGGCCTCTAACTGGAAGAAACTTTCACTTTCCAACCGCCCCCAAATTACTCAAGGTAATTTTCCCATCTCTGAGATCTCAGAATGTTCAGGTTCTGGCCTGATTTCTGTTCTTTCCCTTCTGAAATCCAATCCCCTTTCTCAAAAATCAGTTGTTACTATTGGTCTCACTTGCATGGCATTCCTTCTGTTTGACATGTTAGTATCTTCTCTTTCTTGTTGACTGAAAGCACCTCAAGAGCTGGGCCCATCTCTTATTCTTCTTATTAACCCTCCTATCTCCCAAAGCTCCTGGCATCCACGATATCTCACCCAAACACTCAACAAATGTTTATTATTTTCACTCACTCCTCCAATAATAATAACAGCTAACACATATTGAGCACTTACTATGTAACAGACACTGTTCTAAGTACTTCACATGGATGAATTCACATAATCCTTCTAAACAACCCTAATATTATCCCCATTTGACATATGGGGAAACTGGTGCAAAAGTTGGTTAAGTAACTGTCCACAGGTCACAAAGTCAGTAAATCATGGCAGCTGAGATTTGAACCCAAGTCTATATCTGGCTCCACAGACTATCTTCTAAATGACTTGACTATATTTCCTCCCCCAATGTGCATAAGTCCCTGAAATTATTTATCAATTTAGCCCCCCTTTGCTGTCATAGCAACAGAACAACTAGCTGAGGTTTAACTTTCCAGTGGGTAATTGTCTGTAATTGCATCATAAATGAGCTCCACGGTTTTGCTCCCACCCAAGTAGTCTTTGCATCACTGGGAAGCCCTAGGTATGTGTGGAAGGTACAAAGGAAATAAGGAACTGTAGTTGACTCCTTTTCAAATTTGAGAGCCAGGTTTTAAAAAGAAAAAACAAAAGCAAACTTATGACACTGGTGAAAAGCAAGAACATTGTGATAGTTGATTTTATGTGTCAACTTGACTAGCCAGAGAGCTGGTTAACCATTATTTCTGGGTGTGTCTGTGAAGGCATTTCCACATGAGATTAGCATTTGGATCAGTGAACTCCCTAAAGTAGATTGCTCTCCCCGGTGTGGGTAGACCTCACCCAATCCACTGAAGGCTTGCATAGAACAGAAGGTGGAAGAAAGAGGAATTTGCCCCTTTCCCTTCCCACCTGCCTGTTTGAGCTGGTACACACCTCTTGCTGTGGTCTCCTCCTGCCCTTGGACCGGGATTTACAACATTGGCTGTTCTGGTTCTCAGGCCTTTGGACTCCTACTGGAATTACAGCTCCCTTGGGTCTTACAGCAGATTGTGGTCTGTAACGTGATGTAGGGGAGAACCAGGACAGCCCTGACCTATAGGCCAATCACTTTGTTTTAACCCCGACCATCATCAGTTGGTTCTTTAGACCTCATTGGCCTGTTCCCTTTGTCTTTTTGTTGAAGCATACACATTTCCAGAAGAAAAGTCATGCATGGTGTACGCAAAAGGATCTCTTGATGTGGAGTAGGGAGACCTGCAGTCTAGCCCCAGCCTAGTCACTGCCTTTGTAGAGAACAGAGATCCAATATCCACACACCCCATTCCCTGTGAGAAAGAAAAAGGGTTAGACTTGCTATCTCTGAGGACCCTTCCAGCAACAAGAAACTGTGTTCTCTGATTCAGGTGTGGGTGGCCTCCCTGGACAGCCTTCCTCCTGGATAGGACACATAGCACAAAAACCTAATTAGATGCCTGGGATCCCAAGACTCTGTTGCCTAAGCCCACAGAGCTGGATCTGGCCAAGGGCAAGGAGAACTGGGCCTGTGAACACTGCCAGGCCTCAGCCAGTTCCCGCAGCCCCACAACTCCATATTAGCAAGGCTTTGTACTGGAAAGGTCCAAGGAGAAATTTATTGGTATAAGCTGAAAGTTGGTCGGCCACATTAAGAACTCAGCTTCCCCCGTCCCTTGGTCCCACTGGTTACAAAAGGAGCTTTGTCTGCCATGGGGCAGCCAGTCCAGGATGTGACCACCAGACGGAATTCAAAACTTAATAGGCTGCAAAGCCTGCTCAGAAACATACAGCTCCAAGCTTCTGCACCTCCAGTGCTGGATGCCCTCTACATTGATCCAGGTCATAGGGACTGGGTCAGGCCTGGCTCTGAAGAGAAGGGCCTGGGATGAGCACCAGCTTGGGCCACGCTTCTTTTCCCATGCCCATCCTGAAAATGAACAAAAATGGCTGGGGATTGCACCCAGCAGAAATGGCTGGGTGAGTTAAGGGATTTCCCTTTCTCTGTGGTTCCCTCAAAGGTAATATTACAAGAAGCTGTCCAGGGTCTCACCTAGGTCAGGAGAGAGCATGGCGCATGAATGGGATGGGGAAAACCCTATATTCATAGGCTGCATCACCTTCCCTTCCACCCTCTCCCCAACCTCCTGCCTCACCTGGTGACCATTTGGGCTCCCTCATACCTAAGACCTAAACTGTGAAATAGAGAAAAATCTCTCTCCAGTACCCCACTACTCCGTGGATCCTCTTTCACCCAAGCCCTTTACTTTTAAGGAAACCACCTATTTGGTAGAGTTAAATCCCAATGGAAGAGATATTTGGTGGCAGAGTACTTTCCCAGGGGCCATAAGACCTCACCAAATAGGTGGTTTCCCAAAAATAAAGTTGGCGCTTCCATGGGGTATAGGTGGGGAGGGGCTGTTTATGGGGGAGGAAAGCTGCACTGGCAAGAGAGAGGAAGGAAGCAGTAGTTTTTTGGCTCTCTGAAAATGTTGCCTAAGGCATCCTGGATCCTGCCCAGCCTGCAAAAAGAGGGTCATTCACTGCTGTGGTTGCCCCAGCTGCATAGAAGTATTAAAAGGGTTTGGTCTGTCCACAGGCAGCCAGCCAAGTGTGTGGCCAAAACAGCTCTAATATCCAGTAGAAAGGGATAAAAGCCAGAGAGTGCTGGATTGCTTGTAGCTGGAGAGCAGGGGAGGATGTATGGTGGAGAGGGCACTTGAGAAGGGAAATGGGTTTGGACACACAGACATTATAGGAAAGGCTTTTCAGGCAGAGGGAACACAGAGGGTCAAGGTTCGATGGCTGGAAGACACAGGTGCTGGGAGAAGAGTTCGGCAGGGCACAAGGTACATGAAGGGAGTAATAAGAAATAAGTTTGAAAAGGTCAATGAGGATCCAATTATGGAAGGAGGGCCTTGGGCCATGCTAAAAAATTTGGACTGTATTCCATAGGCAGTGGGAGCATTTTAAGATCTTAGCCAAAAAGTGGCTTAATTAAGGAAATAAACCAAAAGTCGCTCAGCACCAAGGATCAGGCACTCTACAAACGTTATCACATATAATCCCACAGTGATCCCATGAGGTACGTGACACAATCCTCATGTTGTAGTTGAGGAAATTGAAGTACAAAGAAGTTAGAAACTTGTCCAAGTCACACAGCTAAATCCTCACATAGGTACAGTTGACCCTTGAGCAACACGGATTCAAACTGTGCAGGTCCACTTAAATGCAGATTTCTTTCACTGAATACATACCACAGTACTACACAATTGTTGGTTGAATCTGGATGCGGGGGGCTGACTATAAAGTTAGCTTTATAACCACAGGGAAAGTTGGTGCCCCTATTCCCCACGTTGTTCAAGGGTCAACTATACTTGATATTTCATTCTTGTACATGCTTTATGAATAAACTAAATGAGAATGTACTCCAGGAAAAGTGGAGTGAACATCAAGGCAATAAAAGGATAATATGAGAATACAAGAAATGGTGGAATTAACCCAGAAGTCAGCTGTTTAGCAAGCCTCAAAAGAAAATGGTGTCCAATAAAATGTCAGTGAGTCCCAAGGAGAAAGACTTCTAGAAGAATACAATGGATCCAAGACACACATAAAATAAGTAAAAATCTAGATGATAAAATTGGGACATGATGAAAGACCTAGCTTTCTTTGCCCAAAGAGAAAAAAGGAAGCAATCAAAAACTCAGGGAAAAACAAACCACTAAACAAGAAAGTTATGGTCTAAAAATGAGACAACATAAGAGGTAAGATGAGGCTTCCCTGGTGGTGCAGTGGTTGGGAACTGCCCTGCCAATGCAGGGGACACGGGTTCGAGCCCTGGTCCAGGAAGATCCCACATGCCGCGGAGCAACAAAGCCCGTGCGCCACAACTACTGAGCCTGCGCTCTAGAGCCTGCGAGCCACAACTACTGAGCCTGTGTGGCACACCTACCAAAGCCTGTGCACCTAGAGCCCGTGCTCCGCAATGAGAAGCCACCACAATGAGAAGCCCGTGCACCGCAATGATGAGTAGCCCCTGCTCGCCGCAACTAGAGAAAGCCCGTGCGCAGCAACGAAGACCCAACGAAGCCAAAGATAAATAAAATAAATAAATTAATTTTAAAAAAAAAAAGAGGTAAGATGCATTTGAGCAAATGGTGGCACACAAAGTAAGAAAATCTATTTGATCTTGGGGCTAAGAATATTGTCCTTGGAGTGGCACTGGTGTCTGCCTTTGGATATACAGGAAAAGAAATGTGATCATTGACCATCACCAGGCCCTGCGCCCATTTACCCACACAAAATACACTATTCCAGTTGCTGTTTATTGGTCTTCCACTTTTAGAACGGACCATGAACAAAAAAGGGAAAGGGTCACTATGATTTTAGGACAGGATATAATGTTACCACACTTAACAATGTAGAAATTTTAAAATAGCTGATAGAAGAGGTGAGAGGGGAAGACTAGGATGGTGATGCTAATATCCTACCTTACAGGGTAAGGTGTCAAATACAATTGAGAGCTAATGAAACAGTTACCAATAGAGGAACTAGAAATAGTGACTGTATCAGTTAGAATTCAAGAAAAAAGGGACTGTTATGGGGAGTACACAGTCATGGGACCTGATTAAGTAGTCTATGTAAGCCTATTGCCTCTGTGTCTGGTGTTGGACCTGTGGTCAGCGGGACCAGCAGTGAAGAAGAAAAGATGAGAGCAAGGAAGAGGAAGGACAACCTGGAACCCACAAGGACAACCTGAAACCTGCATCTGTCTCTATCTCCAATCCCCATGATGTGAGTGACTTTCATCATGGAGCTGCACATATGTCCAGCCCAGGACACAGAAGAGCTGAAGGAAAGCTGGAAGGAGTGGAGGAAACTCGGACAGCAGGCCAACAAGGTGAGCCACCTGTCAGTGACAGATGTGAGCTGCAATGGCACCTGGCCCTGTGCCAACCTTTAGAGAGTAAAAAAGGCTGTTGCCTCACTTCCACCTTCCAAATTTTGCACAAACATCCTTCATGACTAACCCTAACTTGGAACCATGATGGGGAGGGAATTTTGGGAAATATAGTTCCTGCTAAGTTGATAATGTATATACAAATTGATACACTCTGAAAAACTGGGAGAGGGACAAGGACAATTTTTACAGGATTGGGTCCCTGGAAGCAGACATTGAGCTACTTAGGGACAAATGATGTTTATTAGGATTGGCACCTGTGAATAGTGGGACCTTGCAGGACTTTGGTCTTCTCCAAAACGTCCATTGGATATTTGGTCCACAGACATTTGGTCCATGACAAAAGGTCCTTGAAATTTGGTCCTAGCCAAAATAATCCATGAACATATTTGGTCCATGTCACAGGGCTTTTGACAGGACCAAATTTCAAGGACTTTTTGGCATAGACCAAATGTCTCTGTGGATGTTTTAGACAGGATCAAATATGAAGGACATTTTGGTGTGGACAGAATGTCTGCTAACCAAATGGGAAGGAAGCAGGTTGGACAGAGGGACAAGTCAAACTACGATGC
The DNA here is from genome assembly GCF_949987535.1 of Balaenoptera acutorostrata. Lineage (NCBI taxonomy): Eukaryota > Metazoa > Chordata > Mammalia > Artiodactyla > Balaenopteridae > Balaenoptera > Balaenoptera acutorostrata. Next base: position 153,778,605 of record NC_080066.1, on the reverse strand, counting down.
AGACTCTACAAAGCCTCCTCCCACCAGCCAGGAACACTGAAGTGAGCATTCACCATTTGAGTCCTGCATTGAGCGGGAATGGCCTGACCTTATTCCCTCATGTGATGCACTGGATGCAGGCAGCCCCGGAAAGGGCATGGCCTGGGCGAGGCCGCTGTGTACCTCTGAGGCTGACCCTAAAGGAGCTGGCAGCTGGTGGCTGTCTGCTGACCACTATTCACACGGCTGGTCTGCACGTTGGTTTTTTTTGTTTGTTTGTTTTGTTTTGTTTCTTAATTTTATTTATTTATTTATTTATTTTTGGCTGTGTTGGGTCTTCGTTTCTGTGCGAGGGCTTTCTCTAGTTGCGGCGAGCGGGGGCCACTCTTCACCGCGGTGCGCGGGCCTCTCACTATCGTGGCCTCTCTTGTTGCGGAGCACGGGCTCCAGACGCGCAGGCTCAGTAGTTGTGGCTCACGGGCCTAGTTGCTCCACGGCATGTGGGATCTTCCCAGACCAGGGCTCGAACCCGTGTCCCCTGCACTGGCAGGCAGATTCTCAACCACTGCGCCACCAGGGAAGCCCTGCACGTTGGTTTTTTAAGGGAGCACCTGGATGGCTCTTTTCCACGTCTACCCAAGCATACAGATGAGCTAAATCCTGCTTTATTCAAGCAGGGAGACAATAGATAAAGTTCCCTAAGGAACCACCAGGACACAGCAGGATTAGTATATTACATTACTTAGAGATAGAAAGAAACTTGCAGAACCAAGAACGGCAACAGTTAAAAGCCACTGCCTCTGGGAGACAAGACTGAATCCAAGGAGCAGTGCAACGGAGGTCTGCTTTAAATATAAGCCTTCTGTACTATTTTATTTTCCTAACCATGTGCATGTAGTTCTTCAATTAAATATTTGCAAATTTTAAAAAAATTTTTGGGTTGTCTGATTCCACTCTACATCCCAGAGTCATGCCCCAGGCAGGCCTGTTCGTAGTGAGCACACAGAACCTTCGCTTTCTCCGGGGGCACAGGCACAGCTGCGAGCGTCTGGCTGTGGCTGGACAGGCGGTACCTGGCCCATCCATTCCCAAGGTGGGAAGCTGGCCAAGTCCTTCATCTCATGCCCTAAGTGGACGGGTGCCCAGGCCCTGAGAGTGGGGGAAATACCAGCCCCCGCGTTGTGCTGGATTGGGGCCCTCTCCATTTCCACTGGAGAACTGCTGAATTTGCCATCACCGAGAAGAGGGGTGCCCTTTTGCATATCCGGGCCCCTCCCAAACTTTCACATCTATGATTCAGAATCCGAGGAGCAGAGCCTGACACCTGGAGAGGGTCAGCAGTCGGTTGGCACGGGAAGACCGGCTGGTCCAGTGTGAAGTACTCCTCGAAGGATGGCTGGACCAGTGGTTAATGTGGGAGGATCGCTTGGTCAGATGATGTCCCTTATTTTTTAAGAAACTTTTTTTAAAATTTACTAATGGAATACAACTACTGTACAGGAAGTTAGGAAAATAAAGGCAGGTTGGCCATAACTCCACAAGCCCTCCAACTCAGTCATTACTTCCTTGCCATATTTTCTCTCACTTCATTCTCCTCTACATCCATCTTTTTTTTTTTTTAATCTAGTGGTCATCACACTGTGCATAAATTTGGACGCTTGCATCTTTTGCTAAATTTATATCATAAGCATTTTCCATGGTGTTACCTAAGCTTCATAACTATCATTTTAAATAGCTGCATAAAATGAGGCCAGGGATTTTGTCCCAGAATCTAATAACACAGGTCCCTGGTGCACAGTAGACAATTCATACATTTTTTTAATGAACAGAATGCATGATGAGGCCATAATCTGTCTTACTATTCTCTTACTGTGAGCTATTTAAGGAATTTGTTTCCAGTTTTTCAAACGCATTGTCTTTTTTCTCGCTCCTGGACAGCCTTCTTTTTTCAATCAATTTCCCCAACAAACGCTTACACTCTGCTCTTTGCTGGCCTCTCCCAAATCACACAGACTCTGTCCTTCATTTATCATAAATTAACCTGGGTGTGTGGAACAAGCACCAGTGCCTGGCAGTGGTTCACACGAGGAAAAGCAAATCATGTTAATGGGTAGGTTAGCAGAGTGGGGAGCCCTGGGCCCATCTGAGCTGGGGCCCTACATGTACTTCAGAGGCAGCGTGTTCTGTCAACACTGCTGTCACCGTCAAGTACCCTTCGTCCTGAAATAGTGGCCCAGGCCCTGCCAGTTATTTCATCTCAGTGCTTACGGTTTTCATGTGAATTTAAACATTCAAACATCATGAGCATGAAACATAAACACTCAACCCGCCATGGCATTTTAATGAGGTTCAACTGGGTTCAGCACGTCCCATTACTTACAATTGTGTAAAAGTTTTTCGCCCCAGATCACTTCCTTAGGTCTGGCCCACTATGGCCAAGACAAACTTTGTGTTTTCTGAGCACTTTAAATTTTGGGGAGAATTATTCTGGGCAGATGGTGAACTCCCACAGGGTCCTCCTCGGCTCTGCTTAGCTAGACCAACGGTTTAACTGAGTTTCTCAAAAATTCCTTAAGAGGAAATGACTGAGTGATAAACCATGATCAGAGACCATCACTCACTCACCCTGACATTGCTCCCCACACACCCTTGCCTTGCTCCTGCGGTTTTCAAATCATAGCCACATCTGCGGCTCTTAGATGCTTGCCATGGAGCAAGGAAAGAGTTCTTAATATTCCCATCTGACAGATGTGGCAACTGAGCCCTAGAAAGATAAGGTGACTTGCGTAAGACCACAAAACAAAGAACTGGTTGTCCAAGGTTCCCTCTACTAAACATATCTAGGTATAGACTAAGCTGCCATAACGAAGACACCTAAAAATGCCCAGTACATAGACAGGTGGTCCAGGCCATTAGGTGACGCTGCCCTCTTCAACACACAGCTCCCATTGCTGTGTCCAAGATGGCTTCTCCAGGTGTCCTCACCCCCGATGTAGGAAGGGGGAAAGGGCAGGAGAGTGGTCATGCATTCCTTTTATTTTATTTTATTTTTAATTTCATTGATAAATATTTTATTATGAAAATCTAAAATATAACAACTTTTTAGAAATATAACAGCAGTGCCATTACCACGCCTAAAATTAGGTAAATAATAGCTTAATATAGCCACTGTTCATTTTTTCAGATTGTCTCACAAAAATTTTTTAACAGTTGTTTTGTTTGAATATGAATCCAATAAAGCCTAGCATTTAGTTGATATGTTTCTTCAGTTTTTTTTAAATGTATAGTTTCTCTATTCTCTATTTTTCCTTGCAAATTATTTGCTGAAGAAATGTGATTTTTCAGTTATGTAACTTTTAAATAGTATTATATTAGATACTAATAAAGTCTTACTTTATGCATATAATCTGAAATAATTCAAATAACTCAAATAACTTTTTAAAGAATCATGTAATTAAAGAATAATGATGTCTGATAGCCAACTTTGTTTCTAGTAACGTAATGTGGTGATCCTACTTTTTACTTTTAGTCGATGAAATGATTGCTTTTATTTTTAGAGATAAATGTTTAAAGTTTGTATTAATTAATTTATTCCTTATTTCTGATTTTTTAATATGAGGAACATGTTTTTAAATAGTGTAAGCTTGGGGCTTCCCTGGTAGCGCGGTGGTTAAGAATCCGCCTGCCAATGCAAGGGACACGGGTTCGAGCCCTGGTCCGGGAAGATCCCACATGCCGTGGAGTAACTAAGCCCACGAGCCAGAACTACTGAGCCTGCGGTGAGACAACCACTGAAGCTTGGGCACATAGAGCCTGTGCTCTGCAACAAGAGAAGCCACCGCAATGAGAAGCTTGCGTACCACAACGAAGAGTAGCCCCCGCTCGCCTCAACTAGAGAAAGCCCGCGCACACCAACGAAGACCCAACGCAGCCAAAAAAATAAAAATAAATAAATAAATAGTGTACGCTTATTAGTTTACAGTTAATTTTATTATACATTCATTAGTCATTCACAGCAAAATAAATTCCAATTAGTTAATTCTAGTTTTCTATTGTATATATATAATTTTTTGGCTTTATCCAATAAATTTATTTTAGATAAATTTATTCTATGTACAATACAGGCTTGAAAACCTCAGTGATCTGATATACATATACAACTGGGAAACCAAAGTAGAAATTCTGTGTTTCAAGTATAAACTATAGATTTTATACAAAATAAAGGATTTTTTAAAGTTTTACCTAAAGCAAATCAAACCAATAAAAAGGAGATTAATACCAAAGATTAACAAGGTTAATGTTACAAAGAACTACAAAATTAAATCCCAAATGTGCAATGCTTGCTATTACAGTTCCAGGTTCTCTTGTGACATTTGAAAATGTTAAACATTTTTTTTAACATCTTTATTGGAGTATAATTGCTTTACAATGTTGTGTTAGTTTCTGCTGTATAACAAAGTGAATCAGCTGTATGTATACATATATCCCCATATCCCCTCCCTCTTGCATCTCCCACCCATCCTCCCTATCCCACCCCTCTGGGTGGTCACAAAGCACGGAGCTGATCTCACTGTGCTAATGCATTCCTTTTAGGATCGTGCATTCCTTTTACAGCCAACTCACTTCTACTCACATCCCAGTGGCTGCAACACAGGTGTATGGATATACCAAGTAGCAAGGGAGGCTGGGTGGCATGTGTCTGGTTCAAACTAAGTTCTATTATCGAACAAAGGGGATCGGATATCAGTGGACAATGAGTGCACTCCAGCATGTATACCATGGGTGACCCCAAAGGTGGTAGACGAGGGCAGCTCGGGGAGGGCTCAGTCTCAGCAGCTCTGATTATCCTGGAGTTTGCTCCTTAGTCACTCAGTAGAGCTCATGGCCAGCCTCTCCTGGCCAGGGGATCTGGTTATGATCCATACTATACTGGGCTCAGCACACACACACAAAAATGCATGGGGCTTCCCTGGTGGCACAGTGGTTAAGAATCCGCCTGCCAATGCAGGGGACACGGGTTCGAGCCCTGGTCCGGGAAGATCCCACATGCCGCGGAGCAACTAAGCCCGTGCGCCACAACTACTGAGCCTGCGCTCTAGAGCCCGTGAGTCACAACTACTGAGCCCACACACCACAACTACTGAAGCCTGCGCACCTAGAGCCCGTGCTCTGCAGCAAGAGAAGCCACCGCAATAAAAGCCCACGCACCACAACGAAGAGTAGCCCCTGCTCACCACAACTAGAGAAAGCCCGCACACAGCAAAGAAGAACCAATGCAGCCAAAATAAATAAATAAAATAAATAAAATATTTTTTAAAAATCTAAAAAAAAAAAAAATGCATGGAAACTGGCTTTGCCCACTAGTAGCTTACATTTTAAGAGGCAACAAACATAAAAAGGACATGCTGACCAGAGAACAAAGTATGAAACCAATAGATGACTGAATGGCAAAACATAGACACATATCAGGCAAGGGTTTCCCTGCCAAGAGACAAGGGCATCTAAGGATAAAGTGGAAATCCCTGAACCAGTCCTCAAGCTTCGCCTCCTTCCCACCTCCCATTTCCCGCCACCTCCCCCGAGCACTGACTCTCCCCATTCTAAGCAGCTCACCATTCATCCTCTAAGTACACCCTGCACTTACCTTTTTCCTTTGCTCTGCTAGTCTAGCTCAGAAAGCATCTCCTCATCAAGAGTTCCTGAATCTCTCAAACAAAAATTAGTCACTTTCATCTCTATAATCCCAAAGCACTTTTTTATATGCAGATCACATCACTTATCACATTGTTTGTATTGTGATCAGTTGGGCATAAATGTGTCACTCCACCCTGTCTAGCATAAGACTTTCACCAAATCTTGTACACCCAGTGCTTAACACAGTATCTGGGAAATAATGAGGGTTAAACAAATGAGTGGCCCTTAAAATGACCCTTAAAATTGTGTCTTATTTATCACCATACACCTGGTGCCCAATATATGCACAATGCCTGGCTTATAGTTGGTGCTCAATAAATGGAGTTTGATTGAGTTAACTTAAACTTAAAGTGCAATCAGGCACAGCAAAGACGGGTCCCAGAAGACACAACTCACATGGTTGCCAACCCAGTCCAGTTGTACCAATGGGATTTTCAGAGTCTGTAGGTCCCTTATGTCCAGTTTGGTCTGCCCAGCAGATGTGAGGCTTGTGGTGCATTTGGTGAAGGTTGTCTGGGGCTGGGGCCAACCATGCTGCACTTTAGGCTCCCATTACTTTTCTTCCCCCATGCTCATTCCCCAAGGCTCAGACCTTAGCCTGGATCTCTGGTCCCCATCCTCCATTCCCAGGGAGACTCAGGTCATCAACAGGGCTCTACTGGATCACTTTATATTCAGTGCCTCTTGGGTGCCAAGCACAGAGCTCGGTACTAAGGTAGAGCAGTGAACTAGACAGATATGATCCCTGCCCACATGGCATGTAACACCTAGCAAGGGATCACACTAAGTAAATGACCCCAAAGTGACATGGTCAGGTGTGTCTGTCACCTTGAGAGTATAGCATCTGCCTTCAGGACGCCAGGCACTTCACACTCAGCCTGTCTCCCCTCCTGAAGTGGGATTCAGAGAACCTGAGTGAGAGTCCACCATCAGAGTTCCAGACCTGCCACCTGCCAGCCACGAGCACATCCTTTATCCTCTCCAAACCTGTCCCCTCATCTGTAAAATGAGGTCAGTAACAACACCTGTTCTGCCTTCCTTTCTGGGTTAGATGAGGACTAAATAAGGTATGTGAAAGGGCTTTGTAAGCTGTAATAAATGTTGCTTATTACTGTTGCTGTAATTAGTATTATTATTCCCAAGTAACCCTTCCTCCTGATTTTTCCCTCTGATTGTCAGGGGTGCCAACATTCTCCCAGTCCCCTGGCCTAAGGTTATCTGTTGTTTCTGTCTCCCCAAACCTTTTCTCCCCTTCATCAGACACCGAAGCTCAGCTGATTTCCCTGAGGAGCACATTCTTCCTCCATCCCCCTGGCTACAGTGATTGGCTCAGAGAATGGGCATATGACCCACGCAAGTCAGTAGGAGTCCTTCTGGGATTTTCCCACCAAAGCTGTGAAAGAAATGGTCCCTTTCTGCTGAGAGGATCTGATTCTGGGGTTCCAGCAACAACTGATACCATCGTGTGGAGAAAGCTTGTCTGAAGAATAAGCCAAGCAGAGAAAGACTATCATGGATCAAGCTGCTCATAAAGCCAGATGTAATTCCAGATTTCCCAGGCACTCAAATGAAGGTAAGCTGTCTTGTATATAAACTCATTGAGTTGGGTTTCTATCACTCAAAAATGGAAGACTCCTGACCAATTCAAGGCTCAAAACTTAGGTGATATGTTCTATTCGTCCATTTCTTTCAGCTCCAACCTTTGATCTATTGGAGCTTGTAAACAGAGTCCTTTCCGCTACATAGTTCTGCCACCATCCTGGCCAGACTCTCTTTGTCTCATACCTGGAGGCTGCCAGATGGGGAGAGCTGAGGGATTAGAGCCAGACAGACCTGGAGTGAATCTCGGCTCCATTACTTACTCATCAGTCATGTGATCTTGGGCTTCTCTGGCCCTCAGCATTTTCCTCTGTAAAGTGGGACAAATAATCCATACCATGCATGGCTATTGTGAGTATGAAATGAAAAGATATCTATTAGGGCCTGGCAGAGGCTCAGTAAGAGGCAGCTATTATTGCCGTAACAATATAGTGGCCTCCTAGCTCTGTCAGTAGGGGGAAGGCAATGCATTGATCCTGTTTTCATTTGGGGGCCCTGATTATCTTTCTCTGAGCTCAGACATTTAAAAATGTCCATAGCTCAGTCTGAGAAAATGGGGCCCAAGCAGCTTGGATACTTGGGAGCCACTGGGGCAGAACAAGAGTTGATGGAGCTGCTGGAGGAGTGACGCTTGGGCAGGGATAGTCTCCCAGCATCAAGGAGAGGGGCCCTGGGTAAAGAAGGCCCAGCCACCAAGCAGCCAATCAGAGGCAAGTGCCTGGAGAGGCCAGGCCAGATGAGGTCAGAACTGGAATAAAGGACTGGTCCTCAGATATAAGGAGAATCCTCTCCCAGGAGACCTTGAGGGTGGGGTCAGTGCTTAGGAAGTTAGTACATTCATGACTTGTGATGTGTGTATAGTTTGTAGGCTCTCTGCAAAATACCAAACTTGGGGTCTATCCTTTCCTTTTATTGACCTCTGGTCTGGCTTATCGTTCCTGAAGGAAGAGAACGGGACTAGGAGTTTGGTGTCTGGGGCTCCAACCTCATTTGCTGTTGATGAGCTCTGTGACCTTGGGAAAGCAGTTTCCCCTCTCTGGGCCTTGGTTCCTTCACCAGTTGAGGGGGATGGCAGATGTTCTCTAAGGTCCCTTCCAAAGCTAACAGGCCATCCCCACGCCCTAAGGGATTAATCAGGCTGGCGGGGGCCCCACTACCTGAGACCACACCAGAGCTTTTGTTTTCAAAGAATCCAAGAGGGGGCAGGGGGAGGGAACAGCCTCGTCAATTTCCGTAGCTGTTTAATCTAAGAGAAAGGATGAGGTGTGCATTGAAGGTGGGTAGCCCTGGGGACATTCTCCCCGCTGGACAGTGCTGCCTCTGTGACAGCTCCACATGGAGAAAGGTGAACCTCAAGCTAGAGGGTGACCGTCCCTGTTTAACAGCTTTCCATTTGTTTACCAAAAAAATATTGCTCCATCATAAAAATTCCCAAAATAGTTCCTTCCCTGGCCAGACTGACTGGCGGGCGCCCAGCTTGGGAGCCCAGCCTCGCTGGAGACACGCTCTCAGCCAGGCAAAATTAGCCGGGAAAGCCGATGGCTGCAGTTTGAAGACCACCAGAGTCCCACACATCCTGTGGGGTGCAGCTGGGAGGGTTAGAGCCACAGAATCATCTCTCTGGGGGGAATCTGGCCAGTGACAGGATTTTCTGAGGCTCAGCAAGTTTATTTTTAGCTAAGAAGGGCTTCCTCTGCTCTAAGGGGATTGGCGGGTGGATCTCACTGGCTGGAGGTGGAACAAATGCTTTGCTCTCTGCTGGAATTCTCTCTCCCACACTCGTATTCTGGCACCTTCTCATCCCACAGTTCTCGACTTAAAACAGCTCTTCAGAGAGTCTTTCTCTTAAAACCCTCCCCTGAAACGACCCAAATGAGGGCTTCGGCTATCCAGTCTCAAAAGGTTCTTCCTTTTCCCTTTGGAGAACTTACCACAGTTTGTACTTACAAATATGAACGTCAGTCTTTCCCACAGGCTGTAAGGCTCTTGGGCAGAGAACGTTGCTTAGTACTTATCCCCAGTACCTTGCACATAGTAGGTGCTCAATAAGTATCTTTTCCATTTACAGAATGACTTAATAACTTGCCTGAGACTTAGAAAAGCCAAATAACTTGTCCAAGGTCATGTAGCTCACAAGTGCCAGAAGTGGGATTTGAACCCAGGCCTGCCTGATTCTAAAACCCAGGTCTTAACTCCACTGTCCTGCTCCACGTGGTCCACAGGGCTGGACAAGTCACCAAATGAGAGGGCGTGGAGCAGCCATAGTTGTGTCTTCTCTTTCACTTTCTTCCTGCCCCCACGACAGGGAGGAAGGAGGGTATACAGGCTTCCCCCAAGAGGACTCAATACTTATCCCAGTGCTTCACGTATAATAGGTGCTCAATAAGTAAGTGTTGGGCGAATGTGCCTTTTGCCAGGGACCCCAGACATCTCCCAGGGGCATACCAGTCTTGTGGGGACCTGTTTCTATTTGGGGATGAGAAAGTGAGGGAAAGGGACATATAAAGATGATTCTATTCCATCCCTCCAACTGATCTCTCCTCCTGCCCACCACCCCAAACTAACCAGAGCAGGACGCCAAATAGGAAAATGACCCAGAGTTAAGAGCCATCTTTACTAACAACTTGCTGCGGCGGCTAAGAGCTCCCAGGCTGGATTTCCAAGCAAAAATGGGCAGGCCCTTCCTGGTCTCCTCAAAGTTCCTGCTTTTATACCCAGACCTACTCCATTCCAACCACCCCATACCGTACACAAAGCTTTCTTAACTTTACGTGAAGTGGGAATTAATTCACCTTAGAATTCAATAAATTCAATTCAATTAATTAATTAATCCACCTTAGAATAAAATGCTAATTTTATCGATCTAGAATATGCAATCTAAGTGAATATAATGGCTTGCCTTGCAAACCCAGCTCTAAGACAAGCCCCCTCACCACATCCTGGGAGGAGAGAGAAAGAAACAGTGAGAGAAACGGAGAGAAAGCAATCTGAAGAGGAAAGATGTTTCCTCAGGCCATTCCACTCAGTGAGTAGAGGCTCCACGGAGTGAAGAACAAGATGGCAGATATTCCCTCAGCAGCTGGTTTCAATTCCCACAAAGCTTAGCACCTTTTCAGCACCTTGAGTGGATTCTGATGTATGAAGATGTGTATCTTTTCATATATCTCGGCCCCTAAATTCAAGGCAACTACTTTGTGATACACAAAGCCACATATACCCCATTTTAGTAGGAAAGTAGTCTTCAAGGGGTAATTTTATGGGACATGATTTTCTTCTTTACATACGACTTTAGAACCTGACCTTCACTTAGCATCCAACAATACTGCCATTCACATTCATTGTGGGGAAATCAGACCATAGATCCAAACAAGAAAAAAACAATCCCCTGGAATCTTACCATTCAGGGATAACCACTATGTGTTTCTGAGGCGCTTTTCTCAAGGCAAATGTGTACAAATGTGTATTTATTATATCCATATTTTCTAAATGGAAAACTGGAAAGAAGATGGTCTTTTGAAATCTACAAGTTGTGATTTCTTTTTTTCAAAGTATTTTCTTTAAGAATACAATGGGCTTGATTCTTTCCTTTTCAAACTCCTCTTTATACTCTGGGCCAATTTTCCACACTGTTAATATTTGTACCAGAAAACTCCTTGGCATCCTCAATTCTAAGCAGGTGAGAGTCAGAATCACTCCCAATGGAAAAGGGGCCAAAGGAACCAGGATGAATCTTTTCCTTCTTCCCAATTTGGCCTCTGGTTAGTCTTGTAGGGAAGCAGGCCCAAGAAGACTGAATCACGTCCATAAATCATGCCTATGCTCTGTCTCCCCCTCCCCCTGACGCTGAGCCATCATCACTGTGGTACAAAGGATACCATGTACCATTGGGTCCAGATGGTACCCAATGCTTGTGCCATCTGGAAACAGGTACGCTCATCACCATTTCCTCTTGAGACTAGGTGACACAGGGAGAAACAGAAGGAACACTTAGACTGCGAGGGAGATTTAGAAAATAGACACCCTCCTGTTGCCCCATTCAAACCATTTCTAGGCTCAGCTTGTTTCTTTTCCCAGATGAGAAGGAAGCGATAATTTTGGCAGAGCTGAGGATGGGAGAAGAGCAGAGCGTCTGCACAGCATCCCCGGCCTCCTAGCCTCTCCTCCTGCACCTCATTCTCACCGCCTGCCTGCCCTGCCACCCAGGATGCCTCCTACCACGGCCACTTCAGCGAGTTCCCACTTGAACGAAGGCATCCAGCAGGTGGGCATGTCCCTGTCTCAGGGTGAGGAAGCCCAAGCTATGCGTATCTGGATTGACGGTGATAGATGAGTTGCCTGAGTGGCATTTTGATGGTTCTAGTACTTTTCAGTCTGAAGCTCCAACGGTGACAAGTATCTCATCCTTGCTGCCATGTTTCAGGACCTTTTCTGCAAGGACCCCAAGCTGGTGTTCTGTGAAGTCTTCAAATACAACTGAAAGCCCACAGAGACCAATTGAAGGCACACCTGTAAACGGATCACAGACATGGTGAGCAACCAGCACCCCCGGTTTGGAATGGAGCAGGAATATATTCTCATGGGCACAGACAAACACCCCTTTGGTTGGCCTTCCAGCCACTTCCCTGGGCCCCAAGGTCCATACGACTGTGGTGTGGGAGGAGACAAAGACTGTGGCAGGGATATTGTGCAGGCTTACCACCGGGCCTGCTTGTACACTTGTGTCAAGATTTCAGGGACAGAATGCCGAGGTCATTCCTGCTCGGTGGGAATTCCAGATAGGACCCTGTGAAGGAATGGATATGGGACATCATTTCTGGGCGACCCATTTCATCTTGTGGCATGTATTTGAAGACTTTGGAATGACAGCAACCTGTGATCCTAAGCCCATTCCTGGGACCTGGAATGGTGTAGGCTGCCACACCAACTTCATCACCAAGGCCGTGAGAGAGGACAATGGTCTGAAGCACCTTGAGGAGGCCATTGAGAAACAGAGCAAGCAGTACCTGCATCTGAGCCTATGACCCCAAGGGGGACCCGAACAGTGCCCGGTACCTAACTCGACTCCACGAAACCTCCAACTTCAACGACTTTTCTGCCAGCGTGGCCAACCCTGGAGCTAGAATCTGCATTCCCAGGACTGTCGGCCAGAAGAAGGGTTACTGTGAATACCGTCACTCCTCTGCCAGCTGTGACCTCTTTTCGGTGACAAAAGCCCTCATCTGCACATGTTTTCTCAATGAAACTGGCAATGAGCCCGTCCAGTACAAAAACTAAGTGGACTCGACTTGCAGCCATCAAACGCCTCCTAATACTACATCCTGCTCCTACACTTGTCCCTCTCTCCATTGTCCTAATAGCTATAACTCAAAGGATGGGGTATCAAGGTCTTTTTTTATTCCTAAAAAAAAGGGAAAGAGAGAGTTTGAAGAGCAGCAGGGTTCAGTGTTTAGTGATAACTAGCAAAAAAACAAAAAAAGTTCAACACACTATGTATTTTGTAAGGGCCTGGTTCCATTTTGCTTTGCTTTCTTCAATATTTGGTGGTTGCAAATCTAGTCCAAGATTGGCTGTGGATCTGCAAAATCAGTGGTTTTGATTAAGTATTTGGACTTTGATCCTTGAATGGAATTAACCTTAAAAAGAAAATAGTGCTGCTTAGATGAAAGAAATCACCAGTCTCTTGCTCCCCTAGGCGGAGAGTTGAGTTACTTCTACCCCATGGCCAAGTGACTACTAAGGAATTTGATAATTACCTTTTCAGTTAGAATAGCACATATTCACTGCTCACATTCAAGAATTTGTTTAAAAATGCAACTATAAATAGTGCAGGTACTTCCAATTTCTAACATCAGTCTTGCAAATTTCCTGTACTTATGAATAGCCTGTTGTTCAAGCCACCCAACCACAGTCAGCAAATGGACTCGCGTGAGCTAGCACCCCTTCGCCACCTTTGTATTTATTTAACCAACTTGCTCTCAGAATAATTTAAGATGACTTTTTAAAATTACATGCAATATAATGAAAGCAAAACAATAGATATACAAGAAAGATTTTAAAGGGGAAAACAAGAAAAAAAACAGAAGATGAACATGCTAAGGGTGAAATTCAGTTCTGCAGGTTATGAGGATCTGTACACTGGCTCAAGATTGCTTCAAATTTGAATATAAGCAGGGACTTCCCTAGTGGCGCAGTGGTTAAGAATCCGCCTGCCAATGCAGGGGACACGGGTTCGATCCCTGGTCCGGGAAGATACCACATGCCGCAAAGCAACTAAGCCCGTGAGCCACAACTACTGAGCCCGCATGCTGCAACTACTGAAGCCCGCATGCCCAGAGCCCCTGCTCCGCAGCAAGAGAAGCCACCGCAATGAGAAGCCCGCGCACCGCAACGAAGAGTAGCCCCCACTCGCCACAACTAAAGAAAGCTCGCGCACAGCAAGGATGACTCAAGGCAGCCAAAAAATAATAATAATAATTAAATATAAGCAGAAAAAGGGGGAGACATGGTCAGTTATATGATCTATAGTGTCCATAAAATAAAAGCCTGTTGTTTAGGAGAAAAACAACTATTCTTGGAATGAAGAACTAAGAGAAATTTCTTCCATGGCTCCTCATAAAAAAAACATTCTTACCAGAGATATGACAAGGAGTTCCATAAGTCCTTCTCTTACAACCTCTCAATGTAGGCTGATGACTTCTTCCGAAATCTGAGTTTGTTAAAAAGCCTTTCCGCTGGAGACCAAAAGCACATGGTTCAGATCCACAGCTGGTGTGATTCAAAGAGAGATTTTAAGAACTGAAAGAATACATAAACTGTACAACCTTCAGACCATCCTCATCAAATTTTATTTCTCTAAACTAAGCATTTGTAAGCATCATATGCACGAGTTTATGGATGCTTTCCCCCTAACCAGCACTTGTGATGCTAGTTAAACATCACTCTATTTGCTTTAACTTGAGCCAAGTCAGGGGTAGGGTCAATGTCCCTGGTGGATAGTGCAGGGAAGTGACCACACCTCATCCCCACCAACCCCTTTCTCCTCTTACAGGGAAAAGTTACAATGTCACATTCTCTCCTTTGCCCCCTTTACCATTCAAGGTCTAATTGGGCCCATCTCAGGATAGCTTTCTCATGCAGTACTGCTTTTAGACACATAGAACTCATGCCCCCCTCTTTGGCCCCAGACCCCATATCTTCTCTTTGGGGTGCTCTCCAGTCCCTCTGCCCACCCTATCCTCTTCCCACTCCCCAAACATATGGGGTTGACCAGATATCCTGAGGGGTTCCAGAATTCATGTTTATGGACTTGTCCCGGGGTTCTGGTTGGGTCCATGTTTCAGGAGGACATCAGTGAAAGCAGATAACTCCTGATGGCTAGCAAGATATTCCTTTCATGGGATTGCATGGGACTGGGCTTCCGGAATGGTGCTGACATGCTGATTTGGAGTGACTCACTCACATCAGACACAGGGAGAGTACAGGGCTCTGGGCTATCAGGAATCACCACTGACCATTAGGTTTGGGCTGTGTGGGTGGGCTGTGCATCAGTTCTCTTCTGCTCCTTCCCCTCACCCCCACTGAAAAAAAAAAAATCAGTGCCAGGGGACACACACACAGTGGGTGTTGCTGCTGATGTACACAGGCAGTTTATTTGTCCACTTTCTTCCAACTCCTACTTAGTGATCTCAGGAGGAACAATGTTTCCCTCTTTCTCTCTTCCTTCACTTTATTCCATTTGTCAACAAAAGCCCAAGCCCTAATCACATCTGATCAACTTAGTGTGGCTAATAATAATGCCTTACAGAAGAAAGAGAAAGCCACAAGTGTAAAAGTCGAATTAACCATACTCAAATACCAGAACCATCAACACCCCAACCCCTTAGAATATCTAAAGATCCCATCCACAATTCTCACAAAGTCTTCATCTACCAGCACTTCTAATAAAACTGCTCACCCTTACCACCAACATTCATGATAATTAAAAATGAATTCTTATTTGGTTTTATAGTTCTTCTATTTAAGCACAGTTGGTGAAATAGTAGTGTTTCATACTTGCACTAATTCCAAACAGGCAATATTTCAAATATATATGAAGTTAAACAAGTTTCAAGGATTAACTAAACCACATAGCCATATACAACATAGGTTTTATGGGAAAATGTATTTCCAGTTTCCATCACCACTTTATAATTGAACTTCTGGTATAGCAAGTTGGGTACTTCCTATCCAATGTCACCTACACACACGAAAAGCACAAATTAGGAACACTGACCAGCACTAGCAATGAATCATGCCTGAGTATCTAAAGAAGGACAGACTCTTCCAGAAGCGGTCACATCTGGAAGCAATGAATTCTTCCAGAAATTCATTTGAGATATCAGTGCAACAAAAACAATTACAACAAAAATCTTTTGATAGTGTGTACACATGTCCACCCAACGCACCCACGCAGGTATACACACATACCACACAAAGATTTCTGAGGTGTGAGGGTTGGATCAGGCATTAAGCACTGACAATTACCACAGGTTCAGGTTTATTATATTAAGACTTGTACTTGGGAGCATGGGCTTGCATTATCTCTCCAAGAAAGTGATACAGACATTGGGAAGAGCTGTATTCTTTTCCTTGCAGGCTATTGGGAATATTTAAACCTCTTACCAAAAAAAAATATTGCTCATACTTTTGCTCATGAAAACATAGACATGTGTCTGTATAAAATTAAATTACTATTGATGGGTTTAGTATAAAATGGGGGTGAAAGAGCAGTGAATTAAAAGACAGGCATCCTCAATTCCAAACCAACTCTTCTACTGACTGTGTGACCCTGGGTAAGTTATCTCACGTGTCTGAATCTCGGTCTGCTATGCTGTGAAAGAGCAGGGTTAGGCCAGAGTCACATCAAAGAGTCCTTCCACGTTCAATGTCCAGGACTTTTCCCTTTGACCAGCCCCAAGTCACTTCAGGCTGTCGTCGTGTCCACACAGGCCCTGGGGCACCAGTGCCAAAGCTGGGAACCTCTGACCAATTTCCTAGGTAAGAACTGAATCTCGTTGTCACTTTGGCAAATGTCTGTACACTCTCGCCTCCCTCCTCTTTCTCCAGACATTTGGTGGCCTCCTGTGTACAAAAACTCACAGACCTTTGTGCTGCCGAGTATAAATAGAGCGATGTTCATACCCTGAAACCATGAGGGAACAGCTGATGGCATCGTAACAAAAGGCAGAAAACTTGGCAAGCTGGTCCAAACCACATAGCAAATTCACAGCGTGCTGCTCACCCACTGTAGGAGGAGCTGGGGCTGTTTACCGAGGCTGATGATTTTCCCTTTTCTCACCTGCCAGCTCAGACCCCTGGAGGCTCAGGCAGCAAGCCTGGAGCGAGGATGAGGATGGATTCTTCCTCTGGCTTCCAATCCCCTGGAGCCTCTAGCGTTGGGCGGCCCCTGAGAATGTTCACCGGCTGCAGTCTTGGCCACACAACAGTCAGAAAAAGCCCCTCCTAAGTCCTGGTATTCCTAGCACAGAAATGCAACCTCCAGGACTAAAGGGGAAGAGAGGAGAGCTGGGTGAAATGCTGTGTGTGGCAGGGTTCCTCTGGAGGGTTGAGTTACGTTTTTATAATTCTAACAAGTTATGGATGCGTTTCTGCCACACGCATCTAGAGGCTAAACCAGGGTACGCTAAGAACCCAGAACTAGGCCTGCATTGTGGGCTGAATTAATTATTCTGCCACTGGATTGGAAGGCCCAAGAAGACCAGAGTTTTGTCTGTCTTGCCCACTGTTGTGGGCGTGGCTTGGCATCCAGGAAGTCTTCCATAAATATTTGTTGTATACTTGTCAATTAACCAAAAAGTAGGTAGCCTTTGAGTGAGAGGAAGTTTATTTTTTTTAAAAAATAGTGAATGGAGGGTCTGGCCAGAGAAAAGACGACTACAGTCAAAATGAAGGATGTGGAAAGGGGCCACTTTGCAGGGCAGGTCAGTGTTGTAGCCTTTCCAGAACCACAAGCATGCACCCCAGAAATCTTGTGAGCCACCCTAGGCTGCTGTTTGCCTCCCCAGCTTTAAATACATTACAGATAGGGCGAGGCTCTTAGTTCTTGGGGTGTGACATGGTGAAAGCTGCTGTTTGTCTAAAAAGGCCCAGCTTTGGAAAGGAGCCCCTGGTTAGCTGAGAGCTGAGCCCTCTGTGGGGCAACTCTGACCAGGCCAAAGCCCTCGTCCCCACTGCTCCTGAGGTGGTGGTGGGGTAGCAGCAAGAGTGGAGGAGAGAGGAGGCCGAGAAAGCCTCTTTTGTTCCCACTCCAAGCCCGCTCCCCACCCCCATTGTCTTGAGATCTTTCCTCCCCAGGGTCAACAGGCAGCAAATCCCTCCAGCTCTTCTGTGGACAGCTCTCTCCTCTTTGGTTTGTTGCTAATTTCTGAAAAGAAGGTTCTGGGACCTGAGATTGTCCTATACCCCCAAAGACTTTCACACCAAAGGAGGTGTGAAAGTGCTGGGATCAGATGATGCCATTAATAGCCGCCAAGGTGGAAACCCCCCAGACAGCTGGCCTTGTGAATTTCACAGCCTGTTAAGTCTGGTTGGTCTATCCTGAGGGCTCCTGACACCAGGTCCTGGCAGGAGAATGCAGGCAGGGGCGTGGGGGGACATAACTGCTTCTCTACCTGCTGAAATTGGTTCTAGAGCCCAGTGTGGGCAACTTCATAGGCTTTTGAGGATTCAGTGAGATAATGCATGGGCAGCACTTAGCACAGTGCTGGGGAAACAGGCTTGCATTCAACAAATATTTATTAACAGTTACTGTATGCCAAGTACTGTCCTAGGCACTAGGGAGACAACTCTGAACAAACTAAAATCCTCTTCCTCTGGAGCTTCCATTCCGCTGAGGGAGGCAGACAATACTTAAACAATACATCATGTGCCATGAAAAAAATAAAGTAGGGTGAGGGGGTGGGAGGCTTCCATCCAGACTGGAGTGTCAGGTAAGGCCTCCCTGAAGGAAGCCACAGAACAAGAGCCACCAGCACTCCCAGAGGTGAGGGGGCTGAGTCTAGAGTAGGACGTTCACTACGACGTGTGGCTGTGCCTTAACGCAAAGTGGGGTGTGATGGGGAGGGGAAGAGGAGGTGGGCTGTCATTATCCATCCTTCTTCCTTAAAGAGAGCTTGGTATAGTTTGAATGAACTTTCCAGAAGCCCTTCCCTCACCTGTTGCAAAGGAGCCATTGTCCGGAAGCTCTGCCTATTAAACATTGTCTCCAGCGCTTCAAACCAGCATCACCGGGACTTCCCTGGTGGCTCAGTGGTTAAGAATCCACCTGCCAATGCAGGGGACATGGGTTCGAGCCCTGGTCCGGGAAGATCCCACACGCCACGGAGCAACTAAGCCCGTCCGCCACAACTACTGAGCCTGCGCTCCGTAGAACCCGCGAGCCACAACTACTGAAGCCCATGTGCCTATAGCCGGTGCTCGGCAACAAGAGAAGCCACCGCAATGAGAAGCCCGCGCACCGCAACAAAGAGTCGCCCCCGCTCGCCGCAACTAGAGAAAACCCACACCCAGCAACGAAGACCCAACACAGCCATTAATTAATTAATTAATTTAAAAAACAGCATCACCATCCCCTATGGGTTGGGGGCGAGGGGTGGCTCCTGCCCCCAACAGCCAGGGTCGCCCAGGTGCTGCTTCAGTTTCCCCAGGATGATCAGCCTTTGAAAGTCTAAAAACCAAACCATTCAGATCAAACTCTTGATCTGGCACTTACTGCCACGTGTCCTTGAGTGGGAAAGTTACGTAACCTCTGTGAGCCTCTGTTTCCTCTTCTGCCGTGGGGAGATTAGTAATGGCACCTACCTTGGGGTGGCCGTGAGGATGATAAAATGTGATAATCCAGGAAAGCACTTAGCACAGAGCCTGGCACACATAATTGTCTCAAAAATGTTTCTCACAGACCCCAGGCCACGTCCTTTATCTCACTGTGTACCAGACTCTTGACGTCTTCACCTCTCTGGTGCCGAGGTGGCTGTACCCCTACCCAAGGAGCTGAGAACCGAAGGCCGCTGATAGTACATTGTTGTACTAGAGGAACAGGAAAACATATTGGAGAACCTGACGGAGACACTCGTACTTCTGGAAGAGCACTGACTCTCAGGAATCCGCTGTTTTTGCCACCTAGCTTCTATTCATGCGAGTTTCAGGAATGGTTCCCTGATTTCCCCTGGGGAACCTGCTCCCCCACTCTCAGCGCCAGAGCCTCAGATGGAGGCCTCTCCTGGCTCCAGAGTGGCGGATGGGATCTGGCTTCTCAACCAGTCGGCACACTCCATTCTCCGCACCACAGCAATTGGTCTAAAGACAGATGGGGCCCCATATAAACCAGTGCACATCAGGCCTGGACTTGTGTGGGGTAGAGAGAGATGTGCTCTCTCTTCTGCTGAACTGGGTCTCAGAAAATGTGAATTAGAGGCCGTACAGGTTTCTTCCTCCTTAACATTAGCATGCCTCTACTACTGTGTGAATTATTATTTTATTTTTTATTTTTTAAATTATTTATTTATTTTTGGCTGCGTTGGGTCTTCATTGTTGCATGCGGGCTTCCTCTAGTTATGGTGAGCAGGGGCTACTCTTCTTTGCAGTGCGCGGGCTTCTCATTGCCGTGGCTCCTTTTGTTGCGGAGCATGGGCTCTAGGCACGCAGGCTTCAGTAGTTGTAGTGCACTGGCTCAGTAGTTGTGGCTCGCGGATTCTAGAGTGCAGGCTCAGTAGTTGTGGCTCATGGGCTTAGTTGTTCCACGCCATGTGGGATCTTCCCGGACCAGGGCTCGAACCCATGTCCCCTGCATTGGCAGGCAGATTCTTAACCACTACACCACCAAGGAAGTCCCTGAATTATTATTTTACTATTAAATATAATTTAAATACTAATGTGGCATTTATACACCAATCCCATCAGCCATTCGTTGAGGACTGCTCCTAGGAGATGTTAATTCCCTGGCTCTCTGGCCTGTCTTGAATGTGTGCAAGTGGTCTCTGGTGGTCAAAGAAAGGCTTCAGGTAAAGAGAGGCAGATGTTAACAATTGGAAATTGAGCCAGCATTCACTGAAATGGGAAAGGACCAAGGGGAAAAGGATGAGGAACCTATGGCATCTGCTAAAGTGACCATCCCTCCATGTGGTTGGAGTGAAGGTGAACTTGCCCTCTTGGACCATGTCCCAGATCTGGTCAGTGAGAGACCCCGCATTCCCTTGGTCAAGGTTATAGTTCTGGTAGGGATAGGGAGTGATTGCTCATGACCCAGGCTGAGCCAGTCAACAAACCTCAGACCTGAGAATTCTGAGAATTCTGCTAGAAATATTGGGCAAGAGATTTCTAAACTGAGATGATGTAAGCCTGGGGTTGCCAGGGACCACCACAAGGAGAAAGCCTGCTGGAAAATGAAACCAACACAGACTAACCCAGAGTTGAGAGATACTGAGTCCTGATGAGATCATCCGAATACCTGGATCTAGCCGTGTCTCAAACTCATGCCCTTGGACTTTTTAATTAGATGGAACAATAAATTCCCTTTTGTCTTAAGTTGTAACTTGAGTTGTATTTCTATCGATTAAAACTAAAATAGTTCTGACTAATACATAGGACAATGAAGATTCTCCAAAACACGGTCCCAATTCAAGTATCTATTGTTATCTCCTACAATTCTTCTACTCATACCCTGCACTGCTTCCAGACTTGTAACTGACTGGATCTCCTTTGTATACACACGCCCCACCCACTCCTAGCATCACTCGCCTCATTCCCATCCTCCAGTACTGCCTATCTAAATCCTTCCCATTGTTCAAGGAGCAGCTCCAATCCTGTCTCCTACAAAAAGCCATACTGACCAGCCCAAACCACAACTCTGCACCATTCACATGATGCTTCTCATAACGTGGTTATTTCTGTACTGTTGGTGTGAGTATGTTTTCCTGGCTCCCCATCAAGACTAGAAGCCAAGTGTGTAACTGTGTCTTGCACAGTGCTCATAATGGACTAATATTGCTTATGCAAAACAACACCCAGTTTGACTCAAATCTCTTTTTTTTTTAAGATTTTTTTAAATTATTTGCTTTATTTAATTTATTTATTTTTTAAAATTTTTATTTATTTATTTACTTATTTATGGCTGTGTTGGGTCTTCGTTGCTGTGCGAGGGCTTTCTCTAGTTGCAGCAAGTGGGGGCCACTCTTCATCGCGGTGCGCAGGCCTCTCACTATCGTGGCCTCTCCTGTTGCGGAGCACAGGCTCCAGACACGCAGGCTCAGTAGTTGTGGCTCACGGGCCCAGTTGCTCCACGGCATGTGGGATCTTCCCAGACCAGGGGTCGAACCCGTGTCCCCTGCATTGGCAGGCAGATTCTCAACCACTGCGCCACCAGGGAAGCCCCTCAAATCTCTTTTTGAAAGTGTCTTAAAGCTAAATAAATGGATGACAGTTTGGGTTGGTCTTGTGAAGAGCTTAGAAGGCAAGCACTACTTCTCCGTTTTGCCTAAGAGCAACTGAGCGGAATGCTGCTGAGGGAGACCCACCAAGGAATCTATCACTTCACCCACACCCACACAGCGGGCACGACCTTTTCCTGAGCATCCCAGGCTACAGCTCACAGACCCCTGGTAGCAGATATCTGCCATTCCCAACTTCTCAAAAGTCTTTGCGTAATCTCTCCACATTTTAAGGGTATTTACATTGAGTGTGTGTGTGTGTAGACATTTCTCACCTTCCTGGGTACAGACATGTGGCTTAGATTTTGTCACTTAGATGCACCCACAAGAGACTTTGATTTGGAAATCAGCTGAGGAAATAGGACGGGTGTGGGCATACTTCTCGGAGGTTTCTGGGAGTGGAGGTGCAGTGGCTGCGCCCTGCCTGCAGCAGAGGCAAGCATGGGTCCGTGGTTGGCAGTGGCAGCCGCTCTCTACCAACCCAATCCTGCAGGGTGGTTCCAGGAGCTGTTCCTAGAGGTTCAGCTTAAAACCTGCTCCTCCAGCCCTTCTGACAATTCTACGAGCTTCCCAATGTCCCCAAATAAACTCCTTCCTGCTTAAACCAGCTAGAGTGAACTCTGTTGTCTGCAACTGTGTGCTCTGATCAGTGCAATACCGATGTCGGTTGTGTGACCCAGTGGCTTTCCCCATGTCCCAGGCAGTAATCAAAGTTATGTGACCTCTCCTGGCTGATGGCCAGCCTCAATTCTTCTAGAGGTCAAAAGCCCTGGAGCTTTTGGATTTATCTACTATTTCACTCTTGGAGGGAAGAGATGGGGTTTAGCAACAAGACCAGGTGGCCCTGGAAAATCTGCTCAGGTTCCTGGCATTCTGGAACTTCTTCCTGGTCTGACTGGGGATTTTCCCATTCACCCCAAAGGTGACTTTTAGTTGATTACAAGGTTTCACTAAATAAATATGAAATCACTTTGTGTCTCTTAAAGATTTTTATGGCACCAGAAATTCAAGATTAAAAAAAAATAAAAGCAAAAACCCAAGTCTCTCTCCCAGCGTGAGGCTGCCTCTGACCCTACAGACCAAGTTCCTCTAGTTCAGGTTCCTCTTGTGGGCTTCTGACTCAGCTAATTTTCCCCTTTTTGGGCCTCTTGAAGACCTTTCTCAGCTCCCCCACCCCTGCTCCTGCACAGCTGCCTAAATCATATTTTCCCCTGGAGTGGCTGGTGACTTCCCAGTAAAACTTGACCATGTGTCTGCGAGGTCTGGGGTCTGGAGCTGGGTTTAGGGTTGGGGATCAACCTTCATAAATGCCTTTTCTCTTCTGCCTGATCCTGAATTCTAAGGTAACCCTTTCCTCCCTCTGCTTCCCACTCTCTACTCCAGCCGGCTCCAGACTAAGCCAAGAATTCCCCAATCAGCAAGTTCGGCTGCCTGTCCAAACTTCATGGTCTCCTTGAAGGGTGCCATGGGGGACAAGGATACCAGGTAATTGGGGTTCCCCAATTCTTCTAGTGCAGAAACACATGCATTCTGGCTTTATTTCCATGTGGCCACCAAAGACGCTCCACAGGAATTCTTCGCTATCACCCTTCTAGTGTCCGTTCATCAAACACTTATTCCCTAGAGAAATGCTCTGGACTGAAACCCTACAAGAGGATAGGTTCAGGATGGCTTGCCAGGGTCTGTCACAGAGAGGCTTTTGTGGACAAGTCCTGGCCAGCATCTTAAGGGGAAACAAGGTCCCAGGAGGCCCCCGACTGTCTGATCATGTGACCCTCTTGGCTCCGTTACAAGGACATCCTGTTCCTCTTGGAGTGATGGCTCTACTGGGGAAGTGACTGTGTCATATCTGGGACAGGAAAAAAGCTATTTCAAGTCTTGAAGTAATCACTCACTCAGTTAATGCAGCCTTTTCAGGAACTTCCCGGACAGCAGAGAAAGACCAAACTTGAGGGAGGGTAACTAGAAGCCGATGTTGCCGCAGCAAACCCAGACCACCCCGGAGGGAGAAGACAGGCAAGGGATTGCCATGTCGCTCCTCCATGTGATGCATTTCTGCACAGCCATGAAATGATGACAGGTGGAGATCAATACACACGACCCCCAAGCCAAGATGCAGAGGCCTCTCCACACTTCCATGTAGGCAGGGAAGAATGGGAACATCCTCAAGTTCACAGCATCCTTGCATTTCAAAAGCACATTGAGGGCTTCCCTGGTGGCGCAGTGGTTGAGAATCTGCCTGCTAATGCAGGGGACACGGGTTCGAGCCCTGGTCTGGGAAGATCCCACATGCCGCGGAGCAACTAGGTCCATGAGCCACAACTACTGAGCCTGCGCATCTGGAGCCTGTGCTCCGCAACAAGAGAGGCCGCAATAGTGAGAGGCCTGCGCACCGCAATGAAGAGTGGCCCCCGCTTGCCGCAACTAGAGAAAGCCCTAGCACAGAAACGAAGACCCAAGACCCAACATAGCAATCAATCAATCAATCAATCAATCAATCTTAAAAAAAAAAAAAAAAAAAGCACATTGAGCAACAGAATGGTACCTGAGGGCTGTGAAGATCCCTCCTTGGCTGGCTAGGGTCCCCCGTGTGCAATGGGAGAGTTAAGGGGCCTTATTTGTATATTTCCTTCAGGAATTCTGGGAGTCAGACCCAAAACTTATTTCCTCATCATTAGGGTAGACTGGCGGAAATAAGAGTTACATTCAGAAACCTCATGGACCCACACATAGTGACCAGTCAATGGTTTGGCCACCACTCTTAAGGAAATAAGAGAAGGGGGAAATGCCTTATTTCTGGAGAAATCATCTGTGTTTTCAGCATAATGCGTTACCTGGGCCTGCCTGGCACGTTGTAGGTGTTCAACACATACTTACTGGGTGAATAGGTTTATGTTTATGTGTAGAATTTTTATGTCATTCTACGTTCTCATTTTCCTCAAGAACAGAGACCATACAGCTGTCTGAGTCTCAGGGTGGTAGAGACTCTTGAGCCTGTATTTCACTTCTCAACAATGAATTTGTCAACCATTACAATTTTCTTTATTTGCCTAATAAATAAAAAGGAAAGGCAATGAAAGGCAGAAGGGTGATTTACTATAAGTCTGTAGAGCTCTGGGTTTACCTCTAGGAAACCCTGGCCTCACCCAAGTGGTCTCTCCATTATCATGCAAAATCAAAGAAAAATAACATTTCTCCCAGAAATTCCAGGGCAGTTGTTTTGAACATCAGATTGGAGATGGCAGATATTTGACATGCTTGCTACTGCTTTATATTCTGTGCCCATGACAGACATCACTAATCAATCATTATAATGCTATATCATGGACCTTCAGAGTCTTTCTCAACATTGCATTCCAGGCAGCCACTACCAATCAAATGGGATTCACACAAGAGAAGAAATCAACTTGTCATCCTTGCTGTAGCCCATGACAGTATGTGATACTTTGGTATCACAAAGCAATCTGGAGATCTCACAATACTCTTTATAATAACAGTGAACACAGAAATTACAGAATTACAGATCTGAAAGGGACCTTAGAGATCATCTAGTTTAATTCAAAATGCAAGATGAGCCTGGAGCATCTTGTATTGCAAATGGGGACCCGATGTCCAGAGAGGTTGAGCAACTTCCCCAAGGTCAGAGCGTTAGTTAATGCCATTAACATTCCCTCACGTCTGTATATTGCTTTAGAGATAACAAGGTATTTTACCTGAAGCATTGTGTATGATCTTTCACTCATTTAATAAATATTTATTAAATTCCTACTGTGTTCCATGTACTGTGCTGGAGACTAGGAAATCAGCAGTCAGTAAAGAAAAGAAAAAGGTTTGATTCCTTCCTTCCAGTTAGGTAGGGAACCTTAAAATAACCTCATGACCTGGGCAGGACAGACACTACTCTCCTCAGCATTTTAGGTACTAGGCAGATGACAATTAAGAGAGGATATGACTCTAATAAAAAATGGTAGCTCTGGAATTTACAAGATCCCTCAAATTACCACTTTTAGATGTAGTCACTACTGTGTGACATGTAAGGATCAAATTTCCAGACCCTCCAGTCATTTGTTAACCAACCCTCCCCCTATTTCTGGAGGCACAAGGTGTGAAGGAATCTTCCTGGATCTACCTCTCTATTCAGGAAACAGTGGTGAATTCTCCCAACGCTGTTTAAACAATTTCAAAGGGCTTTTTTCTGAAGACCTCTTCTCACAGAGTGATGAGAAAAGCACAGATATGACAATGCAGAGTCTTGGCTCCTGTTCCCACTTATGTCTCTCACCAGCAGGTTCATCTCGGACAAGTCACATCACCCCTCTAGGTCTCAGTTTCCCCAGCTGTCAGGGAAGTAGTTTGAGCGATGAGATCTCTAAGCTTCCTTTCCCCTGACACCTGACTACTCTGCCTGATCAACAAAAGGACAAGTGGCTCAGCCATACTTGACCTTCTCATTTGACCAGACATCCCATGTAACAGCTGTCTTTGTGGCCCAGGCCCATCCTGCAAACAGTAGCTCCAGGGAAAGTAGTGTGGTCCAGCATAGCCCAAAGTACCAAGTTCTAATCATGCACCCAACTGATCACGTGACCAGAGGCAACCAATCCAACCTCCACATGTCATGGCTTCGTCCTCTCTCACACAACAGTAATGATACGATCAAAGGTGAAGCCAGATGTGGAAATGCTTTGAGAATATTAAGATGGGATCAAGAAGGGAAAAAAAGAACTGACCTCAGTAACTTTGAAAAATGATGTTTTGACTGGAATCCACAAGGCTAAAGACAAAAACAACTCTACAAAAACACAGTATTCTAGTCAAAATTTTGTTTTTCATAGAGATATGGGTTAGCAATTCTGAAACTACATGTATAATAGGGTTGAACAAATAACTATATAATATACAGACAATGGGAGCCAGGTTTCTTACTGTCAGAGAAAGAAGTGACAATGAAGAGAGAGGGAATGCTAGAATGAATCCTGCAGTGCTGGATCAGAGTTGGAGATATCAGTATGAAGTCATTTTTATTTACGTATATATGCAGATAGACAGATACTGAAATAAATACAGATATGTGCATATACATGGGTAAGTATACATATATATATTTCCTAGCTCTGTCCACAGAGAGGGTGTAGAAGCAATGACACCCCAGTAGCAAAAAGCACACCAGGAGCTCAGAACTTGGTTTCTAAATACTATCCTCCAGTAAAAGGGCTCCTCAGAGAAAGAACTGATTCTAGGGCTGGAGCAGGGAAAATACATGGTGAGCCTGGAGCATCTTATAGTACCAGAAAGTAAAGAAATGGAAAAAAATGGGGGATACATCAAAAGGACACAGGAGCCAACCTGAAAATTCCCAATGACCAAAGCTGCAACAATTTGAGAAAGCATTGGTTATAACTCAAAGAATAAAATAAATATCCATGAGTCCATGCTGATATAAATAAATAATTGAATAACTAAGTCATGGAGAAGAGACAAATCTTCTTTATATGTGGATTCTTCCTCCTCAGAGGAGTGGAGCTTCATATCCCTCCCTTTGAAAGTGGGCTGGACATGGTGATTCACTTCCAATAAGTAGAGTCTAGAAAGGGAAAAACAGTAAGTTTACAGTGGAGAAAACTGGCAAAGCCACCTTACCCATGTGATCAAGGTTAACCTCACCACTGATTAGTCATGTTGGTGTCATGTACCATCTGATATGGTGTGAAAAGCAAGGGCAGTTCACCTCTGTGGTATTCTTCCAGAAAATCCATAACCCTGGTCTAATCATGAGAAAAACTCAGACAAATCCAAATTGAGGGACATTCAGTAAAACACCTGAAAGTGTCAAGGTCATGAAAAATAAGGAACAACTGAGAAACTTTCACAGATCAGAAGAGACTTGACAACTAAATGCAATATGGTATCCTGGAACAGAAAAAAGACATTAGTGGGAAAACTGGGGAAATCCAAAGAAAATCTGTAGTTTAGTTAATGGTATTATACTAATGTTAATTTCTTAGTAAAGTAACCCAGGGAAATGTTACCTGTAAGAAAGGATCATTACACCTGCGTTTAGAGGTAAGGCTGGAATCCTAGACCACTAACGACAGGATGCCCATCACAGTGGCCAGGGACCAGATATGCCATGGTTTGAAACAAATTCTAGGAGAGGACCAGAGTTAAGGGAGAACACCTTGGGTGAGAGTTGATAGCCGTCAGGGTGGGAGGTGGAAAGCTGTATGGGGCCTTCCCAGCCCTCACTCGTGTCTCAGTGACGTGAACAGGCTCCCGCAGGAAATCATTTCTGTTCTACCACTTAGTTCTTACCTCTAGGCAAAGTCATTCTGTGGAAGCTGTTTCTCTGAAAGGGGCCTGGTTTGTGATCAGAATCTATTGTCAGGGAGAAAAAGTTCCTTCTCCCACACAAATGCCAGGCAGTGGATGGTGCCAAATGGTCACAGGACCCTCATTTTCTGCAACAGTGACTGCTTTGTGTAAAGGGGGCAAGATGCCAGAGCAACTGCTGGGGAAACAGCCGGCTGCATCAGAGGGCTCCAAGCTTTTGGGGAATTTCAGACTGAGATGGGTGGAAGAAAGAGAACTTCACCACGTGGTCCCGCCATCTTCTGGAAGTCCTTGTCGGGGAAATAGTGGAGAGACACTGTTTGTTCCTGTTCCCACAGATGCAACACAACACTGGTGACATCAGAGCAGAGCCCCTCCAGAGGGGACAATGTTTAAAACTAAGCATCCTCTAGAATGAGTTACCAGAGTAGCCAAGATTTTCAAAGAGGGGGATTAATTCCTTTAAGTGTTTAACTTTGTTAATTTGGTTTTGATGGAGACCTTTTCAAAGCTTGTTACTTGCTCCCCCACCTTATTAAACAGAGCTGGAGAACATAAATTAACCTTTCTTGGGTGGTTGCAGGTCATCATGGTGAACAGCAGTTATGCCAAGTGCTTTGACACAGAAGACCATTCAGTGTTTGGGACATTTGCTGAATGGGTGGTGATCTCAGCAACGGCCCTGAAATTTGCTTTCTTGAAAGAATTCCTGACATCAACTAGTTTTTCCCTCAGAAAAGTGCAATGCATGTTCCCACTTCTTCACAAAGGCGAAACAGAGCACTGACCCCAGAAGCTGTGTGACCTTGGCCAAGTGATGTCATCTCTTAGTGGCTCAGATTCTTTATCTGTAAAATCAGGAATAATGTTATGAAATTAGATAAGGCATGTTTAGAACATGCACGAGATGCGTTAGAACAATGCTTAGCGGAACAGTGCCCAGCACATAATAAGAGTTCAATGTGCTAATTATTACTATTTACAGATGAAGACAAGTCCCCAGATCGGATTGATTTGGTCTACTTCCTTTTGCTATGTGTTCACCAACATTGCTATCTGGGAAGCCACACCACTGGTGACTTCATCCCCTGGGCCTCATGTGGCCACCAGCCCATTGTGCAGTTTCTAATCAACACGACTCACCTCCAGCCTGTACCTTGCCTAGTAAGAAAGGGCAGAAAGAGATTTCCCTGGGTCAGGCTCCTCACCGGAGCCTCTCGCAATCCATCCCAGACGTCCCAGAAGGAAGCGCTCCGCAAAAGTGCGCTCAGGGTGGCGCCAACCGGCCGACTTGCCATTAAGGAACCGCTGTCTCTGCGCTCCTGGGGGCACTTCCGCCGGGTCTGGAAAATGAGCACCTGACTGAGATGGAACTAGAAAGCTCCGGGAGGCGGGGACCCAGGACTTCATCAGGAACTGGGGGCAGTGGGGTGCTTGGAGCCCTGGGGCAGCCAGGGTACTGGCTGGCACAGCCCCCATCGCCCTTTCCCCCAAAGTCCTCAAGGAGGGCACACTCTGGCCTCGAAGTTCGTCTCTCTCCCGGTGGCATCACCCTCAGCGATTCCAGCTGGGAGATAGCGGACAAGACCGCACCAGCCACAGCGGCAACCGGGGCCACCCCCTGCCCCGTGCCCGCACCGCGGGTGGGCGTTGAGGGAGGAGGTCCAGAGACTCTCCCAGCGGATTTACCCAAACCCAAGACCCTCCTATTTACCCAGGTCACCCTCCCCAGACACTGCGCTGCTTTTGCCTAGAAGGGGCGCTCAAGGTGAAAACCAAGTGTGCCGCTCTCCACACTCAGCGGGGCCCAGGGGAGGGATTTCAACAGCATCCTCGAGGTCCCTCTCTGATGGGAGGCTCAACACCTTTGTTTTTGCTGCCTTCCTTCTCCCTGCTTTGGCGGATGCCATCCTGCAGACAGCACCTCCTCCGCCCTGCCAAGGCCCTGATGCAGGTTGCCCCACCGGTGCTGGTGGAGCCCTTCCCCTCTTCTGCCAAAGACACAGAACCCTCTTTGCTAATAGATACGTACATATCTGCTCCGAACCTCCCACCACCGATACAGTAACTCACTAAAGGGATGAGCAAGAGACCAGGCAGGTTTGGGGGAGCCTGTCTCCTGGAAGCCTGGAGGGGGGCAGAGGTAGGACCCCGACCCCTGGCATGCTGTGGGCGTTCCGTCATTGTTTAGTTTTGCTCTCCCCTTCCTCTTTTTCTTTCTCTGTATCAGCCCCTCTCTCTCTTCCCACCCCCTTCTCTCTGTTTCCTGCTCCATCCCTTCTTCTCTGAATCTCTCTCCTTTGGATGGATGCCTCCTGCCTGCCAAGGACGCCCAGTAGGGTTGAAGGGGCTCCCTGGGTGCGCTCAGAGCTTCTCCCGCCCCATAGGCTGCTGACCTCTGAACTAGCCTCCTACCCACAACCCTACCTTTCCCTAAATTCACTCCAACTCCTCCCCCACACCCACCCCCAATCTGATCCTGGCTTGGCCGGTGTGACGTGGTTGAAGGAATCAGATTTATACCAACCTGAGCATCCACATTTACGCACAGTCATAGGATTTCCTGGCTTTACCGAACACCTCCCCAAGTTTTTTATTTTTTTTATTTTTTTTATTTTTTATTTTTTTTTTTTAAGGATTTTCTTATTTATTTATTTATTTATTTATCCTTGGCTGTGTTGGGTCTTCGGTTCGTGCGAGGGCTTTCTCCAGTTGCGGCAAGCGGGGGCCACTCTTCATCGCGGTGCGGGGACCGCTCTTCATCGCGGTGCGCGGGCCTTTCTCTATCGCGGCCCCTCCCGTCGCGGGGCACAGGCTCCAGACGCGCAGGCTCAGCAATTGTGGCTCACGGGCCCAGCTGCTCCGCGGCATGTGGGATCTTCCCAGACCAGGGCTCGAACCCGTGTCCCCTGCATTAGCAGGCAGATTCTCAACCACTGCGCCACCAGGGAAGCCCCCCCCAAGTTTTTTAAATGCTACCTTATGAAGTAGTTTTCATTTTGTTGGGAGTGATAATGATACTGCAGTTATATTTTTAAGTCCTTATTAGAGATATATTCTTTTAAGTATTTACAGGTGAAATGACATGATGATAGGAGAGTAATCGGATGGGGGCATGGCCTTGGGTTGATGTTTCCTGGGGTTAGGTAATGGGTACATGAGGGTTCATTATACTCTCCTCCACTATCTTTCTTCATAGTAGAAAGCTTAAAGTAATACTCTAGTAATCAAGAAAGAGAGAAATAAGTAAATGAACAAAGATTGGCAGAATGTTAATAAGTACTGAAACTGGGTGATGAATACATGTGAGTTCACTGTATTATTTTCTCTACTTTTTAAATATGTTTGAAGACTTCCATGATAAAATAAAATGTTTAAAAAATTTTAAAGATGCCACCTTATCCTGAATTCTTCAATCATGTAAAACTGCTCTCCTGGGGCTTCCCTGGTGGCGCAGTTGTTGAGAATCTGCCTGCCAATGCAGGGGACACGGGTTCGAGCCCTGGTCTGGGAAGATCCCACATGCTGCGGAGCAACTGGGCCCGTGAGCCACAATTACTGAGCCTGCGCGTCTGGAGCTTGTGCTCCGCAACAAGAGAGGCCACGACAGTGAGAGGCCCGCGCACCACAATGAAGAGTGGCCCCTGCTTGCCGCAACTAGAGAAAGCCCTCGCACAGAAACGAAGACCCAACACAGCAAAAAATAAATAAATAAATTAATTAATTAATTAATTAAAAAAAAAAAAAAAAAAACTGCTCTCCTACTTAGGGTGCGCTGCTGAGATGTTGACAGGTGTTTCCTCGAGGCCTCCAGTGCAGCTGCTGCCTCTCCTCTTAGACGAGCACACTGAAATGCTCCAAAACCAAGACTTGCCTTGGCTGGGCAAGGCTGCGTTTACATCTCCATGCCTGTGCACATGCTGTTCCTTCCACAGGGACTGCCCTTCCCTGACCCACCTACCTAACTCTCACTCAGTCTTGCCCTCTGCTGTCAAGCTTTCTCTGATCCTCCAGGCTTTGTGCCATCACTGAGCCTTGTACGTTCCTCAGTGTTATACCATTCTCCTTGAATTCTAATATTTGTTTTTATGCCTGGTCCCCATCCCACACTAGACTTTTAGCTACTCAAGAGCAGGGATTTTGTTTTAATTCAACTTTCCATAGTCTTGACTTCAAATACGCTCTATACCTTCATGACTCCCCAGTTAACACCACCAGCCAGACTCTCCCTTGAGAGTGCACCCAACCTCTCTCATCCTCACATCTCATCCTTCCTTGTTCAAGCACCATCATCTCTCACCCGATCAACTGCAAAAACTTCTTACCCGTTCCCCAATCTTGCCCCCTCCTTCTCAGTTGCTATAAGGAAGCCTGATCTTTCTAAGATGAACTTTCTGGAATGCCAGTATTATCCTAATAAAATTCTACCATGTCTCCATAAAGTCCAAATTCCTCAACATTAAAATGTATTGTAAGGCCCTTTGTGACTGGCCTCAGCTTATCTCACTATTTACAATTTCTCTCTCCAACCCTGCCCACCAACCCCCAATACACACACACACACGATAAGCTCCAGCCATTCGGAATGACTAGCCGTTTCCCAATGTGCGATATACACTCTCTGTACGGCACAGTGTCACTCACCAAATGTTAAATATGCTCACCTACATTTCTTATCCTGTAGCAACTAGATGGAGCCATGTGACTAGTTCTGGCCAATGGGTTGTGAGCAGAAGTCATGTGGTTACCCCCAGACTAAAACATTGAATATTCAGCTCATCTCTCTCTCTCTCTTTCTCTCTCTTTCCCTCTCTCTCTTCTTCCTCAGCCATATGTTGAAATGGTGGAGTCTTGAGATGGAAGCATTCTGGATCACTGAGTCACCCCATGGAAGACAGTTGCCCTCATCTCACATCAGGCTTCTCCTGAGTGAGAAAGAAACTTTTCTTGTGTTAAGCTACTTAGAGGCTGAGGCTTTTGTTTTTGTTTTTTTAACTGCAGCGTAACCTAGCCTATCTCCTCCAGTTCCTGTGCACTTGGTCTCTCCTCTGCCTGTAACAATTTTCCCTCCTGCCTCTCTACACCCACCTCCACACCTGGCCAACTCCTATTCTCTATCAGGCTTAGCTTAGCTGTCACTTTCTCCTGAACCCCCAAGTCTAGGTCTGGGATTCTTACTGAGAACTTCCTTAGCACCCTGTGAAATCCCTCTTAGCACTTTGCACTGTATATTATACTGGCCACTCATTTGCCCCTTATTCCCCACTGGGTCTGCAAAGCTAGGGCCCATGCCTGTCTCCTTCACGGCTCCATCCCCAGCACCTGAGAGAGGACTTTCGCGCAGGGGATTTAGCAAATATTTGCCCAATGAATAATCTCTGTATTCACAGAACCTAGCCCCTAGCTCAATAAATATTTGTTAAATGAATGAACGAATGACTTTACAATCCCTAAAATCAGACAAGTTATTTGTTCTACAAAGTAGCCCAATACTCATGAACAGACTTGAATGATGAAACTACACTCACAAACAGTTTTAGATACGCAAATTAGCGTACTCACCCCTCAGCTCTGACCTGACACCAAATGTCAACTATTTTCCTTTAGTGAGTCTTTGGTCCCTCTTCTAGTGGTAAACTATTAGAAATAATTGAGGAATTGTGAGGGTGGGATGTTCCCCTCCTTAATGACTTATACTCAGTTGGGCAAACGAAATACAAACGTGGAAAATCTACAGCCAGGTCCTCACTCTACTCCTCCCTCACTTTTTTCATGTTTGTTTAACTTTTCCTTCCCATTACCTGCTGGGACCACAGAAGGACCTACTCTAGTCATTAAAACAGCAGCTATGTAAATAAAGGAAGGATCTTAAGCTCCAGTGCCATTTAAGGCCACAGTTGTGCCACAAAGCCACAGGCACTGCTGCTGAGTCAGGTGGCTGGGAGGGTCAGGGAGGGAGGCTACGCGGCCCCTCTCCTTCGCTGTCAGATGCCTGCGGTGGCACTCAGGCCCTTCAGCTTCTCCATTTGTCATTTTCAGGACAGCCAAGAGCTCAGGGCACTGGGGACTTGGGCAGGCTGCTGCAATTTTCCCCAAGGATTTCAGCTCAGTCTGGGAGAAACCTTGAGAAATCAACAGGGGAAGAGCCATCAATCAGATGCAATTCAAGACAGCAAAGATTTATTGAGCCCGCGCATATGGGAGTCCCTGGAAGGAATACTAAGGAAGTCTAGGTCCCAAATGGCACCTTCAAGGGTCTGAGCCTCGTGAAAAGAGCCAGAGTTAAAGGGCATGAGAAAAAAACAAGAGGACAATACAAGGCAGTGTATAATCAAGTGCTGTGTTATGCAGTTCAGGCTTTACAAGGATCAAAAAGGCAAAGAGTGACCAGGAGACAGCAAGGAGGACCTCATCATAGTATCTGATGTTGGATGCCTACTCCGGGTCAGGTATTACATACATTAGTGCTTGGGCTATACAAACCCTGTGAGGTAGGCTCAGAGAGGCAAAATAACTTGTCCAAGGTGACAGAGCTGGTGAAAGGCAGAACTAGGATTCTAACCCAGATCTAACCTCAAAGCCTGTGTTCTAGACCACCTCATACATACAGCCTCATAAAGGGTATTATTTATTATGACCAAGACCCTGAGCTAAAACCTTCACATATACTGCTTTTTGCCCCACACTATCTTGAAGAGGGAGGTACTGACACTTGGAAAAACTGAGGCTCAGAGAAGTTAAATAGCCACAAGGAAGGAGGGAAATTGGGAGACCCTTAATTGCAATACGATTCAAATTTATTCAAATTCAGGTATCCTGTGCTTTTTCATTTTCCCCAGCCATTGACTTTTATTTAAACCACAAAAAGTTTAGAGATGCAAATGTGCTATTTTAGGAATTGGGCATATTGAGATATTACCTGTTTCTGAAAGACAAATTGATAAGTAGTCTTACTGCTGCAGCTCGGAAGTCCTTCCTAGAAAGTGAACATGGCCTTGGGGCGGGGGGCAGGGAGACACTCACCGCCAACCAAGATCATAATCCCCGTAAGCCCCACACTGGCTGACATCGCCCTGAAATGTCATGGGTGAGCCTTTTAAAGCAAGCTTCATGTTATGTACCTTTGATTTCTTTATGTTTTTCCAACTGCCATCAACATTTGTCAATCATATCAAACACTCTGTTATGCCAGGCACAGTACTAACCCTTCTCCCCACACAAATCCCATTTTGTAGACCAGGAAACTGAGGGATGGGGAGGTTAAGTTATTTACTCCAGATCATACAACTAGTCAGTTGCAGAGCCAGACTTCCTGCCTCCAAGACCAGAGCATGTTTTTACATCTTTCTCAGTAAAAATTCTCACCTGAGTAGGCGGTAAGGCACTGCTTAAATCATTTTTTTAAAAGTTTTAAACCAGCAAGTGTGCATTTTGTTCATACCAAAATACCAGAAACGGTATTTGTCCATCTCATTGACTACATTTGTAGCAAGTGACGTAACCTCTCTGGGCCTCTCTGAGCCTCTCTGAGTTTCCCATCTGTAAAACATGAGTAAGTTCCTGTATCATAGGATCGTTATTAGGACTAAATGAGATAATGCATATAAAACACCTAACATCATGCCTGGCATATTGTAAGCACTCCATAAGTGATATTTATTAGCCTTGGTGATATTTATTGCCTACTCTTTGCCAGGACTTATGCTGTGTATTATAAAACAGTATGTAAAATAAGACTCAACATGTATATGTGGAAAATACATTTATGGATATACATATATATGATTGGGAGTACAAAGAAAAAAATCTGGAATGACACAAACCAAAATATTAACAAGTGATTATGAGAGGTTTTGATTTCCTTCTGTGTCTTTATACATTTCCCAAATTTTTCTGTAAATGAACATGAACAGATTACTTTTGTAATCAAAACAAAGAAAATTTGGGGAAATCCATTTGAAGCCAAAGTCATTTTGGAATGGGAAGATACTTTATTTCAAGAAATAATAAAAGTTTAAAACCTTTTAAAAGGTACACTAGCTTAATAGCATCAGGAGGGAAGAAGTAGCTATTTCCCAGCAAAGCTGAGCTAACCCTGCTGACTTCACCTGCAGTGGCTGTCACATCTGGGTCTCGAACAAGGACCTCAGGATTATAAAGGAAAGACTTTTCAGTGGTAATCACTCATCTGGTGGTCACCTGAGGGAGGTGTTTGGCTACTTTTCAAACCTTATTTTTAGTTGTTCTGAGGCCAAGCCAGCTAGAATCAGAGCCCTCCTCCACCCCAGTCACCCCTTCCCCGTGACATACGCATCCTTCCTGGCTAGAGACCTCATACTGATGCAGGTACAACAGCAGCGAGTAGTTTCCTCCAGCCCTCCCAACCTAGGAAGGCAGATCCAGCTGCCAAGCAAGGAGCCATCTGGGCCCTTTAGAGAGCAGCGAGGAGCTTCCATAGACGGAAGCAGTTGGGTCTGGGAAGCTGAAGCAGTCGGGTCTGGGAAGCCGGGGGAAGGGGAGAGGAAGTAGAAGAGCAGCACATGGGGGAGGGAGCAGAGTACCTTCTGCTTCCCAAGGACTTTCTCATCCAATCCTCACCCCAGGCTCAGGGGAGCAATGGGGAACTCCATCTTGCAGATACAGGGGTCTCAGGGAAGTTGAGAGCTTTGCTCTAATCCCACAGCTACGGTGAGCAGAAAAGCTACCATGTGTGTGCTCTATTTCAGACGGCACCAAAGCAAATATTGCAGGAGTGGTGAGGACCATGGCAAATCGGAGAGCTGAGCTAACACAGGGCAGCTTCTCAGCGCGGGGACCGCGCTGTGCTGGAACACAGGCCCACTGTGGCCAGATCTGCTGAGCTGGTTTGTGAAATGTGTCAGTTTCTGAATGTTGGCTGTATTTTTTAAATAAAATAAAGGCATCTGCAGGCCAGACAGAACCCCTGCAGGCTGAGTGTGACTGACGAACCTGTGCCCTTGGCCTTGGAGGTAGCCTGGATCAGAGCTTCCCCATTGCCACTTGCCCAGGGGTACACTTGTGTATGTGGCCTGGCAATGGTTACAGAGTTTCCTACTCCTCTGGAGAAGAAGTGACACTTCCCATTTGGCTGGGGAGCTAATCCCATGAATAAGAAAAGATATACATACCATATGATCCAGCAGTCTCACTCCTGGGCATATATCTGGAGAAAACTCTAATTTGAAAAGATACATGCACCCCAATGTTCATAACAGCACTATTTACAAAAGCCAAGACAGATAAATGGATAAAGAAGATGTGATATACATATATATGATGGAATATTACTCAGCCATAAAAAAGAATGAAATCATGCCACTTGCAGCAACATGGATGGACCTAGAGATGATCATATTAAGTGAAGTAAGTCAGACAAGGACAAATATCATATGATATCACTTATATGTGGCGTCTAAGAAAAGGATACAAATGAACTTATTTACAAAACAGAAATAGATTCACAGACATAGAAAACAAACTTATGGTTACCAAGGGGGATAGCAGGGGTGGGGGATAAATTAGGAATTTGAGTTTTTAAAAATTAATTAATTAATTTACTTTTTAATTATTTAATCAATTTTATTTATTTTTGTCTGCATTGGGTCTCCATTGCTGTGTGCAGGCTTTCTCTAGTTGCAGCGAGCGGGGGCTACTCTTCATTGTGGTGCGCGGGCTTCTCATTGCGGTGGCTTCTCTTTGTTGCGGAGCATGGGCTCTAGGTGCATGGGCTTCTGTAGTTGTGGCACGCAGGCTCAGTAGTTGTGGCATGCGGGCTCAGTAGTTGTGGCACACTGGCTTAGTTGCTCCGCGGCATGTGGGATCTTCCCGTACCAGGGCTCGAACTCTTGTCCCCTGCATTGGCAGGCTGATTCTTAACCACTGCGCCACCAGGGAAGTCCAAGGAATTTGAGATTAACATGTACACACTACTATATATAAAAACAGATAAACAGCAAGGTCCTACTGTATAGCACAGGGAATCATACTCAATACCTTGTAATAACCTATAATGGCAAAGAATCTTAAAATATATATATATAGGGACTTCCCTGGTAGGAAGGAAGGAGGGAACTGGAACTGTGCAACGGGACCTGCCCTAGAAGAGTCCCCTCCCTCAACCTTCAGGGAAAGCCACGCCACAAAGAGACAGAACACTTGAAGAATTTAATTTCTTATGGAAAAATAAGTGAAGAGGCCGATTTTTGTGTCGGGGTTAAAGCACACATAGGCCCAGCAGTGAGAGAGCGTGAGGTACCCTGAGAACTGAAAAATGGTTCATCCCCCAGAGCCCAAAGTGTGAGGTGGGAAGCGGGAGGAAGAGGGTCCCTGAGGTCAGGATGGCAGCGATGGACCCTGCCTTGTACAGCTCAAGGCCACGTGCTTTACCCCCATGCACAGTCTGGCCACTTTGCCTCTCTTCTGTGGTTACTCCAGGTGTGAGTGCCCAAGAGGTGACCCAGACCTTGCAGAGTTCCGCATCAGAGTCCTGACAATGCCCCTGCTAGACGGGCCTTGATTCCTGTTCTTGACCCCAAAGAGCCTTCCCCAGGCCCCAGAGGCTGTGACGTGACAGGACTCAGGCAGCTCTCTCCGAGGAAACCACTAACACCTGGCCCTTTGCTAACAATGGCCTTTAATGGGCATCAGGGACCCCAGAGCGAGCACAGCAAGGATTTTCCCCCAGCCACAGCACGCCCTCCCCTTAGACTTGAAGTTCACCCTGTGGTGACACAGCCAGCTCCAGGCGGTGACTAACCTGGGTTTGAGGCGAGTCTTTCCATCATGGGCAGTGAAGCCTTGGAAAAAGCCCACTCCCTCTGCAGGGGGTTTTCTTCCTCATCTGCAGTTGGCTCATCCTGAAGTCATAGATTTCTTGCCTTCCTCTTCCCCATTTTCTAAAGCCCCTTGAAATCCTGTTCCTGTGGGGATGGGAGGATAGCTCCCGCAAGGCCAGAACCCAGCTCTTCATCACTCTGACCTCCTGCCTTCCAGGGGCTAGAGCGGCAAGGCCTGTCACTGCTACACACCCGCATCTCCCTGGAGCCCTCAGCCCTGTGGGGTGGGGGACAGATGAGTAACAGCTGCAATGCAACATGACATATGCCCTAATGGGGATCAGCCCAGGGCCCTCTGAGGGCCTGGACGCTGGAGCACATAAACCAGCCTGGGTAGGCTGGGAAAGGCTGCCCAGAGCTGGTGGCAGGTGAGTCTAGAATTAGATACCTGGGCCCAGTTAGGCTGGCCGACATTCAGGGCCAGGCCGGTGCAGACAGATGCAACAGCATAGACATGAGAAAGAAGGCATATCAGGATCTGATGAGCAGGTTGGCCTGGTGAACTACACTCTTGTTTACATTTTTACACCCTGATGAACTCAGGCGTGGCTCAGGGACTTACTTGGCCAATGAAATTTGAGTAGATGTGACACCCATGTCATTTCCAGACAGAAATGCATGGCTCAAGAGCCAGTGTCCTGTCTCCTTACCTCTGTATGAGTGGAAGCACATGTCAAGCCAGAGCTTCCATCAGCCTGGATCCCTGAGTAACTGTAATGAACAGACCCCCCTGCTGGTCTGAATGGCCATGTAATGTGAGCAAGAAATGAACTTGGTGGCTCACTTGTTATTGCAGCATAACCCAGCCTGTTCCTAGCTGATACCATTGGCCTGACTATAGTGGGCTTATATTGGAGGGTGTCAGGGCACAAGCCTACATATGTGTGCAGTCAGCTAGATCTCCTATTGTTCTTTTTCTTGATCTCACATAGCAGCACAGTTCACTGGGTCAGAATCCTAGATTTGTCATTTACTATTTGAGTCCTTGAGCAGTTTAGTGAAACCCTTTGAACCTAAGTTTATCCATCTGTAAATTGAGAATAATGAAAAAAATATTACCTACTTCACAGGGCTGTTGGGTTTCCTAAGTAAATAAATGCTGGGTCTTCTTCCCTATCCCCAATTATGTTGCTTGGACCACCTGTTCCCGGTCACCAGGGTAATTATTTAAAATGCAAATCCCTCACCTCCATCCCAGACCTACAGAGTCCAAATCTCTGCAAGTTGGGCCCAGACATCTGTGCTTTTAGAAAGCACTCCAGGGAGTTTTCTCATGCTGGAGTTTAAGAACCACTGTTCTTAAGGCTTTGATGGACAGTCAAAACATCTGCACAGAGGAAGGATCATTTCATGGAGGGTGGCTTGGTCTCAGGCCAAGAATCTTCAGCCTGACACTGACCAGGTAGCCACAGTGCTTCGGATAAAAGCCAAAGGCTTAACAACTCTGTATTACTTAGAGATCAGGTAACCCCACTTGGAGCAATCCCCATTTGTACAACTCCGGCATTAGTCAGCCCTCTGCAGCCAGCCTGGATGTGCTGCTGAGTTTTTTATGAGGTGTCCTTCTCTGAGGGAGAGCCTTCAGCAATGTAGCTCTCCCCATCCTTGCCCACCCCACACCTGGCTTAGGGAGGCTTACCTCTTGGGGATTTTGTACCAGTCCCTTTTCCTTCCAGACAAGACTGATTCTTAAGAGAACAGAGACTGTGTTAAGATGGAGGCCAGGGAGATGACTGCATACTAGACCCTGGGAAGTAGCCTTCTGAGTGTGTAGAGCTACCCAAAGGCCACAGAGGAGAAAGATGCTCTAAGCTACCTGTACTACTGCCCAGCCAGGCCCAGCTGCTCTCTTTGCCTAACACCTGCCACCGCCATATGGCTCTTCCGAAGCTCTGCTCCAAAACACGCATGTGCCCAAGAGCACACATGTGGCTCTCTATGGCTCCCTACCAGTGGAATCAGGTCTTAGCTTCTCTCTCTGGCTTTCAGACCCCACCAAGTCATACGGTACCTTGTCTTTCTAATCCCACTACTTTCCCAACCTACTAAGTTCTGTCTTCCCTCCCTTGACGCTATGACTTACCTGGGCTGATCACTTGTAGCGGATGCTGCTGGTACCCCACCCAGACCCCCTTTTCTAAGCTGGCACGTCATCCCCAAGTACAGGGTACAAAAGACTGGCCCGGGCTTCCCTGGTGGCGCAGTGGTTGAGAGTCTGCCTGCTAATGCAGGGGACACGGGTTCGAGCCCTGGTCTGGGAAGATCCCACATGCCGCGGAGCAGCTGGGCCCGTGAGCCACAGCTACTGAGCCTGCGCGTCTGGAGCCTGTGCCCCGCAACGGGAGGGGCCGCGATAGTGAAAGGCCCGCGCACCGCGATGAAGAGCGGTCCCCGCACCGCGATGAAGAGTGGCCCCCACTTGCCGTAACCAGAGAAAGCCCTCGCACGAACTGAAGACCCAACACAGCCAAAAATAAATAAATAAATAAATAAAGTAGCTATAAAATTAAAAAAAAAAAAAAAAAAAAAAGACTGGCCCTCTTGCCTTCAGGGAGGCCAAATCTGTGACGCCATCTACACTCCGGAGCTCTGCACGGGACCGGGCTGAGGTTATACTTCAGCAGAACCTCATATTTGTGTGGCCTCTTCCCATCTCCTATCCTGTTTTCCTCACTTTCTCACACACTTTTTCTCTGGAGAGAACTCCCTCGAAAATCAGTCCCACAAGAATCCCTTGCTCGGGCTTGGCTTCCAGGAAGCCTCACCTAACGCTCCCCTGTCATCTGGGAAGTTACCTTGAAGCAACGGTATCATCCAACTATACCTCCAGGCAGGCTATCCCAGAGGTCACAGAGCAGAAAGGCTTGCAGGCCAAATTACAATACTTGAATCACACAATTTATTTCATCAATTTAAAACACGGTGAGAAGCAAGGAACAGGTAAACGTACTTAAGATAAGTGCAAGCAGGTAGAAGGGTCACCTACCTGAATCCTGGATTACACACATTCACGTATCTCATTCTCTCTCTGCCATAGCAGCCTTCTCTCCTAACAGTGTGGCAACAGGGCTCAGAGGTGAAGCCAAGCTAAGGGGATCAGCTGGAAGGTGGCGCCTGGAGTCAAGGCACAAACTGTCCCTGTCAGGAAGATTGAGGGGCAGGTACCCAGGTCATACTGCAGCACCCCAGTTAATCTCCTGAGCAGTTATGGATTTCATCTATGTTTCTTGGACATAATGAGTGTCACCATTGGGCGGCCATCTCGGGAGTGACATTGCTTCCACCTGGAGAAGACACGATCCAAGCCTTGTAAATATTTGAGGTTTACTTGGTCTTTGTATTCCTCTGTCGATAAGTTACATTCTCATGTCTTTCATCATTTTATCTATATTCAACACACACACATTCTGTTTAATCTGTGTCTAAAATAGCTGATAAGCGACTTCCTTCTGTACATAACTTCTCTTGTTTTCTATAGCAGAGTTGAATATTCTTAAATTACACAGCAAACACAAGACAGTTCCCTTTTCCAGAATTACTGTCTCCTATGCATTGGTCCCCATCACTCTTTGTGCCACCCCTAATATAAAACTACATTCTTCAGTAACAGAACTAGGATTCAACAACTCAGGATTTGAGCACTGGTCCGTCTGGTTCTAAATTTGATGCACACACCATCGTGCTATGCAATATGTTATTTGGGAACATGGCTTATCTCCCCTGCAAATGGTAGGGAGCCTATCTTTCTTATCTCTGTATTTCACGCTCACGCTCTCTCTCTCTCTCTCTCCCCCCACCCCCGCCCTCACATGCACACGCACAAGCACAAACACAGTGCTTGCCCAGGGCAGGCTCTGGAATGATGCTTGTGGACTTCAACTGAATCTATTGACATTTAAAAAAGAGCACAGCCAGCCTGCTTTCCTGCATCACCATCACTTAACTTAAAAAGCCAGAGGACAGAAGCAGGCTTCCTCCTCCAGCAAAGCTCAGACAAGGATTTAGAGCTAAATCCCGGTTTTTATTTGCCAGATTCAGACTGTGAACACCAGGGTCCTGATACCTCTCCAGATTCGAGAAAACAAAATCCTGCCCCCAAGAAACTTTAAAACCATATACGTGGCCAACCTCTCCCAGTTAGTAGGGAAACCTCTCCCCTTTGCACCCTTTCTCTTATTTTCTCTCTCACCTAGGATGCTTTTGGATGATGACGATGGCAGCTAACATTTATTGAGCCATAGGTTGGGTACCAGGAAGCAGACTCTGAGACCAGCATGCAGGATGTGCTGTTTGGATCAACACCTGCAGAAAGGGAGGGAAAAGAAGCAGGAATGGGCAGAGGGAGAAAGAGAGCTGAGATGGAAGCCCAACAAGAGCCTCCATCAACCCTTGAGAGCTCTAGAACTGGGGTGGCCTTTCAGAGTTGTCCTGAGAGGAGGCAAGGGGTCCAGGCCTTTATAGCTCCTCATAGATCAATCACT
This sequence comes from Balaenoptera acutorostrata, assembly GCF_949987535.1. NCBI lineage: Eukaryota > Metazoa > Chordata > Mammalia > Artiodactyla > Balaenopteridae > Balaenoptera > Balaenoptera acutorostrata. Next base: position 153,735,183 of record NC_080066.1, on the reverse strand, counting down.
GGATGTAAACTGTTCTCCTAAAGAGGCCATGGCCTTGAGTAACGTGATCACCTTCAACTGCGGCAATCGTTGTAAAGGCCTGGCAGCTGAGCACCCCCAGTAGCTGGAGAAATAAGTCCTCTATTCCTCAGGTGTGATTGGGGTGGCGTGTCACAGACCAGGTATTGTCCTACACCCTTTACCTTATCTCATTTAATCCTCACAACAATCTTATGAGGTTGACACTAGAATTATCTCCTTTTGCATGTGTTAACTGATGCACAGAGAGGTTAAATAACTTGCCTGATGTCACACAGCCAGGGAGTGGTGGAGCCAGGATTTAAACCCAAGCAGTCTGATTCTGATGATCATCTGCCCATCACTCCTCCCATGCTAGTAAAAGGAAAGCCAACGAAAACTGGACGGGGATTTTTCTCAAGCATGTGGAAAAGTGTCTAGCAAATAACAAGCATATAGAATGTTTTGAATGAATGAATTGGTTCACAAAGGGAAAAATCCAGTGCTAGGGATTTCAAAAGCAACTGGGAGTCTGGCTCCACTTCTCTGCTCTCTGCCCTCTTCCATGTGGTGGCTTTGTCCTCAGGATGGCTTCTATCAAAGTCACAAGATGGACCGACACCTGTATCCGTGTCTACCCCAAGAGAGGAGAGAATTTCACTTCCATATGCATCAGAAGACTCAAGCATCACACTTCATACTTCCATTTGAGCCAATCACGGAGGCAAATGGATTGATATTCTCCTGATTGGCTTAAAACAGTCAGGACTCCCCCCTTGACATCTCACCCAAACCCAGGAGGAGAATCTGGGTGCTGTTTGGAAGTGGGGAGAAGAGGAATGGATATTGAGTAGGTAATCAATGAACATTCACTACACTTTTCATCCCTTGGGTCTCCAAGACCTTGAACCTTTTCGTTCCCTCCCCATGGCCTGGCTTCACCTTCTCCTTATCCCCTTCCTAAAATGTCCATGATCCACCTCCATTCTGCTGCTGAGGGTTTAGGAAAATGGGTCCCCCTCAGATCCTGTGGGAGAAGGTGAACAAGAAGAAAGCAGTCCCACTGAGAGTGGGGTCTGGGCTTGGGATGGAGTATGTATAAGATAATCAGATTCTTTGTGCAATTAGATTAACCTCTTTGCAGAGCCTCAGATGACCCTCTCTATGGCCCCACTGTCTAAATTATGCCTCCACTTCCACTCCAGTCACTCTCTCTCCTCTTTTCCTGCTTTATTTTCTTCATAGCCTTATCTCTATCTGGACTTGTATTGTTTTTATGTTTACTTGTTTGGTGTCTCTTTTCTCCACTGGAATAGATGCTCCACAAGAGGAACTACTTTATCTCACTCATCATTGAGTTTTTGATGCCTAAAACAGTGCCTGCTACATAACAGGTGCTCAATAAACATTTGTTAGAGGGGTGGATGGATAACTATCACCTTTGTGTTGCTATAGTAACAGGCTCAGAGTCTTCCTCCACCTTGAGTGGCATTACCAAAAAGACCTCCTTCTGCTATCCTCAACTCTAAAGTGACAGACCCCAGGAAGGCAGTTGGAGAAAGAAAAGAGGGGAAATGCTATGCTATCTCAAAGAAATAAGACCATCCTCATGCCCTAGAGAACATCTGATCCATAGATACTGGTCTTCTGTAGGCGGTCCACAGTTTTAGAGGAAAAAATATCAATGAAACCATTTTGTCCATACACATTTCACAAACTTGAAAGATAAGATTTTTTCAGCAATCTTTTCAATTCTTAATAATTATTAAATTGATAGAAATCGCACATACACCACAAGGCCAGCAACGGCTGGCTTACCTCAGCTACTGTTTAATTAAGGAGTGCTGATTGTCTTAGCCACATGTGTTCCCATTGTCCACAGACTCTCCACAGAATGAGGAGACTAATTCTATCAATTCTCACATGGTGATCTGGGGGCACCAATTAAGAAAAGAATAAAAGATCACAGAATTTGAAGCCCATCTCCCTGGGTTCAAATCCCAGCTCCACCTCTTACTAACTGGGTGGTCTAGGGCAAGCTGATTGATCTTTCTGTGCCTCCTATCCTCCTGCATAAAATGAGGGTACTGTTACCAGCAACTGCACAGGACTGTTGTGAAGATGAATGAGTTATTATATGCACAGCACTGCGAGGAGAGCCTGGCTCACAGTGAGCACCAAGTAAGTGCTGGCTGTTGGAATGTCTGGTCTTTATTGTTGAAGAAATCAGTCTTCAGGCAAGTTTCCCTCACTTACACAAACCACCCACGTACACTTAATACACATAACACACACACACACAAAAACGCAAACAACTAAACACGACACATCTACAACACATGCAACATATAATACACACAGAACAAAACATACAAGACACACAACGTACACACATATATGACACAGCCAAGCATGATTTCATACTCTGTACTTGGTGGTTTCATCCAATGTCAGAGCCAGATCCCTGCTAACACATGATGCTCATGGCTCGTCCTCATTGTGTCATTGTGACATCAACAACATCACGATAAAGCAGTTTACTGATTGCTCATTCTATTTGCTCTCAGAGCAGAATATTCATTACCAATTTTGTTTCATAAGCTTCTCAGCAATAATGTCTTCTCCAGTGTAGTGTTGTGTTCCAGGGCAGAGCTTTGAAGTCAGATGGACATAAGTTCAAATCCTGACATCACTACTTCCCAGCTGTGTGGTTTGGGGCAAGCTGCTACACTTCTCCAGCTATAACATTATTCTCATTTTATGGATGAGGAAATAAAGAACCAGAAAGAACAAATTTCAAACACAAGCTTCAGTTTGTTTTCTATAAAAAAGATTCGCCTTGCATGGTTCTTCTAAGGAGTGAAAAGATAAGGTATGTGCCACATTTAGCTTAGTGCTTTGGCACGTGCTAACTTATGCTAATGGAACATATGTTGCATAAGTGGTGGTGGTGGTGAATGGAGTATATCTTTTTCTTTAAAATATTTATTTATTTGGTTGCACTGGGTCTTAGTTGCAGCAGGCGGGTTCCTTAGTTGCGCATCGCCGGCTCCTTAGTTGAGGCATGCAAACTCTTAGTTGCGGCATGCATGTGGGATCTAATTCCCTGACTAGGGATCGAACCTGGGCCCCCTGCATTGGGAGCATGGAGTCTTCACCACTACGCCATCAGGGAAGTCCCTGAATGGTGTATATCTTTAAAACGGGGGGAAAAAATAGCTTTGAATAGTTTGTTGACAGTTAATGGGACTCTCTGATGGTAACCTGAGTTCCACTATGCATTTGTGTTCGAGATCCCATAAACTTTGACCCAGCATTGTGTTGTAACTGCACCATTTCCCTTCATGAAATTTGAGAGGTGATGTTTTGACATTGTTTCATTTCATTTCATTTCCTCCTGATGGGTGGGCTTAAATGGTTTCTCAATTTAGGCAGAGCAAAAGAGAGAAGTATTTTAAATCGCTGTGACAGCCCAAGTTGGTCATACCTTCTGGCCTCTGAGAATGAGCCCCAAATTCTCTTCTACTCTCTAAAATATTTGGGCTTTTTCCAATTCCTATAACTGCCAAATATAATCCTTTCCTTCGTTTCCTCAAAGCTCCCCCCTTCCCCTTTCAACTTGCCCCTTGGCATTTGGATACATTAAAAATGAATTTTGAAATAATATCTTAATCACATTTCACGTTCTTGTGGTGTATTTCTGTTCACTAAATGCCTTCATGTCCATTCTTCCTTACCGGCATCCTTCCTTAATGGATGACACAGCAGAGTCTCAGACAGCTGAGGGGGTCAGCCTCCAAGCAAATGCCACTGTCTCCTGGTACAACTAGAAGACAGTCTTTAAGTGACAGACACTTTAATATATATATATGTATATATATATATAGGCAAATGTGCATAACATAGAATTTACCATTTTAACCATTTTTAAGTGTACAGTTCAATGGCATTAAGTATATGCACATCATTGGGCAAACGCGAACCACCACCCATCTCCAGAGCTCTTTTCATCTTCCCAAACTGCAACTCCATCCTCATTAAACAGTAACACACCATCCTCCCCTCCCCCAGCCCCTGGCTACCACCATTCTACTCTCTGTCTCTAAGAATTGACTGTTCTAGAAACCTCATGTGGAAGGAATCATACAGTATTTGTCCTTTTGTATGACAAGCACTTTTGCAGCAAGATTTCTGGAGGAAGGTACCAAGATTCTTTCCCCCATTGCATTTATTTTGACTAATGTTTCATTTTAGCCAGAAAGGGAGTCTCTTATTTACCCTAAAGTAACCCGCTGTCATGGACATGAACACCTCTTAGGCCCTACCCTGCAAAACAGAGGTTTTCTAACGTTTTGTTTTCATTGAATGCTGTTCATTCCTCCAGATAATGACTTGAATTGTGGTCATCAGAAAAAACAAGAAAGAAAGAAAGAAAATGAAAAGAAAAAAAGCTCCTGGAGAAGGACATAAAACATTTTCATGTGCCACCTCTGAGGTTCCCAAAGGCCTCTCCTCCACTGGCTGCTGTGTGTATGTATTGTTTTTGGTTTTCGTTTTATAGAACTCTGTGATCCACTTCAATTCATATTTTGCCCAGAAAGCTAACACAGTTGCAAATCCACCTTCCAGCCTTTCCAGAGGCGTCTTTGCTAGTTCAGTGGCCACTTCCCTCTCTCTCAGGCTGGCCAGCCTCTCTGAGCCCACTGCCCCCCAGGCAGCCTGCCTGGCTCCTGAGAGAAGAAGCCACTCTCTGGAAATGCCCGTGCCTTCTCTTCGGGTTTCTATTACTTGGAGAAGCTCCCCACCCCCCAACCGCACCCCGCCCAGGCACCACAGCCCCCTCTTCGGGCTTCCCCCTCAGAGAACTGGCTCTGCTGCCCGCTGATAAACCGACTGGCCGTTGCCAAGACAACGGCCTGGCCCAGAGCCTGGATGACGCCAGGCCTGAACCCCCTCCCAAACTCACCCAAGTCTGTTTGTTTGGGTTCCAGCTGCTTTCGTTGGGCTTTGTTTTGCTTGTCAGTTTGAGGCAGCTCCGTTGTTGATTGGCTGCAGGGGGCTGGGCTTGGAATCCCTGGGGTGCCGGGAAGTCAGCTCCCTGCCCAGGCAGGAATTTCCTGGCACCCTGGGTATTCCCCTATCACAGTAACACGATCTAGAAGAGCCCTTCATGCGAGGCAGAGCCCACAAGAAGCCTGGGTATCAGATAATCTGCTAATACTCTGACCCCGCAGGCAACTTCAATCAAGGGCACTATTACTAACCCACGTTGGCTTTGCGATGCTACTCTCATGACGACAGGCCAGCCTGTTGTTGGATGAAACGAAGGAAGCATTACAACATGTTGGCAGAACAGTCCAGCTGTGCAGAAGCATCAAAAATAAATAAACCCAGGATGAAGAAGAAACAATTATGTGGATTTTGAGGAACAGTGTAAGTGAATGAGGTGACAGACATCCAAGTGAATCTTCACCTCATCATTGGGGATGGTTTATTTGGATAATGTAAAGCAGGACACTGGAACATTGTTTGTGACTAATTTGAAAACATACCTTCCAGCCTTTTGTCATTTCATCAGGTTTTTATCTCTCAAATGACTCATTTTAATAACTTGCTTGGCCTCCAGGGCTCCTGAGTTTACCCCAGATCCTCTGATTTGGGACATAAAAGGTGCTTCTCTTGCATTGCCCTTTGAAGCCATATCAGGGCTGCCTCAGCTCCTCATCTGTAAAGTGGGGGTAAATAAATAATGCCAACCAGCCAGGTTGCACAGTATTTAGCTCAGTCCTGGCACTTACTGAGCTACTATCATCATCATCATTAACTCCTACCTATGCCTTTTTTTCTGAGGATTCTGACTTTTATAACAATTATATCATTGGGAATTCCCTGACAGCCCAGTGGTTAGGACTCACTGCCAGGGCCCCAGGTTGGATCCCTGGTTGGGGACTGCAAGCCGTGCAGCACGCCAAAAAAAAAAAAAAAAAAGAATTGCATCACTGATTCATTTAACAAATACTATTTACTAAGCCTCAGTGGGCCAGGCACTGTGCTAGCCACTAGGGATAAAGTGATAGACAAAAACAAACACAGTTCCGGTCCTTTGGTAGCTTCTGGACTAGTGAGGGAGACAGTTATTAATCAAATAATCCCACAAAATGTTAAATGACATCTGGTCATGTGAGTGAAGCCATCTCAGACCCTCCAGACCAGCCCGTCCCCCAGCTGAATACCACGGAGGACATCGGTCTTTGCCATATTGAGCAGAAGAATTTCCCAGCCAATTCCTGTCTTAATTCCTAACCCACAGAATCATGAGATATAATAGATTGGCTGCTGTTTTAAGCTCCCCCCACCAAAAAAAAAAATTACATCTGTACCAAGTGCCTAAAGTGTTAAGAGAACATGAAATAGAGAAGATAAACTACATTTTAGCCTTTTTTCCTAGTTAGGATACTAGAGTTAAGGTAGGTTTAGATATAAGAATTTAGAATGGAATGATTTGACCTCCTACATCCTAAAGCTAAAAGCAAAGCCTAGGGTTGCAAATTCTCAATCCACAATCCTGCAGAAAGATTCTGGTGGTTTCTTATATCAAATTTTGTTTCACAGAAGCGCGCCCTCTTCTGGCTCTGGGCGCTTTCTCCAGCCACGCTGTCTCCTGCCGCTGCTTTTCAAGGGATTTGTGGGATATCATGCCCATTCCTTCACCAGATGTGTGCTGAGCACCCAGGCTCTGGGGGATACAGCCTGAATCAGACACAGGCTCCCCATCCTTGTGGGGCTGACAGTCATTTGAACTTCCTGACATCTCAGAGGGCAAGCTTCATAACTCCCATTTGACAGATGAGGAACTGAGACAGGGAGGATGGATAAAACTTTGCTAGGTTATTGATAATTCAGGACTAAATTTTAGGACTCAGAGGAACAAAGAACCTCCCACTGAACGTTAGACTGGGCCCAAATTCCTCACCCCCTATAGCCATACCCTGCCTCGTCGCCCTCTGCTTCCTAACCTTGAGTTCTCTCCCACTTGGGAAGTCTCCTCATGGCCCCCCTGAACCAGTGGCCCACCTCCACACCTCTGTGACCTCACATGCCTTTCCCTGACATTTCATCTCTGCAATGACTGTTGCTCCAAAGCCTGCCTCCAATCTCCCTCCTCCCTAAGACTCTCCAGCCCTCCCTGACATCTTGCCCCCTGGTGGCCCTGATAGTGTAACATACATTTGGGAATATATATCCAAGCAGGCACCTCACTGGATATCCTGTCACAGCCTGTGGAGAGGATCAGAGAGACCGGGGGTTCAAATCCCAGATCTGCCAACTACTCACGTGGGATGTGAGAAAATGATGTCACCTTCTCAACTCTGGTGCTCTCCTGGGTACAACGTGGATAGTAGCTGTTCTGAAAATTGAGTGATATGTTTAAGGCGCTTAGCACATTGTAAACACTCCACATATGTCTAAGTCATTTAACATGTTCAATCTGGTCACCTACTTGAACAGCACAATGGCCCTCAAAGCATCTAGTACAGTCTTGGGCGTATGTAGAGAGACAGCAGACAAGAATTTTAAAGCACACAAAATTCTTGGGGAACACGATCTTCCACTAAAAGCAGGTGGGTACACAGATTCAGATAGCATTAAGAATGCGCTCTCTGCCACCTTGTGGAGAACAGGGCTGATACAAGAGGACTGGGCTAGGGACCCATGATATTTTTAGAAGCCCACGAAAATGTTTTAATTTCGTTTAAAAATCAGAAGAGAAAAATTAACTTTTATTTCCAAAAGGACAATATATTATATATTCATCTTCCTCTGACTATTCATCTTTATAACCATGCAGTCATAAAATGAAATTTTTAATTAATTTTTATAGAGAAAGGGGCCTTCAAAGTGCCCAGGGCCCACGAAAGTCATAATGCAGCCCTGATGAAGAAAAAAAAACAAGAGTGGGAAAAGCCAACAGTGGCAAAAGAAGAAAATCGCTGCATAGATGGGCTCCTCCCAGTCTTAACATCCTTCAGTTCTGGGAGTTTCTTTGCCTCAGCATGGCTGGGATCCTTTACAGAGTGTATTCTTTTTTTTTTTTTTTTGGCCCTGCGACATGCATCGAACCCAGGCCCCCTGAAGTGGAAGCACAGAGTCTTAACCACTGGACCGCCGGGAAGTCCCTACAGAGTGTATTCTTTTTTTTTTTTTAATTTTTATTTATTTATTTATTTATTTATTTATTATTGGCTGTGTTGGGTCTTCGTTTCTGTGCGAGGGCTTCCTCTAGTTGCGGCAAGCGGGGGCCACTCTTCATCGCGGTGCGCGGGCGTCTCACTATCGCGGCCTCTCTTGTTGCGCAGCACAGGCTCCAGATGCGCAGGCTCAGTAATTGTGGCTCACGGGCCTAGTTGCTCCACGGCATGTGGGATCTTCCCAGACCAGGGCTCCAACCCGTGTCTCCTGCATTGGCAGGCAGATTCTCAACCACTGCGCCACCAGGGAAGCCCCAGAGTGTATTCTTAAGAGTACATTTTCCTTAAAGATGCAGACGTAGAGAACGGACTTGAGGACACGGGGAGGGGGAAGGGTAAGCTGGGACAAAGTGAGAGAGCGGCATGGACATATATACACTACCAAATGTAAAATAGATAGCTAGTGGGTGGCAGCTGCATAGCACAGGGAGATCAGCTCGGTGCTTTGTGACCACCTAGAGGGGTGGGATAGGGAGGGTGGGAGGGAGATGCAAGAGTGAGGGGATATGGGCATATATGTATACATATAGCTGATTCACTTTGTTATACGGCAGAAACCAACACAACACTGTAAAGCAATTATACTCCAATAAAGATGTTAAAAAAAAAGAGTACATTTTCCTAATGCTATTGGAATCTGTGTGCCCATCTGCTTTTAGGAGAAGATCTTGTTCCCCAAGAATTTTGCGTGAGTTTTAAAATTCATGCGTGCAGTCTTTATCTAATACTTGGTCAATTTTTGCCATGCCCCTCAGTGGCCGGCAGAGGGCGCAGCGACTCAAATTTAGGTGTGGGAATCGGTGGTGTGTAAAACAGAAAGAGTCTGTAGACTGAAAGCCTTGCTGCTCAGAGTGGCCCTGGGACCAACATGGGTTTGACCTGGGAGCTTGTTAGAGATGCAGAGTCTTGGACCTGACCCTAAGGTGGACCCTAGACACCCAGAATCAGAGTTTGCATGTTGAGAAGATCCCCAGGTAATTTATATACACCTTTAAGTTTGAGAAGCACTGGTTTAAAGTTTCTAGTCTTAGAAAGGGAAGCCTGCTTCCTCAAGGGAGAGAAGGATGGGAGAGCAGCTGGTTAAGGCATTCCTCGCAGCCCCCAAATCTCCTGTTCCTTCAGCCAACCAGCCAGCATCAATTAGGATGGGATTGAAGCCACAGGAGGGGATGTAAAGGCATTTTACAGGTCACAGATGAACTGTCTTATTCTTCTTCCCTTTCAATAACTGTTTGTTGAGTGTCTACTATGTGCTGGGCATCAGGGGTACAAAAGTGAACAAAAAACAGACCCTGTTCCTGCCCTCATGGAGCTTTCAGCCCAGTGAGGACACCAAGAGTGAATAATCACAAACACACATAACTACAAACTGTGGCATTGCTATGAGGGCACAGAGGGCCATGAGAGAATAACGGAAGGAAGGGGACTGGTTCATACCAAATGGCTGGGAAGGCCTCTGTGAGGAAGTGAGCTTTAAGCTTGAGATCTGAAGGGTGCCTAGGAATTAGCCAGCAAGGGTGGGCATTCCTGGCAGGGGAAACAGAATGCACAAAGGTCACCCAACAGGGAGGAACATGGCACACTCAAGGAACTGAAAGAAGACTGGCCTGGAGTGATGCAATGTGGGACTGAGAGGAAGGCAGAAAGCAGCCTCGCGGGGCCAGGGACCAAAGGACACAGGCTCCATCTCAGATCTTATAGAGGTGGCCTCTCAGGCCACACAGGGACTGGCACCTGGCTCTGTTTCCGAGGGTCCCTGCTCCAAATGGCCCATGTGGACATCTCACCCGTGTCCGTTGGGTTCCCGTTCTCCCCCACGCCCACACTCCTCTCTGCTAAACTTTCCTCAGCCTACCCTCCATCAGCTTCTTCTCTATCACTTGTCTGCTTCTGCCTTCCACTCCCCAGCGTCTTCCCCCTTCACCGTGTACACCTGCTCGAGTTCTCCCCGCAACGTTCCCAGGCAACCAGACCTCACCCTCAAGACAACTTCTTCCCCTGAAGAAAAGACAGTCCATAAATCAGAAACAATCACCATTTATTGAGGGCTCATCCTGGGCTGTGCCAGGCACCACTTGACACTCTTTTTTTCATTCAATCCTCACAACAATCTCATTCCATAGCTACTATCATTCCAGTTTTTTAATTAATTAATTTATTTATTTATGGCTGTGTTGGGTCTTCGTTTCTGTGCGAGGGCTTTCTCCAGTTGCGGCGAGTGGGGGCCACTCTTCATCGCGGTGCGCGGCCTCTCACTGTCGCGGAGCGCGGCTCCAGACGTGCAGGCTCAGTAGTTGTGGCTCACGGGCCCAGTTGCTCCGCGGCATGTGGGATCTTTCCGGACCAGGGCTCGAACCTGTGTCCCCTGCATTGGTAGGCAGATTCTCAACCACTGCGCCACCAGGGAAGCCCTCATTCCAGTTTTACATTTGAGGAAATTGAAGTGCAGAGAGGGTAAGTCATTTCCTCAAGATTGCACAGCTAGAAACTGGTTGAGCCAATACTCCCTTCCCACTTGTCGTATGTGACAGTGTACTGACTGCACAGCTGTTTCAAAAGCCTTAAAAAGGAGTACCCCCTAGGCCCAGCTCGAACGAACTAATCTCAGATGAGCACAAAAATTTAGCCACAAAGATATTTGCATCCTTGTCTATAATAGCAAAAAATTTAGAAACAACTCAAAGGTCCAAGAATACAGGATTGGTTAAATTGTTGGATGTTTAGAATTCTATGTGACTAGCTATTAAAGTGATCACGTAGAAAAAATTGTCTGTGTTCATGATCTATGGTATAGAAAAACAAGATTATAAAACGGTATTCTGGCCTGGTGTTATGTTCATGAAAACTACAATGTATAAATTAAAAAGTATAAAACTAAAGTGTGTATTGGAAAGGGAGAATCAAAACTTTTGGCAGTGGTTACCTCTGTAATGGGATTACAGGTGATTTTTATTTTCTTTATTTTGATTATCTGAATTTTCAAAGGTTTCACCAGGAACATCTATTTCTTTTGGAAAGGAGGGGTGGAAGAAAAAAATCAGGTGGTGTCTGAGTTCTGAGCCTTTCCATTTATTATTGTTACCTATTAAAAAAACAAACATACTGTTCTGCTGGGAACATTTAAAAAACATTTTTATTACAAAAGCAATCTGTGTGCTCGCCAAAAACGAAAAATCAGAGAGTACAAACAAGCAAAGAGAAGAAAACGAAAAACACATTCCTTTCTCCCCAGAGACAACCAATATTAGCACCTTCGTGACTCTTCACAAGCCACGTCTCAGTTCTGCACCAGGTACTAGTCCTTGGGTGCTCCCCACCCCACCCCCGTTGGCATGACTGGAAACATGAGTTTGGAATGAGGCTTACAGATTCCTCTGTGATCCCCAAAGAGCTCCTAAGACCGTCTGGGATCCCAGAACAACAACTTACTTAGTGTAGACCCCAGCCTGTCAGGGTGCACAACTCCTTGTGGGTCACAGGGGACGAGAGCCGTCAAGGGTGAGGATCATAAGAGTGATTCCCAACATGTTTGGGATTGCAACACTCTATCATCGTCGGATTTTGCAACCCTCCTTCCCCCTTCTAAAAGAACCCAAAGGACTGCATCACAGCATTTGTATGTGCCGTTTAGTACTTTTCCATCCATGCAGCTGAAGGGAATTAAGGTTATCTTGGCTGTAAGACTATGACAACCCTCCTCCCCTCCACCCCTCGGATAATTACGGGCAATCACTCTGGGATGTCCTGGGTCAGGGCTGGGAATGGCAGCTTTGAGGAGCTGTGCGGGCAAATTCTGCCATGAGGGTGGCCGTGCCAGGCCTGGGAGGCCAGTTCCAGGGCAGGATATCTCCAGGCCATTCTCTCTCTCTCTCACACACACACACTCAACAACAACAGGTTTCCAAGGCCCACCCTGCCCATGCCCTCTTTTACTAAAGTCCCACCTTGTGGGAAGGACGAGTCCCCAGCTGCTGGCACCTGGCCCCACTAGGTCCACACCCTCAGCGCAGTCCCCAGGCAGGAAATGTCCCTAGAGCCGATACACGAGCCAAACCATTCCTGGTTTTTTCAGATGTTGTGATATCCAGTCATGGCCCAGACCCAGGGCCTACCCTCCCAGCCCCAAGCTCCAGGAGTTGAGCTGGTCCCATTGCTACTCAGTACGTTCAATCTTTCTTGAAACCTCAAAGATTTTGGAGTCGCTATTCTCCTTTAGACGTGGCTCCTCTCATAGATAATAATAACTATATTATACTATATATAACTATATATATTATAACTATATTATTATAGTTTCTGTTTATTAAACTCCTGATATGCCAGGCTTTTTATAATCATGTAATGTACCCGCAGTCTTTGGAAGTAGACACAATTATCCTCACTTCACAGATGAGAAAACTGAGGCTCCAAGAAGTAGAGTGATCTGCCCAAGGTCAAACAACTAGTGACAGAGACAGGAATCCACCCAGACCTGCATGACCACATAGCTCATGCGCTGCCCAGGAAGGTCGGTGCAGAAGGGAGCAAAGAGATCTTATAACCTTCCCCCGTTCCATTTGTAAAACAGCTACATTGGAAAACAGACCGACAAACTGCTATATTTCACCTACTATGTGCCAGGCACTGTTCTTGCACTTTGCATATATCAGCTCAATTTATCCTCATCATACCACTAGGAGATGAGTAGTTCTTTTTACAGATGAGAAAACTGAGGCACAGAGAACAGAGTAAACTTGCCTAAGGCCACACAGCAAGTGGTGGGGTCTGGACAGAAACCCGGCTCTGGAGGGTGTGCTGCCTCTCCGATCCCAGGAGCAGAGGCCTCCCCTCTCCTAGTTCTTTGTCCTCTGACTTTCCTATGTCACCACCCTCCTCATCTTTCGGAGAGTCCACTTTACACTTCCTCATCCATCTCTGGGTGGTGGTGGTGTTCTCTTGTGAAACTGCTTTGTGCAACTACTTCCTGTGCAAGGCTGTCTTTGATTAGATCATTATCTAGATTTCCAAAGAACTGAGAGGAAGGTTTATCAAAGCAAAGGCTTGGAGTTGCTTCTGGAGAAATTAATCAATTAATTAATCAATTAATCAGCAAGGGCTTAAGAGCAGGTTTTGTCCCCAGCCCTGTGCTGGGCATCTATGAACACAAAAGACACCCAGGACCTGGCCTCAACTCTCAAGGAAACAACAGTAAAGACAGTACGTAGGACTTCCCTGGTGGTGCAGTGGTCAAGAATCTGCCTGCCAATGCAGGGGACACGGGTTCAAGCCCTGGTCCGGGAAGACCCCACATACAGTGGAGCAACTAAGCCCGTGCACCACAACTACTGAGCCTGCACACTAGAGCCCATGAGTCACAACTACTGAGCCCACGTGCCACAACTACTGAAGCCCGTGTGCCTAGAGCCCGTGCTCTGCAACAAGAGAAGCCACTGCAATGAGAAGCCCGTGCACCGCAATGAAGAGTAGCCCCTGCTTGCCGCAACTAGAGAAAGCCCGCACACAGCAACAAAGACCCAACACAGCCAAAAATTAAAAAAATAAAAAAATAAAAAAAGACAGCATGTAAGCGTGTGCTGTGTGTGCTGGCTCTGTGCACAGCTGTATTTTATAAGATATACAGGAGAGGAGTCAGAAAAGTTGTTATGAAGGAGATGGAATTTGAAATAGGGTTTGAGAGAAGGGGCAAGGAAACCTTGTTCACTCTGAAGGAGATAATAAAACTTGGCAGAAGGAAAAAAAGCAATCCAGGCGAGAGAAACAACAGAAGTGTTTTCTGCATCCAAATCAATCAGATCCTCAGAAATAAACTAAAGAGAGAAAAAACTGGGATTATTTTTTCTGCCAAGTTTTGCTATTTCCATCAGTGAACAAAGAAAATCTCTTCCCCTAGCTGTGATGCTGCTTCTGGAATTGAAGAAGGGTGCTCTGCCTCATGTGTCCACCAGGCGGCAGAGCTGCTACTCCTGTCGCTAGAGCTCCAAGTACAATCAATCCAGCGAGAAAGGTGAAGGATCCCAGGCTCCTCCTCAAATCAGCAGGTTGGAACGGCCCTGGGCCAGCGGTGGGCACCAGTCTTCTCAGTCTTAGCTGCCTACAGTCAGGGAGGAAATAGAATATAGAATGTAAGAGGAAGTTGGGTGAAACAGAAAGGGAAGAGAGAGAGAGACATTAAAGAGGCATTCCCTCACAGGATCTAACCTCTATGTACCGTGAAAAGACCTTCCAATGAGCAGAAAAGGGGTCTCCATGGGTTCAGGCTATTCTGCTATTGTCTTCTGCCTTCTGCTATTGTCTTGACTGAGAAAAGTTAATGGGAGGCTTGGGTAACTATGAACAATAATCAACTGCTAGTCTAAGACTGGTTTCAAGACAGCCAATTTGGGCTCTCTGGACAAGGGTAGCCATTCCAGCCACTGGAAGGAGGAACTCTTGTGGTTTGGGGAGTACGACCCTCCTGGCCATCACCCCAGGCCCTGGTGTCATGCTGTGGGCTGTATGGGGCAGTAGGCATGCCACTGGCACCCTTTAAAGGAGCCCTGAAGTCAGTATTTAGCTTTACTGTACATTCCACCATCTGAGCCAGGCAACAGGGTCCTGAAGCCACAAGAGCAGAGGGGGTTAGAGGGGAGGTGGAAGGAACACCAGTTTGAAGCCAGACATGTTGGCTTTTATCTGTCTCGGACTAGCTGTGCAACTTGAAGGAGTAAACCAACTTTTCTGAGCCTTCGTTCCCCCATTTGTAAAATTGAAAGGCTGAGTTAGAGCAATCGTACCTGATGTGCGTTCTAGCTCTGAAATTCTGAAAAACACACACTCCTTTGGCCAGAGGAACTGGGGAATGGGCGAGGGTTGAGGGTGGAGGGCGGTAGCCGCGACCGAGCAGCCTCAAGAGTCGACCCCACCCCTGCAGTCGGCTCCCCGGCAGTAGCCACTGCGGCACTGCCCGCCCCACCCCCGCCCTCATGGCCGGGCGGCGCACACCCAAGGCTCCCTCCGAGACTTCTGGAATCTCGCTGGATTCCTCCCAGGAATGTTTATTGCCCCTTACATCTGCAAATCGCTCTACATCAACAACCCTACTGCGCGAGTATTAACCATCGCTGCAATATTCCTCGTTCCGCCTGTAAGAGGAATTGCGGGGGTCTGGATTTATGAAGGTGAAATCCGAAAGTGATTTGCCTGGGATTCATTCAATAATCAGTTAGCAACAGTTAATTAAGCGCCTAATACGAGCAAGGCGCAAAGAGACGCACAAATCCAGTTACTATGGAGGTCAGAATTGTAGGGGTCCTCAAAGAACTTCACTGATATTCCAATTATGTAATGCGCCGCTCCCCCGCCCCCACAACGCCTGTAACTAAAAGGTGATGGACGATCTCCCCTCACAAGCCTGACGACACAGAGCCCCACCCCCAAAGTTCATTTTACCAGGCTAGGTAAAGGGAAGTGACCTTCCCAAGGTCACTTATCCCCCAAGAGGCAACACTGATCCCAGAACCTCGGTCTTCAAAGCTTTCCACTGCGCCATGGACGAGAATTTTAAGTTCAAGCCTATAAAATGTAAAATAGTGAGGCGACGGATGGCTGTTTCCGGGCACAGAGTGAGAAAATCGTGATCCCAGCTCTCCCACCCTAAACAGACGAAACAGCCCAAATCTTGGCTGCAGCCTCAACGAGACAAATGTTTGGGACCCCAGAGTTCATCCATCAGTCATCCACGCCTTCCCCCGGGGTCCCTATCGCCCCTGCCCCCCGCCTCCGCTCGGGTGTCGGGGATGGGTCTGGGGTCGCGTGGAACAGAGCAGCCCGCAGCAGCCCCACGGGGGCGTGGCCGGGGACAGAGGGCGGGGAAGGCGGGAGTCCGGCTCCCAGCCTCGTCCCGACGGGCGGCGCCGTGGCTGAGCCAAATATGGGCAGAGCGGAAGCAGCGGGCAGACGTCACGGCGCCGGGTGGGGGCCGAGCTGCGGGGCAGATGACGGGAGGCGCTGACGGCACCTACGTCTCACCATGGAAACCAAACAGTAAATAGAGGAATTGCGAGCTCCTGGCGCGGCCCAACCCAGTGACCTGGCATGAAGCAAAGGGCCGGAAGCTGGGAAGGGCCGGGAGAAACCTGGGCTTGGCAGAGGAAAGCAGGGGCGCGGCGAGGGTGCTCCGAGGGCGGAGAAGGGACGCCGAGAGAGCACCCCCTCTGACAGGTCCTTGGGAAGCCGGCTCTCCCTCAGCCCAGGATCCAGCAGGGGCAGGTCAGGAACAGAAAGAAGCCCTCCTGGATGGAAAGAAGCCTTCCTGTCCTTTTTGAAGGGCTTCCTCGGCCTGCAAGGTTGTTGCGGATATTGGTGTTTCTTTGTTTTTCCTTACTAGTGTCTAAGAATTCACACATTGGGACCGCAATACCCGGACTCAAATTGCAGCTCCGCCACTCTAGTTGGCTGATCTTGAGCAGATCACAATCTTCTGTGCCCCCGGACTATATTATCTATAAAATAAGGGTAATAGCAGGACTTACCTGTATTCATGAGTTAATATAAATGTGTTTGTGTGTGTGTGTGTGTTTGGAACAGTGTCTAGCGCATTGTGAGCCTCAATTAGTGCTAGCTGTTAATTTTTATTCCTAAGCAACACAACAGTGGGTTAGTAGTTTAGTCAACTACTAAATTATACTACTGATGTAATGGGTTTTTTCTTGATTCGTTTTTTAGTTTTAAAATAAATAAAAAGAATTTTCCGGACTTCCCTGGTGGCGCAGTGGTTAAGAATCCGCCTGCCAATGCAGGGGACACGGGTTCGAGTCCTGCTCCAGGAAGATCCCACATACCACGGAGCAACTAAGCCCATGCACCACAACTACTGAGCCTGCGCTCTAGAGCCCGTGAGCCACAGCTACTGAGCCCACGTGCCGCAACTACTGAAGCCCGCGTGCCTAGAGCCCGTGCTCCACAAGAGAACCCACAGCACTGAGAAGCCTGTGCACTGCAACGAAGAGTAGCCCCCGCTCTCCGCAACTAGAGAAAGCCTACCCAACGCAGCCAAAAATAAATAAATTTATTTAAAAAAAGAAAAAAGAAAACTCAACAGTAATCCCAGCAACTGTTTAGAACTTGAAACAAAAGATTTTTTCAGGAAAGAGTATTTTGTCACTGATGATGTCCAGAATTCCCAGTTCATGGTGTTAATTAAAAAGCAGACCAAGTTGAACTGGTTTTATTATTACTTTTAAATTCTCAGCAGGTAATGTGGATGACACACATTGTGTGTGTTTTGTGGATGACAGACCCTAGTGTGATCCCCAGTAATTCCTGCCTCCTGGTGTCCATGTTGGGAATTTGTGTGATTCCCTCCCCTTGAGGTGGAACCTGAGGCTTGCTTCTAAGCAACAGAATATGTGGCAAAGGTAATGGGATGTCACCCCTAGATCATGTCGTGATGTATATATATCTCCATCTTGCTAGCACACACTAGTAGGTTTTCCTGCTGGGCTTGATGAAGTGAGCAGCCATGTTGAGGAAGCTCACAAGGCAAGGAACTATGAGCAGTCTCTAGGACCTGAGGGTGGCCTCTGGCCAACAGCCAGCAAAGAGCTGGGCCTTAGTTATAAAATCACAAGGAAATAAAGTCTGCCAACAACGCGGATGGGCTCAGAAGCAGATTGTTTCCCATTCAAGCATCCAGCTGAGAATGAGCTTGTCTGACACCTTGATTGCAACCTTGTGAGACCTTGAACAGAGGACTGAACTAGGCTGTGCCTGGACTCCTGACCCGCAGAGACTGTGAGATAATGAATACATGTTGTTTTAAGCTGCTCGATTTGTGGTGATTCGTTTTATACAGAAACAGAACACTAATCCACCCTCTTTGCCTGTACCTGGCACTTGCTTGGTGTCCCACTGTAGCACTGCATACGCTGCTCAGACCTTCTACCCTAAATGATGTGGTGTGGGCCTCTTCAGTGCATTGCCACAGTCGTCATCTGATATCATCAATGTTTGGAAGCTGTAGGGGAGGTTTGAGATTTTTGAAACCCACTCCTGATTTGGTAGAGGAAACAGTCTCAGAGAGGTTAGAATGTCACCCCAGGTCATAAAAGTACATATTTAGGGGCAGATTTAACATTTTAGCAAAACAGTTAAGCACTTTGGACTTTAGAGTCGCAAAGAGCTGATTTCAAATCTAAGATCTGCTACTTAGCAGTTGTGTGACCTCGGTTAACTCACCTTTTCCTAGATCATCTTCCTATTGGTAAAATGAGGATCCTAATTGTATCTGCCTCATAGGTTTGTGGTGAGGACTAAATGAGAGTATCCATTCAACAAAACAATTATTGTGTGCCCGTTATGTGCTAGTTGCTAGAGGCAAAATGATTAGCAAAGCAAATCTGGTCTCCGATTTAACGTTGCCTATAAAGTACATGGCGCAGCCTGGAACGTAGCAAGCACATGTGAAATGCTGACCATTATCAATATTATGTCCTAGGTTCTATCCCAACCACATGCCTCCAGACAAGCTCTACAAATTGACATCATAGAACCTCTGCCATGTAATTCCAACTGCCTACATCCCCTCCCCACCCCAATATTCCACAGGTATCTTGAGCTCAGTGTGTCCAACACAGGACTTACCTTCTTATCCCCCAAACATGCTCTTCTTCCTAGAGTCACAAAGTCATTGGGGGACCCACAAGCCTCCTTGTGGGTCAAGCCTGGTAAAGCTGGGAGTGAGCTTGGATTCCTCCCTCTCCCTCACCTCCCACATCCACTCAGTCACCAAGTCCCAACAGTCCTACCTGCTAATTACCTCTTGTTCCCTCCCTGTTCCCACCACCACTGCCTGGGTTCAACCTACACACAACTGAACTAAGTAAATACCAGGCTCTTCATGATCTGGCCACAGTAACCTCTTCTTGACCTGTCTCTAGCCCCCTCCACTTTGATGTGGCAATATTGATGTAAATGAAATCAACTGTACTTATATGACGCTCTATAGTGTACATCTCCCACGCACTCTTCCCCCAGCCCCGCATTTTATAGTCCAGCAAAACTAACTGCGTTGTCTTCTGGGTCTGTGCCTTTACAGCGTATATCCCTCTGCCTCCTGCAATCCTCCCTCTGCCACTTGCTCATCTAGCAAATTCCATCCATCTTTGAAGCCCAGCTCAGCGGTCACCTTCCCAGAGACTCCCCCAGATAGAGTTCATCACTCCCTCCTTCTCATAACCCCTGCACATCTCTTGTCAATTTTCACTGCTACAGTGTGTGTAATACGTTTATGTGTCTTTCTCCCTTTCCAGGCCAGGAACTCCAGCCTGTGTCTTCTTTGCATCTGAATCCAGCACCTGATACAGAGTAGACACCCAGAAACTTTTTTTGTTTAATATTTATTTATTATTTATTTTGGCTGTGACAAGTCTTAGTTGCAGCATGTGGGACCTTCGTTGAGGCATGCGGGCTTCTTGGTTGCGGCATGCATGTGGGATCTAGTTCCCAGATCAGGGATGGAGCCCAGGCCCCCTGAATTGGGAGCATGGAGTCTTACCACTGGACCACCAGGGAAGTCCCTGGAAACTTTTTTTTTTTGGCTGTGTTGGGTCCTCATTTCTGCACGTGGGCTTTCTCTAGTTGCGGCGAGCAGGAGAGCTACTCTACATTGTGGTGGCTTCTCTTGTTGTGGAGCACGGGCTCTAGACACACGGGTTTCAGTAGTTGTGGCATGCGGGCTTCAGTAGTTGCAGCATGCAGGCTCAGTAGTTGTGGCACGCAGGCTTTAGAGCTCAGGCTCAGTAGTTGTGGTGCACGGGCTTAGTTGCTCCGCGGCATGTGGGATCTTCCCGGACCAGGGCTCGAACCTGTGTCCCCTGCATTGGCAGGCAGATTCTTAACCACTGCGCCACCAGGGAAGCCCCCTGGAAACTTTTTATTGAATGAGATGAAGTCCATGCTTGCTCCAGAAGATATATATTTTCTCCCTTGACCCCCATCTCCCTAAATTATAAAGCAATAAATAATAGCTCACCCTTCTATAATACTCCTGTGTGCCCAGGCACTGTAATAAGCTCCATACATACTAACTTATTTAATGCTCACAACAACCCCAGAGGTGGATACAATTATTATCTCCCTTTCACAGATGAGGAAACTAAGGTGCAGAGAGGAGAGGTAAACTGCCCAAGGTCAAGGAGCCAGGATTCAAAGCTGAGTCCATGCTCTGAACCACTCTGCTATATTGGATCCAATTCCTCGAATCCAGATTAATTTATCATGTTTCTTTGATAAGTTTAGCTGCAATGACAGTCTCATGATTGACTAAAAAGCCTGAAAATGAATCACTGTTTCTGTAGCTCTGACCCCAAATTGCTCCCCAAAGTAAACATGGGAGCAACTGGGACCTGTGCCATTTACCCTTATGATGGAGGTGCTGCATTTTGCTCCACTCGCTTTAGTAGGGTCCCCTTCCTACAGACCTCCTTCTAATGTAGCTGATGCTCAAACCCCTCCGGGTTCTTATTCTCATCAACTGATTGAACCAAACCTCAGCACCATGTCAGTTTGAGCTGAAAGTTAAAACAGTTTATTAGTTAAGAAGATCTGATGACCATCAGGACAGGCAGCCTCCTTGGGACAACAGCCAGAGCCCTTTCTGCTCTGTGTCCTCTTGGGCAGCTGAACAGTGCTCGAGAAGAGCAAAGGAAAGGCAGCTTAGATTAGTCCGTGGATTGGTGTGTGGAGCCATTGAAATGAATTGCGTTACAACTAAACCAGTTTATGCTTCTGTTGCATTCACCTGCGTGCAACGTGGAGCTCTATTGAGCCAGCACCCTTCAGGGACTTTGAACTCGTTCATCAGGAGTCAATACGCTTTATTCCCATCTGCTTTTGCCCAGGTCTGGGCATATTCTTGTAAATGATGATTGTGATAATGATGTTGATATTGGTAATGATCGTGATAGCCGCTAACCCTATTCTTCTATTCTCATGCAGGCTAAATTGTAAGTTTTATAGTTTAGCACACCAAGTGCTAGGATCCAAAACTCAAATGCATTTGTGTAATAGTCTGAAATTTTTATTTTATATCAATGAGAGTGAAAAACATTGTTTTGTTTGTTTCCTTGAAGATGATGATACTTAAATTTACATATGCATCTACTCTTCATTTGGTATTGAAACAAATTTCTCAGTTTGTAATTAGTCTAGAAGTGTCACTGACCTGCAGTATACTTGTATTTTTTGGTACCCCTCAAAATTCCTTCCCAAGCCAGCTAGTTCATCGTCTTAATATTGTAGAACTCTTGACAAGAATTTTTTTTTAAAACGAGAGGCCATGCTCTTTCACTCAGGAAGAAATCTATGAAGAACACAGCTCGTCTTCACTGTTAAGTTCTAGTTCTCTTCCTTTAGATGTTTTTGTCAATTTTATCCACCTTCATTCATTCATCCATCTCCATTCATTTAACAGGCATTTGAGTCCCTAGTAATCCTTGGGGCTAGAGAGGTGAACAAGACAGAAAAGGTCCCTGCTCACATGGAACTTACAGGCAGTGGTGAAGGGTGGAAATTTGTTAAAAAGGGAAAGGAAACATAAATAAGGTGTTGGAGAGAGTGATAGAACGACCTGGGAAGGCTTCTTGGAGGGGATGTTCTTTGAGCTGAGTCCTGACCAACAGGAAGGAGCCAGCCTGGGAAAAGAAGCCCAGGCAGAGGGACAGCAAGTGCAAAGGTCCTGCAGCAGGGACACGCGTGCTATGTGTCAGGCATGGAAGGAAGGTCAGTGAGCAGAGTGCCTGCAGGGAAGAAGGACAGGAGATGGTGGTGGAGAGGAGTCAAGAGTGAGCTCTTTAATATTTATAGCAAAACAGCACAGCTTAAAATGCTCTGATATTCAGCATTCAAGTGATGCTCATATCTCATTTATTTTGTGAGGAATATGATTATTCTATGTTTGGAGGAAGTCTCACACACAGCTGAAAGATTGAATTTTTGTTTTCGAAATTTTTTTTACTTGAAAAACATAAAAACTTCAGCTGATTTCCTTAGAGTAATCTGAAAACTTTTACTTTGCCTCTGTCTCTACTTTGTCCATTAATTAAAGATAGCATAATTGATTTACTTTCCTTTATGCATGGAAAGTTGCTGTTGATACAAAATTACTGTTGTTAGAACAAATTGTTAAATGCTACCCTTTAATTTTGAGAATTACACAAGATGCAGGGATGTGCAAAGATGATGCAGAGTCTACAATCCACTATTATATAAAGATAATTCTCTTTTCTTCTACGCTTTTTCCATCTAAAATTAATTTGGAGCTGTGCACAAAGGCGGTGCATTCACTTTGAAGTTGAATTGGCAGAAGTAATCCAGGGAGGCAGCAGAGGAATTCCAGGAGCCAAAGATGGAACTGGAGTATATGTTTGAAGTCAGACATAAAAGATATGAAATCCCCATTGCTTAATATCATCACAGGGCCTAAAATAGGAGAATTTAGAGAGTATGTGTGGAATATATTTCTGCCTGTGGAAATAGTGCAGAATTTATTCATTTATCCACCCAGCAAATATTTGTTAACCCTGTACTATGTGCCAGGCACTAAGCCAGGTCTGGGGATCCATTAATGAACAAATTAGACATTCTCCCCATAAAGAAATGACACCCTTGCATACTTATTTCCATCTCTTGCTATTATATGAGTATCTTTTGTATCAGCGAATGATGGTGCCCTGAGATAGTCATTTTGTTGAGACCAGTGTAAGGCCATATCGTGTGGGTAGGGATAGAGTCTTTCCCAAAAGGAAGTTGACATTCCCAATGTCCATCATCCATGGGAGTTGTTGAATCCTGAGTCAGGAAAAGAGGATTTGGAAGGAGCCCCTTTAGCTAGAAAGAGAGGAAATTCCTTTCTTCTCTTGATCCCATGAGAATGGTGGGCAGAGAGCTTGGTGGGATGTCAACCCAATGGCGGACCCTATAGGCCCTCTGAGAAGCCTGTTAAAGAGATTCTCTGTGTGCAAGGCCCTCTCCTGGACCTTTAATGCAGGCTTGCTGATGGAGCATCCTGGTCTCAGCTGGGCTATGGTGAACTAGAAGAAGGGTCTGCGTGCAGGCAGAGGCCAGGGCTGTCAAGTGAAAAGCAAGCCTCTCTCTCTAATCAGCATGGGGCTGACCGAAGCCATTAGTCAGGTCTCCAGGAGTTCAGTGTCCAGGGCTAGAGGTTTAGCTTCCCTTCCCCATCTGAGAAATCTGCTTCCATGGGTTGTTATTACTGTACATGTAGGGGATCCAGCTGGTTTCCTTCAGATATCTTCTTGTTACTTGAGATCTAGGTGTTAGTTACAGTAATTCTGTATCCAGTTTAGGTCCTATCTAAAGGCTACAGAAAATTTACCCTCTGGACAGCAAACAGGGAGTCTAAGGCCATTTTCATTATTGCTGGACAGGCAAAAATAATATGCAAGTGATGTGTGAGAGATCAGTGCTCTTAAGAGCCTAAAGCAAGTTGCTTTCAAATGTCAGTTATTATGTGAGGAGCTGGGAGATCATAGGTGTGAACACCACCCTCAATGGAACTGTCATTTTAAATTAAAACTTTCAACTTGGCTGAGTATGACATCGCATAACCACCCAGTGATTTTTAGTGTCACCAAAGCATTAGAAGGCTGGCCCTGAAGCTCCTCTTCCACCTGGCATGGGTGCAAACCTGGGCTCTGGCTTCCGAGCTTGGTGCCCACATGATAGCAGAGAGCAGGGGAGGAAGGACGCCGCCTCCTCTCTTTGTGGTTGGTACCTGTGCATGAAAGCACCCCATCACCAGAGGTGTCCCAGACAAAGGTCATGTTCTTCATTAAGATGATAAAGTTTCTAAGTTAAAGCTTATTCATGAAGTCATGTTGACTTCTCCTTCTCGAGCTATCATGTAACTTTTTATTTACCTAATGATCAACCACTGTTTGTACTGTCTGAGATCTCTCGAATTCTCAGAGCCAGCTTTTTCTTCCCCCAGTGAATGTCAGGCATATGTTAAAGAAACTTCAGAAATTACAATGCATTTATTACGAATGGATAGGGATGAGAACCCCCGTCCTTTCTTTCTGAGAATAAAAAGACTACAACTAAATGTATGTCTGTTTGAGTTAAGGACTGAAGAGTTAAGGACTGAAAAGTTGTGGGTTTATTTTTTTTCCTAACCAGGTGAAAACTTTTTCTTTTTTCTTTTTTTGGCCACACCACAAGGCTTGTGGGATCTTAGTTTCTGGACCAGGAATCAAACCCCCGTCCCCTGCATTGGAAGGGCAGAGTCTTAACCACTGGACCACCAGGGAAGTCTGAAAACTTTTTTTTTTTAAACCAAGTGTTAAGAGGCAGTTCAGCCTGTTGGCTAGGGTAATGAATGAAGAAGTTAAGATTCCAATCCCAATAGTGGAATATTGAGAAAGTCGTCATTCTAACCGTTCAATTTGCTCTCCTTTAAGGAGGGAGTAACCGTCACATGATTTTGTGGCAAAAAGTTAAAGTGGTTCGTGCAAAGCTTAATTGTTTGCTAAAAGGATTCCTAGAAGACCAAGACATTTAAGTTTAGTATTAGCACAAGTAGACTTAAATATGCCCCTCTTCGACTTTTAAAACAGAAGAAGGAAGACGTGTTCTCACAAAAGCTGTTGCAAAGCAGTTTCCCATTCCTAGAATCTCTAAGGGGAGACTCAGCACTGCAAGGTGAAGACACGCGTCTGTACAATTTTCCAACCTCAGCTCCAGAGTTTCTCTCTTTTTGATAAGGGATCAAACAGAGCAGTGTGTCCCCTCCAGGAGCTACCCTTCTTGACAAACTGGTCTCCGATGATACCTCCTGGAATCTTACAAAACTTCCAGAATGAAAAGAGCACGAGGTTGGTCGCATTCAACTTAAATGCTTTTATTGACAATGTCTTTGAACAATAAGCAAACAATGCTTAAATTTTTCATTCAGATTCACTTTCCACATGTCAAAAGACCTCAAGGTAGAAAAAAATAAAATAAAAATATAAATATCTGAGAATCCATCTTAATAAATAAATTAAAAACACAATAAAACGTTTTCATGGAAAACTGTTAATGTCAGAACATTCAGACCACCTCAACAATGCATGATCAGTAACGTTACAATGAACATTGATGTTGAAGAAAAACTACAGTACATGGATATAGCTATTTATTTCTATCTACCAGAAAATAAAGTCATATCTTTCCTTAGTTTAATATTGGTCATTGCTAATCAGAACACACAATTGCCAGGAACACAGTAGTTATTGTTAAAATCAGCTGCACTAGATACAATTTGAAAATATCCAGCACCAGGTTAATTCCAATAACGAACCCGATAGATTAGTTAATGCTATGAGAAGACTAAAGAGAAAGAGAAAAGAGACACAGACCCAGGCCTGGCTCAACATGCTACTAACTACCAGCTCTCAGATGTGTCACTGGGAACAATACACACTCCATGCGTTTTGCTACATCTCCGGAAGAGGTAAGGACTTGGGTCCACACATGGATGCTGTCAAGTCCTTGAGGCCCACAGCCTGGTGTGTTTCACGCACAGATAAGGTCCTCCCTAGGTCTATGGGAACCCTCGAGGGAAGACGTGTTCCTCCTCTCTGTAATGCACCGACTCGGGCAGTGGCACATGCGTGCCTGCTGCCTCCCCTCTCTGCCTGCTCACAGGGCCAGCAGCGTGGGTGAGCTGAGCGAGTCAGAGGAGGGCTCGTTGCTGCTGCTGCCCTTGCGGTGGGCAGCTGCACAGCTGGGGAAGGAGTCAGCCTCAGGGTAGGTGAAGACGAAGGAAGACGTGTAAGTAGTGCAGCTGGGCGTACAGGTGACCACCGGGGTGCACAGGGGTTCCAGCTCTGTGGCCATGGGCCCCATCCCCAGGGAGCCACCGTGCAGGGGCTCCCAGTCTGCTGCATAGAAGGAACCAGACAGGTCCATGTCTGGCACAGAGCGGGCGGTCTCAGAGCCGCTGGGCCTGGACGATGCTGGGAACAGGAAGTCATCAAAGGGCTCAGCCTTCAGCTCCACGCTGCTGATGCTCTGGACGGGCTCCACTGAGGGCTTGGGCTCAGGGTCATTAAGGAGGGGTAGGGTGAAGGCCTCCTCAGATTCGGGGGTGGCAGCTTCAGGCAGGCCCCCGCTCAGATCAAGGGAAGCCACAGACATTTCTTCTGGGAAGCCCATGTCATCAGGGATCTTGCAGGCAGGTCGGTGAGCTGCCAGGATGAACTCTAGTTTTTCCTTCTCCTTTAGCAGGTTGGCAATCTCAGTCTGCAAAGCAGACTTCTCATCTTCTAGTTGGTCTGTTTCCTGGATAGAGAGGACAAAGCAAAACATAAGACACGGTCTTACTCAAGGACGCTGCTCCCTTATGTCCAATCTCCAACTTTCCCCTTAAGTTTTAAAAAGAAGTGACCCATGGGCTCTACCTACCGCTTGGAGTGTGTCAGTCAGCTCCCTCCTTCGGTTCCGGCATTTGGCTGCAGCCATCTTATTCCTTTCCCTTCGGATTCTCCTTTTCTCCTCTTCTTCTGGGGACAACTGGGTGGGGGCGGGGGGGGGGGGGAGAGCAGCATTCAGTAACAGTGTCTGCCATCAGTTCCATTCACCC
This sequence comes from Balaenoptera acutorostrata, assembly GCF_949987535.1. NCBI lineage: Eukaryota > Metazoa > Chordata > Mammalia > Artiodactyla > Balaenopteridae > Balaenoptera > Balaenoptera acutorostrata. The sequence continues at coordinate 153,708,315 of NC_080066.1, read as the reverse complement.
ACCCCAGTGACACTGGCTCCTGCAGCTTCCCAGCTCCTAACACCTCTTCTGTGAAGCCATTTCTAACCTGCAGTTGCAAGCTGGGTGTGACTTGCATTTAAAATAAGAACCTCAGCAAGAGCCAAAGAAGAGCCCAGACTGAAAACATGAGATAGGAACCTATTAGGGAAGAAACTACACATTAGGGTATTTCTTAGAATGGGACTATCAGAGCCTAACTTGGGATGGAAAGGGCTTGGCTCGCCATTCGGGATGTCTAGTCATTTCCATCAATGGCTTCACCCTGTCCGCTGTGCTCCCCACCTCCACCAGTGCTGAAGCCACCCTACCCCCACCCCAGAGAAGGTGCTGAGAACTCACCTGTTCCACCTTGCCCCTCCTGCCAATGCTCTGAGCTCTGCCTCCGTTCATGGTCTTCATGACTCCAGCCCTGGAGTAAGCCCCAGCCGAGGAGGTGGGGACTCCATAGGGGTGGGGGGCTCTGGTCTGGGATGGGGCCACGGAGGAGACCAGGGTGGGCTGCACTAGCCACTGCAGGTCCGGGCTGGTCGAGATGGCAGTCACTGTCGGGATGAAGTTGGCACTGGAGACGGCCAGATCGGTGCAGAAGTCCTAGAATGAAACAGAAGGAGAAAGCTGACGTGAGTGAGCAGATTCTGGACGCAGGTGGGGTGAGCAGAGTTCCCAGTGCCGCATGCAGCAGGGAGAGAGAGAGGAGAAACCGTTCCGCCATGGACTGCTCAGGTCTTTTTACATGCCCCTCATCCTGGATGAAAGGTTTCCCCCTTTCTTCCCAAGAATTCCGCAGCGCAGTGCCTTTTTCCTCCATCCTGCTGCTGCGTTCCCGTTATCCCTTCAGCATCACTCGCTTGAAAGGGGGTTTGTTATAAATATCTCTGACGTCTGCGCTGACGCAGGCGCCGCTCCGGAGTCTCCTGAATGAACTCGCTTTTTATCAATGAAACTGCCTTACACACCCGCCTGCTTCACCCCACCCCTCCTCCTTGCTCCAGGCTGCGAGGCGAGGGGGGATTGCCGCTTTTTGCCTCCTCCCCGGAGGCGCCGGGCTCTAGTTGGCGAGTCTTTGCTTGGGACACTTTTGTCCCAGCTAATGTCAGAGAGCAGTCAGGGAGGGCGGGCCGGGGCCAGCTCAGAATGAGCCTGCCGCGGGAAAGGAGAACCAATTCTTATTATGACAAGCTTGCGTGCGCTCCGAACAAGTTCGGGGCTCCCGAGGTAGGGCTGCTCCGGCCGGGGCAAGCCTCCCTTCCCCCCGGCGAAAGGGCTCCTCGACTCGTCTTCCTGAGCGTCCCGCCCCGGTTTCTCCTCCCCGGTGACCCCGAGCCCCGAGCCCCGAGCCCCGGGCCCCGCGGCAGCGCGAAGCCAGCCTCACCTGCGCATTGACGGGAGAGCCCATACTGGAGAAGGAGTCGGCCGGTGAGTGGTAGTAGGAGAGACTGTCCCCGGCCGGGGAGGCGCTGCTGCAGCGGGAGGATGACGCCTCGTAGTCGGCGTTGAAGCCAGAGAACATCATGATCGCGGGTAGTCAAAGCCGGGCGAGGGGCTGAGGGGAGGAGGCAGGTAGGAGCTGCGGGGCAGAGCTAGGTAGGAGCGCTGTTGCTGCTCGCTCGCTGGGCCGCCGCCGGCTCAGTCTCTGATTCTTAGCTGCTCGCTGCCGATGCGGTTGGGAGTAGTAAGCACCGCAGCCACCGCTTTTATAACCCTTTTGTGAATGAGCCCGACACGTCACGGGGCGCAACCATTGTGGCTCCCGGGGGGTGTCGCGCGGGCCTGGCCACATCTGCGGTCTCCTTGCCGTCTCCGCCGCCCTCGCAGCCCCCTGCCTCCCGTCTTGTCGTGTTTCTTTATCGTGCGAGCTTTTCGCAATCTGGGTCTTGGGGTCGCTTGGAGCCCCAGAGATGAGGGACTTCGGGGATGGCTCCCCCCACGACCGCAGGGAACGGCCGTGGAAACCTGCTGACGCAGATGTCCTAATATGGACATCCTGTGTGAAGGGGAGGGAGGGATTGACGGGAACTGCTCGCGGGCTGCAGCCAACACCGAGGGTGCAGCGCGGGGGGAGGCGGGGGCCGCGGCCAGGGGGAGGGGAGGCGGGAAAGGAGGAGAAGGCGAACGAACATTCGCACCTGGTTCAATGCGGACCCTTGTTCCCGGGGTGGGAGGATGGGGTGGGGGCGCCCTTTTACCCCTCTACGGAAAGCGGGGCACAATTCTGAGGCTCTGGTATAGGCGAAACAGGTACACAGCCCCGAGGGCTTAAGCCTCGGCCCCCGAAGGAATGCGCCTCTACCCCCATTCCCCATTCTAGCCCAAATTCAGGGCAAACTCAGGCCCTCGCCTCGAGCCCCCGGACTCCAGCACTACTAGGATTGTTACTGCGTTTGGAAGCAGAAAGTCGGGGGATCCAAAATAAGAGAATACGATAACCTACTTTACCTACGATGCTGGGTATTTTCATTTTCATTTTTTTGTTTTTAAGGAAAAAGGCGCATTTGTTTTTTCTTGGCCATATATGACATGTTAGTGTTACTGTCAAACCCCTGAGAAACTAGCCAATAAACATTCTGCAGAACCTCCATGCAAGGGTGTCTGGAGGGTTCGTTTGCCTGGTTCTGAGCTTGGGCCCGGGGCCTGGGGGTGTTATGTGGACAAGGTCGTCAGTTCTGGGTACCGGATGGAGTGTGCTCTTGGGGGAGCGCAAGTCCGTGCTGGAGAGGTGGGGGTGGTTCGGTGCCCCAGGAAGCTGGTGATTGGGAGCCCGCAGCCAGTGATTTTCCAGCACGAACTTGGAGGGGGGAGGACCGGGAGCGCTTGGAAGGACCGTGCCCAGCAGCGCCCAGGCCGGAATCCTCGGCGTCTGGGGCCTCAGGCACCGCTCGGTGGCCTGGAAAACAAGGCTTTGGGGCGTCAAGGTGCTCTATAGTGCGCTGCGCCCCCAGACGCCTCCAGCCTCCTGCTCGGATGCAAAGGACAGCCGAGGTCACACTGCCCCGGCTCGGTCCCAGCGCGCCGGCCACCTCCGGGACACGAAGCCGCAAGTCCCCGTAGAGACACAGGTCCCTGTGTCCCTTCCCCCACTCTTCGGGCCCGGGGGTCACGGTGGGCACCTGGAGAGGGGCGAGGCGGGATTAGGGCTGCGGGCGGATCCTTCGGGACACGCGGGGAGCGGGACCGCCGACCTGCCTCCCGCCGCCGCACCCGGGAGCCAGGCGATCCTGCTATAGATAGTAACAGGGAAGCAGCTGTTTACAGCAACACTGCGCCGCCAGGGCAGTCTCCAGGCGACACTGCGCGACCGGGCGCGCCGTCGGCCTGGCGAGGCCGCCCTCCCTCCTCGCTCCACTGGGGCCTCGGCCTCCCCGGCCCGGCAGCAGCCACTCCCGCCGCCTGACCTCATCTGCCCAGTCCGGGGGCTGAGTGCGGCTTGCGCGCGGCTGGGCGCTAACCTCCATTCTTAGAGATGCGAACCCGGCGAGAGCTGGGAGGGCAGGGAGGCGGGGATTCGTGGAACTGGGCCACTTGCTATTTTTGCATTCCCTGTCACAAGCAGAGGTGAAAACAGAGTTTCATCATTGTATGTCACTGGTTTATGTTGGTGGGAATTTAGGCGCTTTTTTTTTTTCTTTCTTTTTCTCACTTGAAAAAGGGGGGAAAAAAGGAAAAACACATAATACGTAAACACAGACTTCTGGGAGCTGCTCTGAATCCTAAAGCAATTCTGCTGCCTTCCATTCACCTAGTTCTGTCGTCTGTCAGGCTACTTCACTGTACTTGATTCTTAAAAAAAAAAAAAAAAAAAAAAAAAGAAGGCAAATCCATCTCTCTTCTTATTAGCTTTGGGCAAAGTAGGTCAAGCTTTGAATTCCTGGGTCTGGCCTTGCCTTCCATTCATAACTGGATCTCAGGCCACTTAAGAGAAAACCTAGAATGATTTCATTTACTTCCCCTTCAGACTCTTGAAGCAGCTCAGGCCAACAGACAAAGGATGCGTCAAGATTTTATATCCAGGATTTATCTCATATATCATTTATCCTGCCCTTGCCAATAAAAAAGGAAAAAGGCCTTTGGATAAACCTGTCTCCTCCACATAGCTTAACTCTTTCCTTTCTGGCAACATTATGACTAGAGAGTTGGAGACTTAATAAATCCATCCTCTGAAAAGGACAGAATCACACATTCATTCATTCTTTTATTTATTTAACAAAGAATTTACTTATTGAGAGCCTCCTATGGCCTGGCACTTGCTGGGGGCTGGCACTCACTGTAATGAACAGGGAGGGTGGACCTGTCCCCACTGTCAGAGAGATTCCAGCCTCCTGGACTGACAAGTCATCAGAGAATTGCAGGACAGCAGTAAGTGGTTTGACGGGGCTAATAACAGGGTGCTATTGAACACAGAAGAGGATTTGGGGACAGGTATCAGAGGAAGTGACTGCAATACAGAGACAGGATCTGGATCCACTGTCCTCTGGGAAATGACATGATAAAGGTCGAAAGGGGCCAGAGCATCATCTAGGAAGCAAGTGCTCAACCCAAAGCAGTAGTATCAGATGATATAATCTCAGAATTCCTCTCCTGCCCAGCTAATATCTGAACATGCAATCATTCCAACATACTCTCATATCTCAATCTACTCATGGTATCCATTTCAGGACTGCCAAATCGCATTTTTAATATGGAGCTCATGTGATGTAGCCTTAAAATAAAGGGAAATCTGGACTTCCCTGGTGGCACAGTGGTTAACAATCCGCCTGCCAATGCAGGGGACACGGGTTCGAGCCCTGGCCCTGGAAGATCCCCCATGCCACGGAGCAACAAAGCCTGTGCGCCACAACTACTGAGCCTGCACTCTAGAGCCCGCGTGCCGCAACTACTAAAGCCCGCACGCCTAGAGCCCGTGCTCCTCAACAAGAGAAGCCACCGCAATGAGAAGCCCGCGCACCGCAATGAAGAGTAGCCCCCGCTCGCGGCAACTAGAGAAAGCTCGCGTGCAGCAACAAAGACCCAACACAGCCAAAAATAAATATATAAATAAAATTTTAAAAAATAAGACTAAAAAAATAAAGAGAAATCTGACCCAACCTGTGAAATTATCTTTGCCATTGGCCAAGATCAGGGTAACTTTAAGACAAATGTGTGTGTGCCTCTGTGAGCACAGTGCTGCCTTCCAGCAGGGCAGGGATTCCACGTTCTGGACAAGCCTGAGCGTGGAAAACCAAAACTTACATAGTTTGTGATTATCTATGCGCTGAGTTCCCCCTATCTGAGGATCCAAAAGTGAACAGGAGGGTAGACTCCCACATCCGATTTTAACCAGATTAAACACAGATTCATTCCTTCCCAGCAGTTGTTTCTTATCAGATAAAGACTTCATATTTTGCACTTCTCTGGCATTTAAGAGACCTGACCCACAGCAAGCTTTTGTTCAGTAACTCTGGAGGTCAGTGCACATTGTTTAGCCTGGTGTTATTGCAACATTAAGTGAAAGGCTACTGTCTATGCTGCCTACGTAAATGCTGCCGTACAAAACCCGTCCCCAGCATGCAGAAGTAGTTGTTTATTTGGAGAAGTGTGGTCTAGTGGTGAAGGGTTGTGGTCAGAGCACGGGACCAGAAGTCAGAAAGAGGCATATAGCAAATTCAACTCCTTCAGGGACTTGGGGAAGTCGCTTCTAAGACTTGTTTAGCATCTACATAAAATGTTGGCCTTTATCTTTTTCATGTGCAAATATTCACTTAGCACCTAGCCCAGTGCCTGGCCCATAGTAGGTGTTTAATAAACATGTATTGAACAGATGAATGAATGAATGAATGCCCTCAGCCAAGCAAGGCAAATATATACTATTGTCCTTTCTGGGTACTAAGAAATCAAATAGAGAATGTTCTTTAGCTCTTTGAAAAGGCTGAACAGGCTGAGTCTTTTATTCTTGGATGTGAATATGCAAAAATTGGGAAAGAGAAAATAACAAGATGTTTGGGCTATTTTCAGCTGGTGCAGCCTCTGTCGGTAAAGAACACTCCAGTGGTTCATGATGAAAGATCGAACTTACTCTTGTTATTGAGCCCATGAGAAAGACAGCCAGTGCCCATACATAAATGCCACATTGCCTGTAATGACAATGACCGTGTTACCACCACCCTCTAATTTATTCATTCTAAATGTCTAGACCCAAGGGAGAGAAGTATTCCACACTTCCCGAAGGACTCACACACTCACGTGAGTCCAGTGAAGGGGCTTAGGGGTCAAGGTTACTCACCCTACGGCTCAGACAGTGAGCAAAAAGACTGTCCCTATTTTAAAACAGTGGGAGGCACAGAACTACCACCACCATCACCAGACACATACACACACACACACACACACACACACACCGCCATCGCCACCACTAATTAGTAATAGAGATTTCGCCTCTTTGGGAAAAACTGTTTTCATTCTGAATAACTCTTGGCTTTTTGACAGGAGATGATGATTCAATGGGATCCCCATCCTTCTGCTAATGTGAGCATTTAAACAAAGTGGTGGTCTGTGTGGTCCCTGGGACACATTCCCTCTGGAGCTGAGGAAACTGGGGAACAGCTATGGTGCCTAAGAAGGACATATTTCAGCCCAAGCTCATGGCATCTTTCACCACACCGGCAGCTCTAGACACCCCCACCCCCACCATTCGGTCAGTAATGCCAAACCTTGCTGCAGAAACAAGCATTCCCTATCCTCAAACAAGCAAGTCTTGTCCAGGCTGTCAGCTCCCCAGATGTCCTGAGCTGACCTTCTTTGGCTCCGGTGGATTTAGCTGCTAGAATTCCAAAGGAATCCCATCTACGTCACTAAACCTAAAGGACAACAACACACCCTGACTAAGAAACCTCAACTACAGAGCTCCCAACCAATGGGGAAATCTCACGATCGGCATGGGCAAGGCTGGGGATGGCTCAAATGGGCTGGCACATGATGAGCTTCAGGGTGTTAAGACATCTCAAGCATCGCTTACACCATTTTATCCACCACCTTACTCAACAAGAACAGCAAGAAAGATCTTTAAAAGAGAGTTAATGATTGTAATGCAAAAAAAAAAAAAAAAAAAATCCCCTTTCCCAAACCAGGAGAATCCTGATTAGCTGACCAGTATGTAGGAATTCAGATTATGCTGCCTTCTGATCTACAGATCATAGTTTCATCCTCAGATGTGGACACCCTGTGTCTCAGTTTAGTATCTGATTTGTATTCTATGAGAAAATTCTGGTTGCAGCTCCCAGCTGAATTCTGATTTTCTCCACTGAGTTCTGATGTTTCTCCACTGGATTGTCAATGAGTTACAGATCCCTTGTGAAAATCCCAAAATTGACTCTACTGAAGAATCCCACCTTTAGACTGACCCATCCGAGTTTGTGAGGTAATCAGTTCAGATAAGGACAGATCATACACTGAAAATCTCCTCTCCCACTTAGTGGGGCTCTGAATTAAATCTTAACACTAAACACTAAATCATAAATCTCTCCAAAACTGTTTAGTGGTCAATATACAGAATTACACTTAGGAAAAAATCTATACTCCTTACAAAGGTCTACCACATCTGTGTGACCCAGCCCTGGCCTCACCCTCCAACCTCATCTTGAACAACTTTCCCTCCTTCACTCCTCTCCAGCCACATTGACCTTCTTTCTATTCCTCAAATATGCCAGTCTGGTTCAGGAGCTGAGCCTTTGTATTCACTGTTCCCTCTTTCCCCCTGATCTGGACACATTGACTTATCCTCATGATCAATATCTGCATCAGTTTCACATTCTCCAGGAAGCCTGTCCCCCATCCAATGTTGCATCCCTCCTCCTTGTCCCTCAGTCACTTTCTGTCACATTACTTGGTTTTATTTTCTATCAAGGACTTATCACTAGGTTACCTTGTTTTTTTATTTATGTACTTTTTCATTGTCTGTCTTCCTCTCCTAAGCCACAAGCTCCACCAAAGCAGGGACCTTATCTGTCTTATTCAATAGGTATCTATCCTCAGGACCTAGCTTGTTGACACTAGTAGGCACTCGATAAATGTTTGTGGAATGCAGGAACATTAAACAGAAAGCTCATCATCTATTGTTCATGTGGCTGAGAAGGCAGCGTGGATTCTCTTTTTGGATAAAGGGGCTTGATGGGTGACTTCTTACCTGTATCTTTCTCGGGTGAGGGGAACCAAACTCCTGATCAGCACCTTCTTTACCAGGCATAATAATTTAGATGCTTATAAACCCAAGGGGTACACCCATCCTTAGAACTGTATGGACTCATCATATCTGCGTATTAATGCTTCCACTAGCTGCCATTCAAGAGGGTATGGGTGCTATATTTTTAAATCCACAACCATCCCACCCAGAAACAGGGATCAGCACAAGAAGAAATTTCATCCGGGATGGGTTATCCCCCTAAATCCTTTCTTTTCCACAGACTCAACCTAATACCACAAGCAACTTTTTAGAAAATATTTAGGCATAGAGGTAAAAAACGTAACCAATTTTTTAGTTTAAAAGCACTGGGAGGGGCTTCCCTGGTGGCACAGTGCTTGGGGGTCTGCCTGCCAATGCTGGGGACACGGATTTGAGCCCTGGTCCAGGAAGATCCCACATGCCGCAGAACAACTGAACCTGAGTGCCACAACTACTGAAGCCCGCGCACCTAGAGCCCGTGCTCTGCAGCAAGAGAGGCCACCCAATGAGAAGCCCGCACACTGCAACGAAGAGTGGCCCCCACTTGCTGCAACTAGAGAAAAGCCCACGCAGAGCGGCAAAGACCCAACGCAGCCAAAAAAAAAAAAGCACTGGGAATAGGGCCATAACAAAACTTTCATGGCACCAATACTAAAATGATTATGATACCCTGCCAAGTAATTCAAAATAAAAACAATATTGGGACTTCCCTGGTGGTCCAGTGGCTAAGACTCCGCGCTCCCAATGCAAGGGGCCAGGGTTCGATCCCTGGTCAGGGAGCTAGATCCCACATGGCGCAACTAAGAGTTCGCATGGTGCAACTAAGAGTTTGCATGCCGCAACTAAAAGATCCCGTATGCCGCAGCTAAAGATTTCACATGCCGCAACATGAGGGATGGAAAAATTGCTGGTTCCCCAGTGCCTGGAAACAGTGCCTGGCGCAATTGCAAGCACTCAATACGTAGAATGATGAATACAGTTTTCCTAATTCTTCTTTGAATCTTTCTCCACCCCCACCCCTGCCCCCACCCCAGCACATGCTTCCTTGGCTTCTTGGGCAATCCGGCCATGGCTGAGAATGTGGCTGCAACCAGGTCAGTATTTGCTGATTGTGTGGCATGCAGTGGACAGGACTGGAGTATCACATACCACAGGATCACCTGAGGCCTGGATGCAGCGCCTACAGCAACCCCATCTGGGCTGGAGCTGATCTCTGCAGTTATAAACAGAGCACCATGTGCTCCTGCTCTGTTCAGACTGCTTTGCACCAAGGGATGGGATTCTTAATTTGAATCTGTGACAGAACCAGTCTCTTTCTTTCTCCAGATTAATCAAGTGGTTTGGAATAAATCACGGGTCTCCTGCCCAGAGGTGTGTCTGTGGGTGAGGAATCTTTGCTTTCCACTAGTCTGTTTGCCAGGAATGGGAAACTTCATAGTAGGTGAGGATTTGGGACTTCATTTGCTATTAATACTTCGCCACCCAAGTCAAGTTTATTTGAACCCAGGGCTTCATCCAGCTGGTGTCTGCCTGAGCTTTGGAACTTGGAAAAGAGAGAAGCAAGGGGTTGTGAGTAGGCTGGGAAATGAAGAAAGCCTGATGTTATGCAAATAGCACTCCATTCATTGGCTCCCCAATCCACAAGCTCACAGAACTATAGCTCCAAGCCACAAACAGTGAATATTTCCACATCTCTTATCCATTTCTGGCCCATATGCTAAAAGCAACAGAGACACACATAAAAATATATATAATAATAATAATAATAATGATGATGATAATAATAGAGAAAAAGGAAGAGTTTCAATTTAAGTGATTTTATTTTTTTATTTATTTTTTTTAATCAGTCATCAGTTTTATACACATCACTTTATACATGTCAATCAAATTAAGTGATTTTAGATTGTGTTTTTAGATAAGAGCAGCCCTGAGGTGTTAATTTCACACATCTGGTTTGAGATTAACTTACTAATATTCTTATCAGATATCTCTATCCTGCTTTTCATTTTTCCATTGGTTTCAGAATTCAGTCCAGGAAAGAAAGGGGTTTCACAGACCTCAAATCATTATTATCTTGCATAAGAAAAAACAGTTACCTGCAGATACTAGGGTATGGCCTCTACAAAGTTAATCCTTTCATCACTCAGATTGTACAGAGGCAATTATCCTATTCCTTATTCTTCATTCAGTACCTTTATTGAACACCTACTATGTGCCAGTCACTGGAATCCATAGTAAACAGACAAGCTTCCTACTGACATGAAGCTCACAGTCTAGTAATGTAAAAAACAAAAAACAAATAAACAAATGTCAGATAAAAGTAAAGTGCTGGGCAGGTAATTAAAATGGAGGGATATGTTGTGAGTGACTGTGTTGCTCCTTTGGATTAGGTGGAAGGAGGTGACATTTGTCATGAGAAGTGAATGGCAAGAAGGAACAAGCCACAGAAGGACAGGGAGCAGAGCATTCTGAGTAGAGGAAATGCTTCCCAATGTAAAGTATTGAGAAACATCACTGAGCCCAGCAACCCTCTGTCTTTGTAAGGTGCACTTCAAGCCCTAGTTACCAAAAACCATCTCTCCCTCCCCCAGACCATAACACCTAGCAACAAACGATCTCTCCCTCCCCCAGACCGTAAACACCAACTTTTGGATCAGTGCTCCCAAATTTGGAAATGTCCCAGCTATTCCCAGTTTAGTTTCCTCCCTAGCTGTCGCTATACTTCAAACAGGACGTGGATGGTTCTATTTCATTCTCATACAATAACAACCCATATGGATCCTTCTTATAGATGGCTACACACTAAAATCAATGATTGGTAAACTCTCTTTCAATAACTTAGGGAGTCTTCAATGAAAGCACTAAAAAATAGTGATGTAAATTACCCTCAGTCAGGCTTTGAGGTCTTCCAGGGCCCTTTTTCACAGGAATTTGAAAACAGGCGCATTCCATTTTGCTCTTTGTTAGAGAGCTATTGACAATAAACAGAGTTCAACTTAGAATTTGTGCTGTAAAACAGAACACTGAACAAACCAAGCTTTCTCACCCAGGGTGACACTTCCTTGTATTCTGCTAATACTTACACAGGGTTTAAGCAAGTACACTTGGGAAGTTTATGGGGGACTAAACTCTCATAGTATTAGTTTCTTGAATTCTTTGTTATTTTCATTGCACTGGAGACTGTCCCACAAGCCATTATCAGAATCCACCCATCTTCAGTTCCCATAAATATTATGTCTGCACAGAACTATGTGAACTATTTCAGAGCTGGAATACGAACCAGGCTGTGAAAACTTGCTAATGGGAATGACAGAAGAAGAGCATTAAAACTTAAATGGGAGAAAATTCAGTAGCAAAGGGAAAAGTGGGCTAAAGGATTACGCGTGTGTCAGGGGAAGAGAGTAGCTCAACCCTCAGAGACTGATTATTCAGCCCAAGCTTGATTATTTAAATCCAGCAGCAAACATATGCTGACACATTCCTGGGGGCACTAGGGTGACTTTCATTACAGCAAGTAAAAGAAGCGGAGTTCAGTTCTCAGAGGTCATTCCTGTCGTAGTTGGTACTAATTGTTCCAGGCAATGAGACCAAGGGAAGCTGAGGCAGTGACTGTCAACTGTCAGTGATTCCCGGGAAGGAGCAAACTATAGGCAGCTGCTGCTGTACATTCTGGAACTGAGAGCTAAATTCAATCTGGATGCAAACTTCTGATGCAGGGACTGTCTCCCAATTTTGGCAGTCTCAGCCTCTAGAACATTTGGGAAAAAGCATCATAACATGGGAAGCATGAATTAAATATGAGTTACTAGTATTATACATATGTTCTCTGCCCCCATCTCCCACTCTGCTCCTCAACTGGATCTACTCTTATCCAGATATCAAATTTAAAATGTCGTACCCTCATAGAGAATTTCCTTGAGCATCCAGGCTGAACTAGGAACCCTTCAGAAGCCCTCATTCCACCCTAGGCTTTGCATGTATAGCACTAAACACCATTTGTAATAATATATACTTATTTAGAAAGCAACTGGGGGGCTTCCCTGGTGGCACAGTGGTTAAGAATCCTCTTGCCAATGCAGGGGACACGGGTTCGAGCCCTGGTCTGGGAAGATCCCACATGCCGCGGAGCAACTAAGCCCTTGCGCCACAACTACTGAAGCCCGCGTGCCTAGAGCCCATGCTCCGCAACAAGAGAAGCCACCGCAATGAGAAGCGCACGCACCGCAACAAAGAGTAGCCCCCGCTCACCACAACTAGAGAAAGCCTGCGCGCACCAACGAAGACCCAACGCTGCCAAAAATAATAAATAAATAAAATAAAATAAAAAGAAAGCAATTGGGCTAATACCTAAAAGATAAGTTGCGGAACTTCCCTGGTGGTCCAGTGGTTAAGACTCCACGCTTCCACTGCAGGGGGCACAGGTTCGATCTCTGGTCAGGGAACTAAGATCTCGCATACTGTGTGGTGCAGCCAAAAAATTAATTTAAAAAAAAAAAAAGGTAAGTTCCACAAGGATAAGGATTTTTGTTTTCTTCACTGATGGACCCTCACGCACCTAGCAAAGCTCTGGTGTTGGTAGCTGTTAACTGTTGATTGACTGTTTGGTGTCTAGCTCCCCATTCGAGGAAGACAGAAATCTTGCCCGTTTACTCATCATTGACTCTCTAGCCCCTAACACAGCATCTGACAGAATAAAGACTGCTCAAAAAGTACTTCTTGAATGCATGGGAATAACAATAGCTAATACTTACCGAGTGTTTGCTCAAGAATTATGTTCAGTGCTTTACAGATATTGTTATGTTACTTAATAGTCACCAAAATTCAATAATATAGGTATATTATGCCATTTTGGTTGACTAGGTTCAATAATTGTTTAAAAATAATGATCTTATAATTTTCTAATCTGCAATAGATAATTGGACTAAATTTTCTCCACAGTGTAGTAAGTAGTGTCTTGGGACCTGAATAAGTGCATTTATTTCCCTAGGTGTCCACTCTCTGGTGGCTGATGAGAGAGAAACTCAGTCTCAGGGGCCTTAATTATGCTTAAATTGCTTAGAATTAAATTATAGTCTCAGCTTCTATTCACATTGGGCTTTTGAGGGAAATATATATATTACATATCATTCATAGATAGATAGATAGATAGATAGGTAGGTAGATAGATAGATAGATAGATAGTGTTGGGGGACTTCCCTAGTGGCGCAGTGGTTAAGAATCTGCCTCCCAATGCAGGGGACGCGGGTTCGGGCCCGGGTCCAGGAAGATCCCACATGCCGTGGAACAACTAAGCCCGTGCGCCACAACTACTGAGCCTGCGCTCTAGAGCCCGCGAACCACAGCTACTGAAGCCAGCACGCCTAGAGCCCGTGCTCCACAACAAGAGAAGCACACGCACTGCAACGAAGAGTAACCCCTGCTCGCCGCAACTAGAGAAAAGCCCGCGCGCAACAACGAAGACCCAACGCAGCCAAAAAAAAAAAAAAAGATAGCGTGTTGGTTGCATTAGATTCACATGCAACCACAGAACATGGAGAGTTCCCATTACTGCCAGAGGAAATTGGAAACAGGAAAAAAGTACTGGCCAAATCTTGCCCAAGATGCTGGTTGAACTGGCTCTGCCAGTGTTTCCTGCACCTGCCTGTGACATCAGTTGGAAGGCAGGCTTGTTCACTCCTCTGGGAACTTTGCCAGTCTCCACCATTCAGCTCCATCTGATCTGGCTGAATCAGGTATAAGACAGTCACTAATCTCACCTCCCCGAGTAAAACCAGAAGTATTTGGGTGGGTGGGGCATGGTCCAAGCAAGGATCAGACCAACTAGAAACAAACTGACCTGTCCCAGAGTGGAAGTAATTCCAAGGGAATTACTCAATATATTATATTCCCACTACCAGGAACCCATCTGGTGAGATTATTTTACTCTCCTTTACCAAAGAAACCGGTGACCCAAAGGTGCATAATGCAAGAAGTAGTCAGTTTGGGAACTTCCCTGGAGGCACAGTGGATAAGACACCGTGCTCCCAATGCAGGGGGCCTGGGTTCGACCCCTGGTCAGGGAACTAGATCCCACATGCATACTGCAACTAAGAGTTCACATGCCACAACTAAGGAGCCCGCCTGCCGCAACTAAGACCCGGTGCAACCAAATAAATAGATAAATAAATGATAAAAAAGAAAAAGAAGAAGTAGTCAGTTTGATCAGGAAACTCAAATGGTTCTTGAATCAGATTTTTACCTCTCCTTGGTTTCTCTGTCTGCTCTTCACCACTATCAATACCACCCTATGGAGAATGAAGAATGAATAGAACTGTCAAAGGAAGATAGGAGAAATAAAGACAAAGCAAGGAGTTTTCATAAAGCTACATATATTCAATCTTTCAGTCTATGTCCTTTCGACTTTTTGAGTGTTAAAATGCCCTCTCATTTATGAAATGATGGTGATAATACGTGGTGATTGTTATCATTTGGTAAAATTAAAAGTTGGCAACCTACGTCAGTTCACCAACTTTTTAAAAACTTTGCTGACCCCTGACATCCGACAGTGTGGGAAGCCCTGGGTTACTGTACAGTAGTGTCCTCCGAGGCTTTGGGTGAGGATGGGGAGAAAAGTCTCCCACGCATGTGTGAGTAGAGCTACAGGTCTGCTGGGTGGGCTCTGAGGATCCTCTGTCAGCAACCGGCACAACAGCTGGCTTTGAACAGGATGCATAGTCTTCTCTAGGCTCCCAGCATCCTGTTTCTCAGACTCACCCAAGAGCCCAGTGCTCCTGTGTGGTACCATCTGATAACTTCACTTATGTTCAACTTTAGGAGCTTACTACTCATAAAAGAATCTGTATTCCAAAACTAAGACCTGAAGAGAGAGGCAAATGCTTAATCCAAAGGCATAGATTGCTGAAAATGGATAGTTTCAGGGGCAGTAAGGGAGCATGCCTTGATATAGGACATATCAAATCACACAGGTGGGGATTCATCTGGCCCGTCTGTGAATTACACCCCTCAAGCCCACCTTGACACTGATCCATTTACAGGTCACCTCATCTTATAAGACATTTTTTAACTTGAAAATGCCTTCTGCTTTACAGTTTTCAAAGCCCTTTCACAAGAATTACCTAGAGTGAGCCTCATAACAGTCCTAAGAGGTAAGCAGGGCAGATAGAAATGTCTTAATTTTTACAACTGAGGAAAGCCAGACTTGAGGAATATGAACTGCAGAGCTGAATTCAGTCATGGCTGGGGTGTGCAAGAGGCCCAGTGTGCACTTGGGCCTTGGAAGACAATGTAGGTCATTGCTCCTCTACCTCCTGGCTTGGGTCAAGGCCTCTTTGCTGTGGAAACCTGGTGGGTAGAGGCTCCACTCAGCACTAAAGCAGGAGGTGTTGGGGGAAATTGTACCCATTAATAATAATCAAGTATTTATATACCATATGGTATTTCCACAGTACCACCTAATAATCACTATATCATTACAATGCTCTTAGGTCAAAGCAAGCATGTGGGGTCAATGAGTTCTCCAGACCCCATTTTATAGATGAGGAAGTAGGCTGGGGAGATTAATTGTCTTGTGGTTTGAAGAAATCCGTAGCATAGTAAGACATCACAGTCCTTAGGTTGAACTTGGTCAGCTAAATGGAGCAGCTCAGCCAAACCACTGGGCAGGAAGGGTCTGTGCATGTGTGTGTGCATGTAAGCACATATGAAACAAACTGCTGCTTTCAGCACTATCAAAACTATAATCTATTTGGTATTTCCTGGGTTAAACACTCCCTGGGCCGCACACCATGGCCCACGACCATGTTTGGGTCATGGTCCAAAGAACAAAAAGAAAGAACTAAGAAAAAAGGAACCAAGTCTGGGATATGGAAAAAGACATGGAAGCTCTAAGGTTATAACTGATGCCCTTGGACAGAATCATAACATCCAGTTTATGTATTAAGTCAAAGCTAGGCACTTAGAGACTCTGTCATCTTCCATCTTCCTCCTCTCTTCCTCATCCACACTGAGAAAGTGTCCTCAGCCACCTCTTCCAGCTTTTCAGGTCATTTTCAATGTACAATGCAAAGAGTGCCTCATTATTCCTCTTTTCGTAGGAATATACCCAGATATATTGGCTCTCAGAGACCAAGACACTCTGTATTCCTGGAAACGTGAAAAGAGATGATAGAATTAGAAAGGGATGTTTGATCGTTTAAAAATGATCTTATATCAGATTTTCAAATATTCCCTGGCAGGGTCAGGACATGAGGGAGACTTGCCTGGCAATTTAATATGTTTACTGGGTAAATAGTAAGCACTTGCAGTCCCTGTGACTTAATCAGAATGAAGTTCATTACGATAAAGAGCTGTGCCCTTTGGTCCTATTTGCATTAAGCAGGCTCCCGATTTCACTTAATTTCACTCACATCTCTGAAGGAAATTATAGGCTATGAGGCTGGCCTAGGGGTAGGGGGAGGACAGTTAGCAAGGCTATTCACCAGAGTAGATAAAGGGGAAAAGGAGGTAGTAGGTTAAGATTAGAAGAGAGAGAATAGATACCCTCCTTACTCCTTATCAATTCCAATCTACAAAAGTAATTTTACTTTCTTGTTTTTAACTTGAGGTTTGCATCAGCATCTCTCTCTCTCTCTATCTCTCGGTTTTGAAAACATATTATCAGGTCATCTAAACCTTTTATGAAACATCTCAGACTTGTATGCGCATGAGCTGGTGAAGATTTATTATATTTGACACCATAATTTAAGATTTTAAGGAATTCTTTTAGGCACAGCTTGACTGAAAACCCTGAGGCTAGATCACTACCTCTTGCCAGATGTTAACTTGGTTTCACTGATGGGAGCCCAGGGTAGGTTAAAACTGTTTCTGGAGACATTTGTGCCTCAGAATGTTAACTCCATCAGTATACTGGTAATATATATCAAGAAATTGGGGGTTTTAAGACCAGAATTCTCCCCCACCCACTCCTCCATCTCTGTCCTCAATTTACTTCTATCTCTTTTGGAGAAGTCAAATGGCCCCCTGTTTTGAATTAAAATGGGCAGGGAGAAGAGCATAATATTCAACTAGCCCACGAACTGAAGCACCCACCCAGGTCTTTGGGGATCCTTTGGTATCTGCTCAGGCTGCAGGAAATCTGGGCATCTATGGGTGGGAATACGGATAAATGATGTTATTCAACAGAATTAAGACCAGACGGGAAAATGTAGCCAAATCCTGCAGGGAGTAGCACTGAATCCTGGTATTATGTATGAAAGGCCCCCCCGTCTGGGTTTGCGAGCATAAACAAATGTAAGTGTGAAGGCAACACAGTCTCTGGCATGAGGCTGAAAGGGTAATAGCCTCAGATGTGATGCTGGTGGTGGTGGTGGGGGCAGCGGGGGTCAGAGGGTGAAACGCCAAGTATTGTGCTGTGACTGACGCTGGGCCTGAGGGCCGGGACTCCCAGAAGGGACTTGGTCATGAGGGAACTATGTCATCTGTTGGGTTGTAATCGGTAGGCTCAAGCTGCACGTTGAGCACGTTTTCTCCTGGATCCCATCCTTGGCGACAGATCCAGACCTCAGCCTCCAGGATCTGTTAGAGAAATAAACAAGTGGGAGACAACAACCAAAACAGCAACACAGCAGAACGGGAGCGGGAGATGAAGCTCCGCCTTTAGAAGCTCCTGGCCAATCAGAAGCCTGTTGCTGGGGCTGGTGTTTGGCCGCCTGACGTTCCCATGGAGACGGAGGAACATTACACACTAAACACTGGGCGACGTTGACGTCTATGCATTATATCCATGGAGACGACTAAGTAAACGTCATTCCCCCCCCCCCCCGCCCAAGTCTCCCCGCCCTCCCGCAGCGCCAGGGGCAGAGGGAGCGACGCCGGCGTCGCCGTCACGTGCTCCATGCTGGGAGCCAGGCTGGGTGGGCGGGGCCTGTTGCTATGGCTGCAGCCGCGGCTGTTGTTGTTTGGAGCTGGAATTAGAAAGTGCTGAGGCGGCAGTGTAGCCAGAACTGATGCTGGAACAGCGTCTCCCGCCCCCGGGCCAGAGAGGGTTCCCCAGACCCTGGAAAGCCAGGACACCCCCTAGGCTGTCCCAGCACGCCTCAGCCCCAGGTCCTGAGCCAAGATCTCTCTGTGCCGCCTGCGACTCCAGACTGAGGGCCAAACCCAGACCACTCCCTCCACCCTTAGTTGGCCATAATTGTCAGGGTGACGTCCGGAACCGCCGTCTCCTCCAGACAGCAGCCCACAGAACAACCACTGACCAAACTGCCTTGCCCAGGAGACAGGAACAAAACCCAGTGTAGAAAACTTCCCCACTCTTGGAGTAAGCCCCGGAATCAAGGGGAACTATAAAGAAGTTTGGATTTATCTTTTATACTTTATAAGCAGCAGTACTTTAGACGTTCATTCCTTAGAGCTTTGTTGAAGAACTTGAGGGAGGGGTGCCTGTTCAAGAAGAGTTCTTCTCAAAGGGACAGAAAATTTAGAAGCCCCTGAGGACTGTGATACTGAAAAATGGGAAGGCCTGAAAAACCTAGGTCAATAGGAAGTGAAGCTTTGATTTCTACATTGCTTAATTTTGTCTTGACTATAGCTGACAAGATAGCTGAGTGTGAGAAATAGCCTGCCAGCCTCCTTATTCTTCACACAATTCTGGAAACAGTTACAGGAATGTTGCAGCAACAAATGGTTAACAAAACCAGATCAACTAACAGAGGAGTGAAGGGTTGAGATGACCATGTGAAGACAACCACCCGGAACAGAAAGTAAACTTTGAATGATATGGCACAGCTGAAGGGCCCAAGACTTTGAATTTTCTCCAAATATCATAATCTTCAAGCTTAGCTGAATTTAAACTATGTCTTTTATTTTTGAGGGAAAGCAAAAAGGATATTAGTTGCTGGAATTAAAAATAAGCCATGGTGGTGAGCACATAGCATCTATTTCTGATGGCAGAAGCATAAAGAAGAAGGATTTCATTAAAATGAATGGTGTCTGGAGTTGTTCTGGGATTCCTCCATCCCTCCACCAACACACATCCAATCCCGTTTTCCATCTCTGACAAATCAGCACCTCAGGGTTCCCTCCCTGTTACTCCATGCTAGCCCTCCCTGGGCTCCCATTCAGATACTTACTACCTGCCCACAGAGCATATCTGTTCCCTTTCAACATTCCCTTGCTCCATCCTCTGACCTATTACTCACTTCCCTGACACCCTTCTCTAAACAGTTCTCCCTCAATTCCCTTAGCGCTCTGTGGCCTCTCCCCAGCTGTGTACCCAGTTGACCAGCACTCCCCAAACCCTTGTCCCACCCACCCATCTCCACCATAATGTTTTTCCTGTCTGGTCCTTACTTAATAAAAGACTGCAGCCTTTTGCAGATGTAGGCTAAACACAGGAGGAAGGGCATAGTGAACTGAACAAAGCCATCATCTGCACTTTAAAAAAAAAAATCCCCAGATAATAGTTGAGATCCATGACACAAAAGCAAGCATTATGCAGATTCCGCTTGTCGCAGGAATGTGGGCAAGGCAGCAATTTACTAATTCTGACATTTTCAGGGAAGTAATGATAGTTTCTACTTTTTTCTGTCAACCGGTGGCCAAACTAGACCCCTTTGTGAATATCAGTTATACTCCCCTCTACCTCCCTGCAATACTCCACCTAGAGCATAAAGCATATGGTAAAGGGAGAAACCTCAAGTTAGGTTAATGGGAAGCCCCGACTTGAGGGTAGATTAGGTTGAATCAGTTTGGGTGTGGGAATGAAGTGGTTTGTGTTTTGTTTCAGAAGGGAAAGTAAAGCATTGATATGATTTACCCCCAGACGTATAAATAACCTATCTTACCCTCTAGAAAGAAAGTGGTGTAGCAGTCCTTCTTATCTTCCCTACTTTAAACTCAGAGTTAAGTTAGAATAAGACAGTTTTGTTTACTGTAAGATTCTGTCTCTAGATCTCTTTTCCAATTCTTTAGGCCAATCAAGAACCCGGCAAGTGGGACTTCCCTGGTGGTCCAGTGGTTAAGAATCCGCCTTCCAATGCAGGGGATGCAGATTTGGTCCCCAGTCAGGGAACTAAGATCCCACATGTCCTGGGACATGCGCCACAACTACTGAGCCAGCGCGCTATGGAGCCCGTGCACCACAACTAGAGAGAAAACTGCTCGCCGCAACGAAGGATCCCGCGTGCCTCAACGAAGATCCTGCATGCTGCAACTAAGACCCAATGCAGCCAAATAAATAAATAAATAAATATTTTAAAAATAAATAAATAAATAAGAGCCCAGCAAGCCACTGACAGAGAGTGTGAAGTGAGGGAAGAAAATAACTGAAGGCAAGATTGATCTAGTCCTTTGATGTGCCAAACTGTATAGAAGGTTCTTTGCTTTCATATATGTGATCTCATTTTATCCTCCCAACATCTCTATGAACTAGGTCTTCTTGTGCCCATTTTGACAATCAAAGGAACTGAGGCTCAAGCAGTTAAGCAACTTGCCCAAGGATGTGGTACAGAACCAGGTTTCCAACTCAGGTGTCCATTTTCAGAGTATCTGCTCTTCCTACATCCCAATGAGATGAGGTAAAATGCACAGAAAACCTCCACCTGGGTCGCTTCACAAGTTTACCTTTCCACGGGGAGGCTCTAGCCCCTTTTCACAAAATTTATTTTTGTAAAATATATTTTACAATATTTTTTACCTATGTTTCCTCATTGGCTCAAAATCCAAGAGGCAAAGAGAGACGTGCCCCAGAGCACACACAGCAGAAAGATTTGGGCAAGTTCTGGGAGACTCCGACCTGCCCCAGGTTAGGGAGGGCACCACCTGAGTTCACCAGCACCTGGAGAGCTCTGCCCAGATTTATCTGAAGCTGTCACTTAGGCCTGGCCCCTCCTTCTTCCCCTCTCTCCTCCCCCATTCCTGACCCTTCAAAGAAGCACGTCCAAAAAAAAAAAAAAAAAAGAAGCACGTCCAGCACGAATTCCTCCAAACCTCAGATGCCTTTAGGATTTCAAAGTGTCTATAGAGTTCCCTCCTTGACATTCGTCAGGTCGAGTGGGTGGGAAGGTCATTTCCTGGTCTAGGGCTTGGGGGAGACCCTCCTCCCTCCCATTTTGACAAGCAGCTCCTGGAGGGATCCCCATGGGTGGCAGGGAGTACAGACAAGCCAGAGGGTTTCTTGCTGGACAGGAATGCCCATGGGCCACACCTTCTTCAGCTCTTGGAGCACCTCGTGTCTGGACCCGTGAAGGGGGCGGCAGTGCCAGGGAGTGGGTTCTTCTGTGTCTCCCTCCAACAACCGGTTTATTGTGACTATGCTATTTGTGTTCTCTGTGTTCTGTTTGACTTGGCAGCTGGGAAGGGAAAGGGCAGCAGGTTCACTCCCGTTTGTACTGGGTGGTTCCTGCAGCCACACCCAGACATTAAAGCCAGAGGCTTGCAGCGGGGATGCCTTTACCTGGAGGCCTTCGGTTTGCAAAAGCAAGGTGTGGGAAGTATTTCCTTTTTATGGGCCAGCCAAGTGTGGCTGGCATTTCACCTATTCCTGTATTACTAACATCACCCAGATTCAGGTCAAGGGGCAGACTTACCAGACTTCCGTCGCCCTGGGATCCGGGACCAGGGGATGGTTGATCATGTTCCTTTGGGCTGGATTACCCCAAGTGCCTACAACCCATAGGCACTTTAACTTCTGGATATAAAACAAAAATCCAAGGTCTGACAATTGTGTTCTACTTTGGGGTACTCACATTCCTGAAGTTGAAATCTGGACTTTCTTAGAGCATCCAAAGTAGGGATTCTTTTCATACACGGGGGTAGCATTCAAAGAGAGTGGACTTCAAGATAAACAGACTTAGTCTAGAACTCTGGATTTGCCCTGTTACTTATCTGAGCCTCTATCTAGAACTAAAATCTTTAGCATGTGGGAAATAACAGCTAACACTTATGCTACTACATGCCAGGCACTGTTCTAAGCATTTTTATGAAAACTCATGTAAGCTTCAAAACAACCTAAAGAGGTGAGGAGGTGAGTATTATTATTAGTATCCTTTTTTACATATGAGAAACAGAGAGGTTAAGGAAATTGCCAGAGGTCACCCAGCTAATAACACAGTGCCAGGATTCCACCACAGGTAGTCTGGCTCCAGAACCGATGTGCTTAACCACTGTGTGGTAGTGCCATTCCTAGAGAACCAACACCATGCCAATGGCTAGAGATGCCACAGGGAACAGACACAGACATAGTCCCCAGTTCCCACCCTGTCATCTCCACACTTTACTTTCGTGGTTCCCAAGTCAACTTGAAAAGGGCCTTTCTACCAAGTCTAGAAACTGCCCTTGCCCTGGACCCTCAGATAGTCTTTCGTTGAATGCAGGCATTTCCTAGGTGAAGGTGACAGTCATGGTCATCCAGCCAGGTCCATAGAAGGACCTACAGAAGCACGCTAGCTTCCATAGGATCCTCACCTGCCCCAGAGAGCCTGGCATGAAGGAGCATTCTACTGGGCAGGTGGTGCGTGCCTCTCCGCAGGCTGGGGGGCGTGGCAGAGCCAGGCTAGGGTGCTGGGCGTAACCAAGCACCAACCTTGTCCAACAGACAAGGCCACAGAGCCTTTCCCTGAAGAAAGTGGCCCTGGCCTAGACAGAGGGTGATGAAACCATTTCCTCTTCAAGAGAGCCCCAAGCACATGGCTGCAGGGCCTGGCAAGACCACAGGCTTTGTTCACCAGGCTGCTCCCTGCAGGATGTGATAATGTACACTGTGAGCTCGAGACAGAATTACTTCTTAAATGGAGACAAGGTGTAGATAATTACCATTGCCCACATTTATTGAGTGCTTAGCATGCTTTATGTGGCTGATATGGATTCATTTATTTAACCCTTGTAACAACCCTATGAAGTATGACAGATGAAAAAATGTAGGCACAGAGAAGTTAACGTCCTCAAGTCTGCACAGGTGGTGAGTGAAATTCAAACCCAGGTTGGCTGACTTCTGAGACCGTACTCTTAATTACCCAAAGCAAAATGGAGGTCCTTCCTTCAGAGTCAGTGGAGACATGGGACCAGGGTGAAGTTCTGAGACATTTCCATATTGGACTGGGGGGCTCAAAGCCCCAAAG
Source organism: Balaenoptera acutorostrata (assembly GCF_949987535.1). Lineage (NCBI taxonomy): Eukaryota > Metazoa > Chordata > Mammalia > Artiodactyla > Balaenopteridae > Balaenoptera > Balaenoptera acutorostrata. The sequence goes on along the minus strand of NC_080066.1, from coordinate 153,684,987 downwards.
TCCGGTTTACCTGGGGATCCTCGGGACCACTAGGTCCACACCTCAAGAAGTGTCATCTGATTCCAGCCCCCAGGCTCTCACTAACCTCTCTGGAGCTCCATGAGCCAGGGATAGCTCCAGTAATTCCCTTAGGCTAACTAGGTCCCATGCTAAAAGTCTAAAACTGGGCTGGAAACTGGCTCACCCTACAAGAGCAGAAAAGGATAGGGGCAGAGACTAGGTACAAAACTATGTCATATCTCTGGGTATTTGTCTGAATATGCCCTTGTCCATCTGTTCCCAAGCCCCTAAGGCACCCTTCTATTCCCGGCATTTTTATAGCACCTCCTCTCCCTCCACCTCCTCTCAATAAAACACACACACCTTGGTAGCGTTTAAAAACACCAGCCCTGGGGCCAGACTCCCTGGGTTCTAATCCTAGTTCTGCCACTCATTTGCAAAGTATTTATCTTCCAAAATACTTAATTTTTCTGTGCCTCAGTTTCCTTATCTGTAAAATGGGCACAACAATAGTACCTTCCTTATAGTGTGGTTGGGAGGACACTGAGATAATAAAAGTGTGTGGCAAATGCTCACTAAATGTTAGGCATTATTATTGTTGTGGTAGTTTGTTATTTCTTTGCATCCTTCTTTCTCTGGATACATGTTTGTTGAAAACTGACTAAACTATCACTCACTAAGCTATTGTTTATACCCCTCCTACCCTTGCTGAAGAGATCCAGGAATGAGTACTCTTAGAATGAGGGAAAAAGCCCTTTAGACTAGGTCAGGGGTCTTTGGGAAATTCCTTAAAGCCAATTTTCTTGAGAATTTTAATGGGTCAACTTGGGAAGTCAGCCAAAGCTATTAATTTGTAACAACTGCTGAGAAATTGTTGCCAACACCTCGGTATAGATTATTCCTGTTGGGCACAGAGGTTAGGCTGAAAGTCATGAAGCCTAAAATAATTGTTGAGCAACAGCAATGTGGGCGATTACTGATGGAAGAATATATTTTTTTAAAATCTAACCCCCCCAACTTGGCTGTGTCCCCAGGAGACTCTCACCTTCCTTTTCTTAGATTATTATCTCAGTCTGACTACAAACCATGTCTTAATAGATTTAACGTCTAACATAAGGGCAATACAAACCCACGTGCCTATTAAATATAAGCTGATGATGATATGGGCCCAGGATAGAAAGTGAACCACTTAATGGGTGAGTTAATGCCACAAAGGAGAGTCAAGGTGGAGGGGTACCTTATCTCAAATCTGAATAAAGGAGTGTATTTCCTGTGAAATCTGATGAGAAAAAGAAAAAAAAAAAAATGTGGTTTGACTCCATCACAGAGTAAGTTACAGTGGGTCTCGCCTTGCTGTAGAACTTCAAAGCCCGGAGCAGCACATTTGTGGTTTAGTTGTGTTATCCGATTCTAGGGCTGATACATGCTGCTTTCAGTTCATGGCTGTAGAGTTTCCAGTCCTCTTTTCGGCTCTTACGTTACAGTTTCGGGTTGGCCACACATCTCTCTCCACTCTTCAGATGGAACGGCCGCAAGGTACCCCCACCAAGAGACCATATTCATAATAGTAGCTGCCCCTGAGGGCTCGCCAGGTGCCAGGCATTGTTTTACCTGCCTCCTTCATTCACGATGCCCACTTCACAGGTTAGGAAACTGAAGCTCAATACAAGTAAAGTAATTGATCCAGGATCACACAAGTAGAAAGGTGTCAGTTCTGGATTTCACACCCAAGACCATATCACGTGACTGCCAAAACTGAGCATTTACACACCAAAGGATGCAGCATCACCATATTCTTTCCTCCTTTACTTATGCTGTGCTTTGCCCTTTTCTACCACACACCTGTGTGTACTGTGTCCGTCTCCACTCTATCCATCCCTCAAAGACCTTCTCCTCTGTTCCACTGCCCCAACCATCCCAGCCCAAAGTAGTCTTTCATCCCTCTGAGTTTTTTCATCTGGACCATCTCCTTTGGCACTTCATTATGCATTATATTATTATTCAAAAGTTTTATTGCTAGGCTCTGTCTCCCCAACTAAACTACAAGCTTCCAAAAGTCAAGGTCAGTGTATTCCCCCAGCACTCAGCCTAGAACTCTGGACACAGTAGATATTCACAAAGTGTCTGAACAAATGAAAGAAAGCTCAAGATCAATATTCCAAATGTGGCCTCTACACAGAGGTCCTTTTCTGCAGGTGAGAATCATTTTGAGCTTAGCTGCTTTTAGCCATAAATATTTTTGCAGTGCCTGGCTCACTAAATAGGTGACCAATAAATATTCAAGGAATGAAAGAAAGAATGAAACTCCAGCTGCATCACTTATGAGTGACTTGGGCAAATTATCTTAACTCCTCCAAGTCTCCTCCAACTTTTCTTGTCTGTAAAATGGGGATAATTCTTGGAGAGTTTATATGACATTAGAGACATGCGAGGAAACTCTCACAGTCGTTGGCACACCATAGCTACTATAATTATCATTATCACCATTAATTATTTTCTAAACCTTTTGAAATGTTTCCAGCAACTCGAACATAGAGGACTTTGGTCACTGGTCTAATGAGTGTGAGGCGCAAAGTTGCTGCAGGTGATCAAAACAATCCTAAGCAACCATATGACCCACAGCTCTTCTGCATATTGCTATTTACCGGGTTTCGGGGGTTACGTTTTGTTTTTGTTGGTGGCCAAGTCGGAACCCCCATGGTGTCTTCCTATGGAACGCAGCCTACCGTTGCTGCGGGGGCCGCTTTTCCTTTATTAAGAAAAGGAAACAGGAAATCGAATGTAAAACCCTCCGACCGTTAGTATCACGTTGAAGTTGTGAATGTAACCACACCCCCGCCAGGAAATGAAAGTACAGTTCTCACAGTGAGGTTCCCTCTCCTTTCGTGGCCGACACGGTGTTTTTCAGATTTTAGTTAGATAGTGCAGATGAAAGGGCTGAACTGTGGGCAGTGGGCTGTCACTGGGCATTTGTTGACTTGGGTATAGGTTGACACACAGATTCAATATTGCACAAACAGAGAAGGGATTTTCATTCGCTCTCTGACACTATGGCTCTATCAGATGTCACAAATTGGGGGTCCACAGGCAGATTCTGACCTATGGATGTGTTTTTCTGTTCCAGCCCACATAATGTATTTTTAAATTTGCTTCCTTGCCAATGTTTAGAAATAGTTCTCACGTGTGTGCACATGCATGTTCAGTCTGGGTTTACAGCTTCCCTTGGGGGGAAAATGGTGATAGTGGTGACAGCTGCCCCCTTCAGAGGTGCACGTGTCTTTGGTTCCATGCAGTAGCCCACCACACTGGTTTGTTTTATCTGCCTGCCCCGGGGGCATTTGAGATTCCAGGCTTGCATCCTGTGTATCTGAAAGGCAGTCAAAAAGCTGGCACTCTGAGGAGACAGGTCTCATAGGTTCCTGACCTCTTGAGTTTGGCCTTCCATATATTCAAGCCTTCACTTCTACCTATTCCTCCCTGCCCGAGGCTCCTAATTTCCAGGTCACTAGTGCTGGCTACCCCAGATCTAGACAGTTGTTCATCATCTGCCTGAGCAGAAGGCAAGTGTGTCATTTCTTTGCTCCACTCCAAGGTAGGTCTGGATGTGAGAGGTATTGACAAGGAAACTTTCAAGGCAACAAATCAATTGAGGTGATATGGCCCCATCAGATCTTCCTCTGAACTGTACATCTTCCTCAGTTCATGTGGTGGACCTCTTGTTTTGCCTCCCAACACTCATTCCTGCTTCTCCTGGCAGCTGAACTCTCATTTTCCTCCAGGGAATCACACCTCCCCGCTCTCAATCCCTGTGCTTTAAGTGGAGTTGACTCTACCTCTCACTCCACAGATGAGTCCTAGAGCTCCTAGATGAAGCCTTGCCTGACACAGACTCCTCTGGACTTTTCAGTTCCATGAGCTGTTCCCTAGAAACTAGTCCTAAACCTTTCTATATATTTATTCTATATATTTTATTTAAACAATGGATTCACAATGTCACACATTCTGTTCTCAGTCATCGGTCTTGACTACCATCTTTGACATCATTTCATGTCAGTTCCCTGATGGGAACTTCAAGTTCTTGGCAGAAGGCTGGGGAAACATTTCTGGACACAAGTGACTTCCAGGGATGGCAGCCCACTTGGCTGGTGGTTGAGCTGACCCTAAGGCCTCCAGCAAACAAGGATTATCCACACATCTGAGGCAAGTAACAAATAGACGACAGGATCAGCCCTTAGGATATCGTTGCACTTCTAACCTATTGGCCATTGGTTGAGAGATGTCCACGTATTACATGCTCCATGAGGGCAAGGACTGTGCCTTAGTCCCAGTTTTACTTCCAGAGCCTAGTACAGTCTGCTAAATAAACTTTTATTAAGTGAATAGATAAAGGGATCACTTGTTGAATGCTTTGGGGCGGGGCATCTAGAAATAAGACTCACTTTGAGTCCTCTGTGGAGTTGCTGCTAAGCCCTGAAGGTGATGTGACTGACCTGGATACATAAGCATTTATTAATAATGATGTCATGCTGTCGTCTATACAAGATTTCCACACCGTTTCTCACATTCTTTTGCACTGAGGTAAAACACACACCTTGCATACCATCAACAGTTTTAAAAGGGCACATGAGCTATTACAAGTATGGTATAGAAGAGCAGTTATATTGCAGGGCAGAAACTGAGACACAGATGTAGAGAACAAACATATGGACACCGAGGGGGGAAAGCAGCGGGGGGTGGGGGTGGTGGTGTGATGAATTGGGAGATTGGTATTGACATGTATACACTGATGTGTATAAAATGGATGACTAATAAGAACCTGCTGTATAAAAAAATAAATTAAATAAAATTCAAAAAAAAAAAGCAGTTATAAGTTTGGGATCTGGAGTCAGACTGCCTAAGTCCACATCTTAGTTCTTCTATTGACTAGCTTTGTGGTCTTGGGCATATTACTTAATCTCTCTGTGGCTTTATTTCCCCATCTGTAGAATGGGAATATTAAGAGTACCCAGCTCAGGATGAATCAGACTCTCTGACTTCAGACTATACTACAAAGCTACAGTACTCAAGACAATATGGTACTGGCACAAAAACAGAACTATAGATCAGTGGAACAGGATAGAAAGCCCAGAGATAAACCCACGAACCTATGGTCAACTAACCTATGACAAAGGATGCAAGGATATACAATGGAGAAAGGACAGTCTCTTCAATAAGTGGTGCTGGGAAAACTGGACAGCTACATGTAAAAGAATGAAATTAGAACACTCCTTAACATCATACACAAAAATTAACTCAAAATGGATTAAAGACCTAAATGTAAGACCGGACACTATAAAACTCTTCGAGGAAAACATAGGAAGAACACTCTTTGACATAAATCACAGCAAGATCTTTTTTGACCCACCTCCTAGTAATGAAAATAAAAACCAAAAATAAACAAATGGGACCTAATGAAACTTAAAAGCTTTTGCACAGCAAATGAAACTATAAACAAGACGAAAAGACAACCCTCAGAATGGGAGAAAATACTTGTGAACGAATCAATGGACAAAGGATTGATCTCCAAAATATATAAACAGCTCATGTAACTCAATATTAAAAAAACAAACAACCCAATTAAAAAATGGGCAGAAGACCTAAATAGACATTTCTCCCAAGAAGACATACAGATGGCCAAGAGGCGCATGAAAAGCTGCTCAACATCACTAATTATTAGAGAAATGCAAATCAAAACTACAATGAGGTATCACCTCACACCAGTTAGAATGGGCATCATCAGAAAATCTACAAACAACAAATGCTGGAGAGGGTGTGGAGAAAAGGGAACCCTCTTGCACTGTTGGTGGGAATGTAAATTGATACAGCCACTATGGAGAACAGTATGGAGGATCCTTAAAAAACTAAAAATAGCATTACCATATGACCCAGCAATCCCACTACTGGGCATATACCCTGAGAAAACCATAATTCAAAAAGACACATGCACCCCATGTTCATTGCAGCACTATTTACAATAGCCAGGTCATGGAAGCAACCTAAATGCCCACCAACAGACAAATGGATAAAGAAGGTGTGGTACATTTATACAATGGAATATTACTCAGCCATAAAAAGGAATGAAATTGGGTCATTTGTAGAGATGTGAGTGGACCTAGAGACTGTCATACAGAGTGAAGTAAGTCAGAAAGAGAAAAACAAATATCGTATATTAACGCATATACATAGAATCTAGAAAAATGGTACAGATGAACCGGTTTGCAGGGCAGAAATAGAGACACACAGATGTAGAGAACAAACGTATGGACACCAATGGGGGAAAAGCGGGGAGGGGTGGTGGGGGTGGGATGAACTGGAGATTGGGATTGACATACATACACTAATATGCATAAAATAGATAACTAATAATTACCAGCTGTACAAAAAATAAATAAATTTTTTAAAAAAGAGTACCCAGCTCATAAAGTTGTGAGGATTACCTGAGTTGATGCATGCAGAACATTTAGAAGAGCAACAAGCATGCAGTTGGCACTCAATAAACATTAACTAATATCTTCACTAGGGAGAGTCTTGTTATGTGACTTTTAAATGGAAACTAAAATAAATGAGAGGGAATTCCCTGGAGGTCCAGTGGTTAGGAGTCAGCACTCTCACTGCCGAGGGCTCAGGTTCAGTCCCTGGTCGGGGAACTAAGATCCTGCAAGCTGTGTGGTAAAGAAAGAAAGAGAGAAATGACAAACATGAGATCCTCTACAATTTCTCCCTCAAAATGCCCCATAAGACCAAATGTGCTACCGATTTCTAAATATCTTACGTATTGAGCACAGAATACATTGTTTTAATTTGTTCTCATCCCTGGAAGGTGTTGCATTCATTACCGGTTTCTTGGCAGTTAAAGCACAGGCCTTTCTGGGTGATGGGAATAGTGCCTAATATACATAATCCTTTAATACCCACCCACTGTGTAAACCAAGTACCCTCTTCTCCTTGTCACCGTCATCAGCAGCAGAATCTTCTTTCTTTTCCTTTCTCCTAAGTGGCCCAGCGGCATCTCATTCAGGGGGAGCTACTCTAACCTCCACAGCTGTTCTAAAGTTGTGAGCATGCTCACAGCCATGCTCCTTTCTACTCCCCCAGCTCCCATTCACCCAGGCTCTCTCCGCTCCTTCTCTGTCACAGCAGGGTGACTGTCTGGCAGGATTCATGAGCCTAAAAAAGGCGCTGTTTAAAATTCTGAAAGTTTCCGAGAAAATGCAGGTTATGTTCCTACCTTCCCCATCGCCAGTTTCTTCCTGGGTCCACATCATTATTACTCTATCATCATGAGGCAATTCTGAGAACAGGGACAAAGGACTCAGGACAACGCGTGTGCACACACATACAGAATTGTCTTTGGAAGATCAGTAGGCACCTTCCAATACAGTGTTAAATGGAAATATTTGGGGCAGTGATGCCTTGAGAATGTAGAAAATGTAGACTCTAATAAAGCCCAATAAACGAAAAATGGGAATATTGAAACAGATGAATTAAGTGGTGATTAACCATCTTTTTAAAAAGTACTTCCTACGTGAAGGCTGAATCAGGGATTTAATTAAAGAGCCTGTCTCAGTGCATTTGAGATCTGATTTATAGTATGCGGCCACCTCCAAACTTGTCTCCAGTTTCTCATAATCTAATTTGGTCAAGTGTGAGGTGCTCAGCATGCTGGCTTCTCTCCTATGTCCCAGACCAGCCTCTCCAGGGTGTGACATAGCAGAAGGAGCACCCAGTCCAGTGGGATGGAGCCGTGAGGTTCCGGTGGTTGTGGTGGAATCACAGCTGCCTCGATAGTTCTTGGCGTGTCCACGGCGAGGGCGTGGCTGGAGGCCTGTGTTCCTCCATGAGGGTCACCGAGGTCCATATGCAAGTCCCCTCCCCCGCCCCCCACAGATGCATGGCAGAAAAAGCAGACCCTGTGTAGACCGTGGGAGAGATGCTGATCAGTGATGGCCGATCATCATGGGCGCACCGGCATCACACTAACTGTTCTACCCCTAGCAACAGTCCTACCTGCCTGACACAGCAGTGGGGCAGGGCAGTCCTCTGTCTTAGGCTTCAGAGACAATTGTAGGCTCACTGGTATTGTTCATGGTCAGATTTCCCAGGACCTGGCCTTTCCTCTTCAACTTCATCGGCATTTCCCACCAACTTTGTCTCTCATGATGTTTGAGGAACTTTTAATTCTGAAATGTGGCTTCTGCTCAAATTCAGTAGTTCATTCAACAAACACTGTTGAAGACCGAGCCGCAGGCCAGGTCAGGAGCTGCAGAGTCCTTGTGCTCTAGAAACCCATAGTCTAGGCAGGACAGACTGCAGAGCATTTAAGTACTAGGGTAGAGGTGAGCAAAATGCCAGAGGAGAGGCAATTGATCCAGGCATGGAGGGGTTAACACAACTTCCTGGAGAAGTTGATGCTTGAGTTGAGGCCTGAGGGAAGCTCAGGGGGAAAAAAAATGACTGGAAGGGCATTCCAGGTAGATGGAACAGTCCATGCTAACACATAGAAGTCAAGAGGGTTTAGCACATTCAGGGGATTAGAAGTGTTTCCTTAAGGTTTAAGGGGTCAGGGAGTGGAATGAGGTTGGGGGGGGAGGACCACTTCGGGGAGGGTTGAGAGGGTTGCTATGTGACCTAAGCCAGAGAGATAACCAGGCCCCAGGTTGGTGTGCTCATGCATTTAGGTTTTCTCTGGAGAGAGAAATAAAGAGTCTTTGAAGAAGTTTACCCAGCTGGGTGACCAGATTTGTGTTTTAGAAAGGTCACTTTGACACCAGTTGCGGGGGAGGTAGGGGCCGGGTAGGGGGAGTTGGAGGTCATCGAGGAGACCACCAAGGAGCCAGAGTAGTGAGCTCATACCCGCAGCCAGGGGTGGGAGGAGGGGCATGAGTGTCGAGATTCTGCTTAAGTCAATTATGAATAAACTAGACACACAGTGATTCATTTATACCTTCCCCATTCCTAGCTTCATTTCCCCATCCGGCCCCTACAAGCCCTGTCTTTGATTCTGGTTGGGTTCCCTTTCCTGCTTCCCTTCTCTGGAAGGCTCTGAGGTGCCGGTTCTCTTCAGCCCATGTTAGCAGGCTTCTAGATTCTTCTGGTTTTCTTCATGGAGAGCTCCCGAGTTCTCTCTAAAATCCCTTAGAAGGGCCTTGGCCGGTGGAAGAGAAGGGTCTTCAATGCCTTTCAAAGAGCAGCTAAGAAACAGTGTCGCAATCAAATTACTAGTAATGGGAGCCCCATCTGCTGTGGTAGCTGCCGGTGATGGAAAAACCCAAATCAGAAATATGAGCACCAGCCTGAGACCTCATATTCTGTTGGGTTCCAAGAGCCAAGCTGTATCCATGTCAAATCTTCCCTCCCCCGGGGAGTGGATGCCTTTTGGGCTCCATCATGTCAGCCAGAATATACCCTGAGATTATATGCGGGAAACACGCAGTTCACCAAATAAAATACATCTCCTTTCCCCTGCTTTATTGAGGGGCAGGACAAATACCTGTGTGACAAGCTCATCAGGCTCTGTTAGGCTTGTTCTGGGTGGATAATTTTATTTTGGGAAACCTGGTTCTTTCATATCCGTAGACTAATGAGCTGTAGTATGTTCATCCATCAAAATTTACATATTTAAAAATATTTATTAAGATTCAATACCGAGGGATACAAAGATAAATTAGATATCATACATGACTCAATTAGCCAGCACCTATCTTTACACAGTAGTCCCAGGACTGGCACTATAAGGGTTTTTTGATCTATAAGGAAAATTTTCCCAGTAAGATTTGTACCCAGTGGTGCAGGAAATGCCATCTTCTGCCATCAACCCATCCCTAAACTCGGGCTCTCACGTTTGTTCATCTAGCTGCTTGCTCCTAATTCCAGAGGAAAAAAATCCCTGCCATTCAGCGGCAGAACCGTTTGTGTATAATTTATGAAACTCTTGGGTTCCTTCAAAATGAAAAGAGTTACTGAAATAGAAGCTATTCTTATCGCCATGCCAACAGCAGACCCACAACATCATCTCACAAACACGCTCTGTCCTAAAGCCCAAAGCACAGAGAACTCACGTTCCTCCATCAGAAAGATCTTTCCGTTTCCTTCGAAAACAAACCTCCTTCATGTACAATCCCCCCTCCCAGGCGTATAAGCAGGCCTCCTCCCCCAGTGAGCTGGCAGGAGCGTGCACACACACACACACACACACACTCCTCCAGCACACACCTCCCTTCTCATTCCCCAAGAGCTCCAGGGGGTGTGTGTGAATGTCTGAACTGATGACATATTGTGACAGAACGCGCAAGAGTGAGACACAGCCACAAAGCAATGCAGGTCACAGCAATGGGCTTTATATAACCCAGAGCCACGGAGAGACCCAAAATAGCAGCCTCCCTGCTGCTCAGTTAGTCTCCTCCATCAACCAGGGATAAAATTAGAGTCGGCACTGACGCGCACCTGCGTCTGCACTGGGACTCCAGGGAAACAGTGGGAACAGGCTCGACACTCTGCCATCGGCCACGCAGACTGCCAGATTCTTTGGGCCCAGTCTATCACCAGACAAAGGGGTGTGTGTGTGTGTGTGTGTGTTCCTGTGCACGGGTTGTAGGTGTGCACCACGTGGATCCCTGCTCTGAGGAGAACATTTCAAAGGAGTGGCCGAGAGCTAGTGCAAGGAGCTTGGCTGTGCTGGACTTTGAGAAGTATGTTCCAGGCTTTTCCGGAGGAAGTCAGTTCCCACACCAGACCCCATTTTACCTCCCAGTTCCTCTTCACTTCCTTCCATACCACTTCTCTCTGACCTATATGAGGTCAAGGTTGACTGGAATGCCTCCCCCGCCCCCACTTAGAACCCCACTTTTCAAAACAAACAAAAACAAAAACCAAATCCCACTGTGTTTATTTAAGCCCAATCAAACACACACACCTGGATATTAAAAGGTTGTACCAAGAAATCAAAGGAGGGACAAGGCTGGGTAGATCCAGTTGACCGTTCTGTAGACCTCGGGGTCTTGACCTGGTATGGAAGCCATGATCACTGCTCACAGTTGTAGTGGGTAGAAATGCTGTCCGGCTAAGACAGCTGGGTGATTTGTTTTCTTTTTTGCTTGAGGGAAGGCAGGGCAAAAGATTCATTTCAACAACAACAACACCAGCACATAGTTATACGTTTGTTGTCTTAATCACTGAGTACCAGACATAAACTCCAAAGGAGGAAGCACAGCTGACCCCAAGAACCAGAGACCAGAGAAATTACATGGATAGTACAGATGAGACAGCATGAAACCCGGTGTATTTTTTTGAAGAAAGAGTCATCATCCTATACCATTACCTCTGAAATTCTACTAGTACACAATCATTTCCTAGGGGTGGCGGGGGTATAGTTTTCTGTCCTTGGAGTTCTCTTTTAAGTAAATACTTCACAGAGTGGTAACATATTAAGCTATTTCACAAGGAAGTATCAATAATTTATCAGATCCCTTTCCTTTCCTGTTTTTTGGCTGCACAGTGCGGCTTGTGGGATCTTAGTTCCCCTGCCAGGGATTGAACCAGTGCCCCCTGCAGTGGAAGCATGGAATTCCCAGATCCCTTTCCTTTTAAGGTAACCCAGATAAATCCTGAGCTCCCATGTGGCCCAGGCTCTGCACAGTATCATCTTCCAAAACAAAACCACACATACATACACAGGAGAAATAATCTAAACTAATTAAAAACTAATTTTAAAATTAATTCCCATTTTATTTAAATACTGAGAAGACAAAAAAAAAAAAGAAGGATCTGATCAGTAAACATAGCCACCCTTCTGAAACTTTCTTCTCCTTCTTAAATGTTATGGCTGCTCTGAGCCCCCTAAAACTTCCAGACACCCAGCCCTCATGGATATTTCTCACCCTCTCCCAGCTCCTTCTCTCTTAACTCTTTATTTTGGTGTAGATTGACTAGCGTCTCTGACTTCTTCTAGACCTCTCCAGTCTGCCCACTGTTTGGCTTCTCCACAGAAAAGGAGCATACAGAAGCTGACTCAGTAAGCAAGAATCTGTTCCCCCTTGGAAGTCTGGACATAAGGGTCTGGGAGGAGTGTGGATATTCATCTCATTAGACCAACAGAACTGTGGTGCACTGATGGGGGAGATCAGGAATCCCTGGAGAGAGACCTCTGGGGAAAGGACTTTTCTAAAGGAGATGGGATGGTGGAGATGGAGAAATGCAAGTGGAGGGAGCTTCAAAGTGAAATTTTTGTTGTTTGACAGTTTTGTCTCTTGCCTACCCTGTACAGTCACCAGGAATTGAGGCCAAGAACTCATTGAAAGAACAGGGTCTTCATGACTTAATATTCTGTCTTCCTTTTCTCAATCCCCAACACACACACCCCAATCTATGGCCCTACTGAACAATTCCATTGCCACTGAACAGGTTTCTTCAAGGCTGTGGTCTTCTGTCTTTCCATAATGCCCTTTCCACCCTTCCTGCTTCCCTCCCTTCCTTGGCAGCCTAGAGCACTCAGATTCATTCTTCAACACTCAGCTCTAAGGTTACCTATCCTGGCACTTCCCTCTTCCTTCCCTCTCCCCCACCTTTGGTAGGCAGAATTCTGAGATAACCCCCAAGATTCCCACCCTGTGGTGTACATGCCTTGTATACCTTTGTATACCCTTGAGTGTGGGTAGGATCTATAAAGATGATGTAATATCACCTCCTTGATTACAACCAAAGGGATTTTGCAGATGTCATTAAGGTCCCTAATCAGTTGATTCTGAGTTAATCAAAATAGAGAATATCCTGGGTAGGTGACCGAATCAGGTGAGTCCTTCAAAAGAGGGACTGGGACCCTCCCTGAAATCAGAGAGATTCTCCTGCTGACCTTGAAGAAGTAAGCTGCCACGTTGTGAGAGAACCTGTGGAAGGAGCCATTTGGCAAGGTCTTAAGGGCAGCCTCTTGTTGCTGAGAATGGTCCTCAATGACAGCTACAAAGAAAACAGGGACTTCAATCATACAGACACAGGAACTAAATTCTACCAACAAGCAAGTGTGCTTAGAAGAGGATGCAAGCTCCAGGAAGGAATGCAGCCCAAAAGACACCTTGATTACAGCCTGATGAGAGCCTGAGCAGAGAACCCAACTAAGCCATGCCAGGACTACATATGCACAGAAACTGTGAGATAATAAATATTTGTTGTTTTAAGCCACTAAGTTGGTGATAATTTGTTATGTGACAATAGAAAACTAATACCAGCCCCCACCCATGAACTAATTAATCACCCTCCAGACTCCACAGCATATTGTACTTGCCAGTATCATAACCCTCCCCACACCATATCATAATTATCCCCTGCACATCTGCCATCCCATTATCATTGAAATCCTAGTCCCAGTCTTCTCTGGGACTGACACCCAGTATCTGGAATCCAATAGGTAGTGACAGTAGGAAGTAATACGTTTGTTGAATTCATGTCATGCAAAAACAAAAATCACTTTTATCTCCACTCACTGGCTATTTTAAGTAGAGGTAATCTTTTTTACCTCATTGTGGGCAGGGCTGGCTCAATTCTGCATGACATTTTGTATGTATATAAATAGATGCAATTATTAATGGAATGTATCCCATAATACCCCTAAAACAAGATATTGTTTTAGATCTCCCCTCCAGCTTTAGGCTATAATGTTTCTCTTCAATGTTCTGGGAATATCAGATGCTCCATAACAGCATCTTTAAAATCACATATAATAATGCTGACCCTTAGGGGGCTGCGAGCTGCTAGAGAGCGTATACTTAACATATATCCAGGTCTCAACCCTTAGTCAAATCTTGTCTCTCCCAGAGGCCTCTAGGACATCCCCCAAACACACCAGAGCATCTCTGCTGAACTGTTAGCCAACAGCCTATATATATCATGCGGATGGTACCAGTTTCATTGTTGCTGTGTTTTCCCCTCAGAGACAATTATACCAGCCGGTCCACACGTTCTGACTTTTGGTTTAGAAAATGCAGTCACTGAAGCCACATACGACCAAAGAAACACGGGACAGTTCTATGAGGTTGGTTTGCCTAAATGCTACCCCACCCTCATATACATGTGTGTGTGCATGCACAGACCCAGACCTGCATGCACACACACACCTTCTTTATTGGCTCCACTGATAATATAAAATACCTGTAGCAGGGCACAGAGCTTTTTATTTCTCTCTGTATAAAAAGATTTATGGAGTAAAAGCTCCTGAATGGGACTCTGGGTACACCCAAGGCACACATTTCCTTTGCCGCCATTTTGCACCACTGGCCAGCATTCCTTGGCCTTAGAAAAAAAGGAGGAGAGATTTCTCACGGATGAGGGAATCTAAGCCAGGGGCCTTGGGGGCAGGGACAGAAGAGGAAGTGAGGGTGGCGGGTCAGGCACCTCTCTGTGCCTTTGATTCAGACATTCCTGATGCTTACTGGGTGTGCACACCTTTCTCTGAGCCTGCTCCTCTGCGTGCAAAAGGATGTAATAATCATACTTACCTCATGGGGTTGTTTTAAGGATCATATGAAACAATGCATGTAAGACACACAGCTCACATCTTGGCACATAGAAAGCCACCCAGTGCCCTTTAGCTATTACCATGATTTGATTGGTAATCAAGCTCAAAGGGCATCTTTCAGGGTCTAACAAGTTGGGTGGAAGGCCTGCCCCCAGAGCCGCTGGTTGCTCAACAGGTCTCTGGAAGGTAAGTAGATCTGACAGCCTTCTCACGACAGCCTGTTCCCCAGTCACCTCACCCTCAAACTGGGAGTGGCAAGGAAGGCATTTGGCAAGAAACCCAGGAGTGAGACAATAGGTGTGAATGATGAAACAGGAAGTCTGGTTTGGAAGCAAGCGCCAGCAGTGAACCACTCATGTAGAACACCGACCTCAGGCCGCTGATCGGGCGCTGAGCCATCATTCAGCTCGAGCTTCAACGGGAAGGTTTGTATCAGTGGCCCCAATATGAAAGAACTTGGCCCTTCAGGTCACCAGAGGAATAGATTGAGTTGGAGACCAAGGGCTCATTTGAAACAGCACAGGCTTTGGCCTTCTGGGTTCAAACCTTAGATCACCCAGTTATTATGTGACCCTGGGCACATTATTCAACCTCTCTGAGCCTCAGCTTCCTTACCTTTGAAAGGGGTAGGGCTCTGGGAGGGTTAATTGAGATAACATGCAAAGAGCCTAGCACAGAGCCTGCCCCATCCATAAATGTGCGCTCCCTCCCACTTCCCCTCCCAGGCATCTGGGACACCCCTCCACCCCTTCCTTGTTTCCTGGCTGAAGACAGTTGACTCCTACCTGCTAGCTGGGATGACGCTGGTTCTTGATTATTTGATATTGCCACACATTTGGCCTTATCACCGGTTATTGACTATAAGACTCTCAGCTCCACCTGGCTCCTTCCTGCCAGGTGGCTTCTCCTGACGCAACTGAATAGGAAAAATTCTAGAAAGCGATTTGAAACACTGTGAGAACTTAACCCATGACAAGTCAAGATAACCAAATAACATATAAGGGAAAAACTATTTGAATTAACTTGGATTTGTATCTCACACCAGACCCTACAAAAAAATTCTGGGTGGGTTAGAATTAAATATGAAAATAAAAATATCAACAAAATCTAGAAGAAAATAGAACAGCATATTTATAACATCTAAAAGGGGGTAAGGTAGACTTTAAAAAAGTGACAAGGACAAAAATGCTATATTTTGACAGAATAAAGGAAACTTTTGCATAATAAAAGTGTGGCTCTATTTTGGGGGATCTCTCTTCTATCCTATTGATTTATGCCTCTATCCCTTCATCAATACCACACTGTCTTGATTACTATATCTATATATTAAGCCTTAGTATCAGGTAGGGGTGATTCCTTCCACTTAACACTTTTTCTTAAAAAAGGTTGTTTTAGCCATTCTAGAACTTTTGCCTTTGTATAAATTTTAGAACAAGCTTGTTTCTGTCTACAAAAAAGCATTGCTGGGATTGTGATAGGAATTACAGTAAACCCATAGATGAGTTTGGGGAGAACTGACATCTTTATTGAGTCTTACAATCCACGGACACAACAGTCTCTACATTTATTTAGGTCTTCTTTGATTTCTTTCATTAGCATTTTGTATTTTTCAGCATACAGATTCTGTATATGTTTTGTTAAGCTTATACCTAACCATTTCATTTCTTTAGAGTGATTGTAAATGGTCTTATATCTTTAATTTCAGTTTCCATATGTTGTTGTTAGTATATAGAAATGCAATTGATGTTTATGGACGATAGCAAGTTTTGATTAACTATTGGCACATGTTTGTCTCTGTGGGTGGGTGAAGATATATTTATTGTCTCAAAGTCCATTTAATAAGTGGAAATAAGAATCAGAGTAAATAATCACATTTATATGTATATTTTGTAGGCTGATGAGCAATAAGTGAAATTGAAATAAAAAGTGACAAACATAGGGCTTCCCTGGTGGCGCAGTGGTTGAGAATCTGCCTGCCAATGCAAGGGACACGGGTTCCAGCCCTGGTCTGGGAAGATCCCACATGCCACGGAGTAACTAGGCCCGTGAGCTACAACTACTGAGCCTGCGCGTCTGGAGCCTGTGCCCCGCAACAAGAGAGGTCGCGACAGTGAAAGGCCCGCGCACCGCGATGAAGAGTGGCCCCCGCTTGCCGCAACTAGAGAAAGCCCTCGCACAGAAATGAAGACCCAACACAGCCAAAAATAAATAAATAAAATTAAAAAAAAAAAGTGACAAACATAAAAGCAGCAAAAAACAAATAACAGTTAAAACGACAATGGCAGGTACATTGAGAAACAGGTACAATGTTGAAAGCTCTGTGCACATGGACAATGGTGAAGGGTTGGGCCAGGTTACCGGTGGCCTCAGGGTTGATGTGAAAAACTTTCTGCTTAATATTCCAAATGTATGGGAAGCAATTACTTTAAAAATGCATATGTATCTGCGTGCCTATAACACACACCCCTTGCCAAGCCTACTTCCTTAGGGTGTGGAGGCTCCATCCTCCTTATGAATGCCCCGCCTGGTCCTCCCTCCACTATCTTTGTGGTTCCCAGGCTTCTCTTCAGGATTTTCTGTGGGTTCCTCTTCCTCAGTTCATTTCTTAAGTGTTGGGATTCCAGGGGTTCCCCCCTCAGCCCTCTTCTCTCATCCTCCTCCACATGCTCCTTGCATGATCTCATCCAGGGCCTCAACCACACAGTACCTTGTCATTTCCTAACCCATCTGTTAGGCTCAGGCTCCTCTCCTGACTACAGATCTGTATATACAGCTGCCTGTGGACCATTTCTACCAGGTGGTTCCACAGCCCCTCGGAATCAATCTCCTCAGTACCTACCTAACTCTTCTATATTTTGTGCCCCAGTAAATGACACACCACACGAACCCAGAAGCCTAAGCAAATCTCCTTACTGATGTCCATCTTCTGTTAATTCTATTTTCTAAGTCTCTCTTGACTGTATCCCCTCCTTTCCGTCTGCATTCAGCAGCCTAAGTCTATCCCCCCTGCAATACTGCAGCAGCTGCCTGATAGGGCCCCCTGCCTTCAGGCTTCATTCTCCGTAAGACCCTAGAGAGGTCTTTCTAAAATGTAAATCTCTTCTTACAATCCCTCAAGCCCTCTCTATCAGTCAGGGTCCAGCCAGGGAACTGAAATCACACCAGCTATTCTAACAGAGCTCATTTAAGATTGAAGATTAATTTCAAATCAATTGTTCACTAAGTCTAAAGTTGTCAACTAAAAAGACAGAGAGAAAGTCAAGGTATCACTGAGGCAGCAACTCTAGGGAAGGAGATACCGCCCACCCCCAGGGCTGTGGGAACAAAGGGAAGAATATGGGATAATCAATTTCCATTATCGTAATGATAAGAAACAAACTAGTTTGATATGCAAAGCCCTCACCCTTTCTCCCTCTCATCTCCCTGGCCTTCTCTCTAGACCCAGCACCAGCTTCCCCATCCTCAGCCCAAGTCTGCAGGCATTCTGCTCTTAAAGCTCTATGCTGTGCTGCCACTCCTGCCTGAAACGCTGCTTTCCACACTTTTCCAGTAACTCATCCCTCTAGAAAGACTCAGCGAGGCTTCATGTGGTCCTGAGAGCCTTTCCTGACCACTGCCCCCACTTCAGGCAGAGTTCAGTGCTCCCCTTTCTTAAGGGTTCCTGTAACAGACTGGTCAGGTCACTGTGTCACTATGTATTATCATTGTCCCTTTACCCATCTATGAACTCGGTGGGGCAGGACAGAGGCAATCCTTTTGTCCTCTTTGCATCTCCAGCTTTCAGTTTGATGACTGACACGTAGTATGTGCTCAATAAATTGTTGAGTGTTAAAGCTGGACCCACATTGCCTATCACATCAATAATCTCTCGCCAGCTTTCCCCATCAAATCCATCCTTCCCAAGGGCAGCTCTGATCATATCCGTCCAATAATCAAAAAAATCTTCCACAGCTCCCCATGGTCTGAGGAATAAAGTCCAAATTCCTTTGCCCACCATGTCTGGCGCTTGTCTCTGACCTTCCTGCCTAGGCTTATTGCCCTCTACACCCCTGCATGCACCTGTGCCCCTCCCATGCCAGGCTACCCACTATTTCCTCAGTATCTTGAACTCTTTCCCTCTGGATCAGAGTTCACTCTGTTACCTTCACCAGGAATGTCTTTTGGGGCTACCTTTGCCTGTTGCAATCGTTCGCAGGCTTCAAAGCCTAGTTCATAGGTCGCCTACTTCAAGAAACCTTCCTGCATGCTCCTTCAGTGGTGGAGGAAAAAGTCCCAAATGTTCAACAGGACCCTCATATCCCTGTGGGGTCTGGTCCCTGCTCACTGGTCCAGCCTTCTTTCTTTCCACTTGCCTCCGTGCTCTGTCTGCTCTAGAATGCTGGCCTTCCCTGGTTCCTGGGATGAGCCACGCTCTCTCACACTGCTGAGCCATCGTGTAAACTGTTCCCTCTGCCTGAGAGGCTGTCCCTGCCCTCAATTTCCTGAACCCCAAGTGAGTGCTCCCTGTTACCCACTCTCCCCGCACACTGTGTTTGTCCTTTTATGCAGCTCCTGTCCCCACGTCTGTAGACTAGACTGTGTGCTGCATGAAAGCAGGCCCCACGTGTCTCATTTATCATTATATCCCTGGCTCTTAGCACAGGGCCTGACACACACTAGATGCTTGGTCAATGTAATAAGTGTTCATCCACTAACAAACTCCGTCATGTATCCAATTCTCAGCAGTCTGCAGCAAAGTAGTTATTTGTGTACACTTCTCCCATTTGATCATAGTTTCTTTAAAAAACCAAACCAAACCAAACCCTTCTTATTTTGGACATCTTCAAAGATAAACAAAAGTCAAGAGAATAATATAATAACCCCCCTTTTCCCATCATGCTGCCTCAACAGTCATCAACATTAGGCCAGCTTTGTTTCATTCATTCTCCCTCTTTCCCCCGCCCCAAGATTATTTGAAGGTACATCTCAGACAACCATCATAAATCAAACACTTCTTGAGGGTTGATGTGTCTTGTTCATCTTTACTTTTATGGTAATTTTTTTTTTTTTTTTTGTGGCTGTGTTGGGTCTTTGCTGCTATGCACGGGGCACTACTCTTTGTGGCAGTGCGCGGACTTCTCATTGCGGAGGCTTGCCTTGCTGCAGAGCTCAGGCTCCAGGCGCGCGGGCTTCAGTAGCTGCGGCGCATGGGCTCAGTAGTTGTGGCTCGGGGGCTCTAGAGTGCAGGTTCAGTAGTTGTGGCGCACGGGCTTCGTTGCTCCGCGGCACGTGGGATCTTCCCAGACCAGGGCTCGAACCCATGTCCCCTGCATTGGCAGGCAGATTCTTAAGCACTGCGCCGCGCCACCGGGGAAGTCCTTTGTTCATCTTTACTTTTCACATCGCCCTTAGCTAAGCATCTGGCCCCTAACAGATGATAAGTGTTCATTTCATTAATTAATTAGAGGAAAATGTCATTCATTCGTTCACAAATTTATTGAACAAAGACTAATTGAGCAACCACTAATGCCAGGCACTGTTGGCACTGGGGATAGATTCTAATTGGGAGGACACAGGGAATGAATGAATGAATGAAATTTTTAAAGGACCCCAGAGTGGTAGGTACTATGCAGATCATTAACACAGAATGATGTGATAGCAAATGATTAAATGGCTACTTAGAACAGGTGGTTGGGGAGAACCTCTCCAGAGGAAGTGACCTTTAAGCTGAGTCTTGCGTGACAGAAAAGAACCAGTCGCATGGGCAGCTGAGGGGAGAAAGAGTCCAGAGGTCCAGATGTGAACAGAAACAACCGTAGTGTCCCTGAAAAGGGAGCCGGCTAGGCTGCTGGAGGAACGGGGAGATGGGCAGTGTGGCAGGAGCAAGCAAGCTACACCCTGTCGGGCTTTATAAGCCAAGGCAAGGAGTTTGGACTTTGTTGAAGGTTTGTTGGGAGTCTATTAGAGGCTTTTAAGCAGGGTGATATGATCTGGTTAAAAGATAGTTTTGGCCGTGGCGTGGAGAATAAACCTTCAGGCAGCAGGGCTACTGCAATCGTTTAGGAGAGAGTGGGGGTGTTTTGGGAGCAGTGAAGATGGAAGGATGTGGAAGACACGGGAGATGCTTTGGAGCCAGAGTCCACAGGCCTTGCTGAAGGCCTGGAGGTGGAGTTGAGGGGGTCAGGGACCCTCCTGGGAGGAAAAAGGTCCCTCTTACTGGATGAGGGCGGCCGTGGCAGGGGAGGGGTGGTCAGGAAGTTCCAGCGGGTGCATAGCAGTACGCTCATATGTGACACCAGGTGGAGTCAGGTTTGCTAACACAGTTCATTTTAGAGTCTCCAGCATCAGCCTCAGTTTCCTCTTCCGTCCTATGGGCATGTTGATACAATCTTGAGGGTTTCTTTTGAAGGTTAAATGAGAAAGTGTGTAAAGGGCCAGCAGTGTCTGGCACAGAGTCAAGGCACAATGAATGAGAGTTCTATCTACTGCCCCACCAATGACACACCCAACCCACCAGCCAATCTGTCTGAGGCTCCCTCCTGAGGAGTGGGTGTACATCCCTCCCTCCTCTGGGAGTGTCCCAATTCCCAGGGAGAACCCATTCACCCACTCACTTCTTGGGTAATTCCTGTACTTTTTATGCTTCCGGTAGGAAGGGCTGGGGCAGACAGCAGGGAAATTGTCACCTCAGGGCTAAGGTTTTCTCCGGATGAGTGAGACCCAGAAGTCCTGGGGGACCTGGACTTCCCCCTAGAGGGGTAAGAATGAGAGGGAGGAGTAAGAGGGGGAGACTGTAGGCTCTGTTCCTCTGTCCTACGTGGGACCCAGCGTCACAGGACCCCAGGGACTCACAGTTCTTTGCTCAGGGTCCCTCCCCACCCATCAATGACTCAGTGAGCACAAAGGGCCCCAGGAACTTGCCTCAACTTGCCTTTACTGGAAATACTTCTGGACCTCTCAACCAGAACTTTTGAGTAGTGCCCAGGACATCCAAGAGTCGCTCCTCCCATCTCCTCCTCCCCCACAGAGCACAAATGCTCATTTTTTTTTTCAAGTTATATATGTATGTGTGGGGGGGAGTATATATACATAAATGCATATATGTCATATTTTATAAGTATGTATATGCATAGAAAGACTAAAAAGATATACATTAAAATATTAAAGATGTATTTTCTCTGGGTGGCTAAACTATGAGTGATTTTCAATTTTATCTTTGTACTTTTTTGTATTTTCCATCATGCAGTGTTTTCCAACAAGGGCAAAATATTATAAAGAATCTCTAAAATATCTTTCACGATTCTAGTCTGTTCCTGAAACCATGGACAAGGGGACTGCTTGTGCAGGAGTGACAGAGAACATTCATTCACTCACTCATTCAATTCATTCATTCTTTTATTTGACAAATATTTGAGTGCATAATGGGTATGATTGCTGGACCCTATGATAATAGCAGACATATAAGATACAATTCCTGTCCTCAGGAGCTTTTAAATTTTAAAAACTTAAAGCACTTTGTGACCACCTAGAGGGGTGGGATAGGGAAGGTGAGAGGCAAAAGCAAGAAAGAGGGGATATGGGGATATATGTATATGTATAGCTGATTCACTTTGTTATAAAGCAGAAACTAACACACCATTGTAAAGCAATTATACTCCAATAAAGATGTTAAAAAAAAAACCCAAAAAAACTTAAAGCAGAATACTCCAAGGAAATGAGTGAGTAATGCAGAAAATAAAGGGTCCTGAGGAGGATGAGATGACTTGCTTCCCATCAGAGGCAATGCAAGAAATGGGGTTTGAACTGGGCCTTAAGGGGTGGGTCAGACTGGGATAAGGAGAGCAGGTGGTAGGATATTCCAGGTAAGGTGAATGGCATAAGCAAAAGCACAGAGGCAGCAAAGGATCAGGGATGTTTCAAAATTAGCAAATGAAGCACACAGTGTGTCTTGACCACCGATGGCTAACAAGTAAAGGCTTATTTTATACACTCAAAAGCTTTGCTCAGAGTAATCCTGTGAAGTAAATGGGGCAGTAGCAGCTCCCATCTCATAGGCAGGGAAACTAAAAGTCTGAGGAGATCGTGGCTTCTATCCAAGGCCTCCAAGTAGCAGTGGAAGACACGGAAAGAGACATTTTTCAGATCTCCTGACACCATGGGTGCTCGCATCTGGGAAACAACCTGTGGGTAGAGATAGAGGGTTTCTCATCAGGAGAGAAACCAAGTCACTAAGAATACGGAGCAGCATCCCATTACTCATAAACAAGTGGCCAAACGAATCATCCTTCTCTGTGTATGTAGGCTGTACATCATTGCTTGGGCATAGAGAAAGGTGTAGAAAATATATACCATGCTGTCAACATTCATTTGGGGGGAGGAGGGTGCAGGAAAGAGAGAAGGAAGGTGAAAAAAAGAAGAAAGAAAATCAATTAAAAGTTTTACAAAAGGCAGGGACTCCCCTGGCAGTCCAGCGGATAAGGCTCGGTGCTTACAATGCAGAGGGCGCAGATTCGATCCCTAGTCGGGGAATTAAGATCCCACATGCCACGTGGCATGGCCAAAAAATTTTTTTAAAAAAAGTTTTACAGAAGGCAGTTGGGAAAAGCATAAGAATGGACAAATACTTTTGTTTCAGGCATACTTTAAAATGGCAAAAACGTGAACAACTAAAATGTTTAGGTATAGATTTTACTTAAAATAGTTATGGCATATTTGTACCATAGAAATGAACTTTTTTTAAAAATTTTATTTATTTATTTATTTATGTCTGTGCTGGGTCCTCGTTTCCGTGCGAGGGCTTTCTCTAGCTGCGGCAAGCGGGGGCCACCCTTCATCGCGGTGCGCGGGCCTCTCACTATCGCGGCCTCTCTTGTTGTGGAGCACAGGCTCCAGACGCGCAGGCTCAGCAATTGTGGCTCACGGGCCCAGGTGCTCCGCGGCACGTGGGATCCTCCCAGACCAGGGCTCGAACCCGCGTGCCCTGCATCGGCAGGCAGATTTTCAGCCACTGCGCCACCAGGGAAGCCCCAGAAATGAATTTTTTAGTCTTTAAAAAATGAAAAAGAACATACATAATTATTAACATGAAATAGTGTTTAGAAGACATATTTTTCAGTGGGAAAAAATTAGGTAATAATATGTATAATATGAGCCCAGCTCTTTATGTTAATTTGCTCATGGAAGGGGCTTCCTTGGTGACGCAGTGGTTAAGAATCCGCCTGCCAATGCAGGGGACCTGGGTTTGAGCCCTGGTCCAGGAAGATCCCACAACTACTAAGCAACTAAGCCCGTGCACCACAACTACTGAGCCTGCACTCTAGAGCCCGCGAGCCACAACTACTGAAGCCCGCGCGCCTAGAGCCTGTGCTCCACAATAAGAGAAGCCACTGCAATGAGAAGCCCGCGCACCACAACCAAGAGTAGCCCCCGCTCTCTGCAACTAGAGAAAGCATGCGCAGCAACAAAGACTCAAAGCACCCAAAAATAAATAAATAAATTTATTTATTTAAAAAAAAAATTTGCTCATGGAAGGTACTTCAATAATGGCTGTCAATGGCTGTGGGTTTTTTTTTTTTTTAAATAAAAATAGATTGGTTTTAGGATGGGGCAAATTAGCAAGAATTCTAATCGGTTTTTAAATTACTTTTTCTTATTTACTGGATTTAATCTCAGGCATTGTCCTTCCTTTATTTTCCTAGTTGATCAATGGTCCCCCTGGAGTGCTGTGACAAGCCTATTTCCTGAGATGCCCCACGTGAGGGAAGACTTGTCCTGCTGCCCATCCTGGGGCTTATTCACAACAGATCCTTAGTCTCAAAATAAACAGCCAGGGTGTTTCCTCTTCCTAAAGGGGAAGCAGAAGCTCCTGGTGAGCAGAGGGAAGCGTGAGCCCTGTCTAGACCATCATCCAAGGGGAATTCTGCGCACCCAGTTCCCCCTGGAAATCCCCGAGGCCCAGAGCAGCTCCACTGACTCAGGCCACACATTCTGACGGCGTCTCAGACCCCAGCCCTTCTCCAGCACCCCACTCCATCCCATCCCCCTAAGGAAAGGCAAATTATTCTAGAGGCACGTGGAGTGGGGTGATCTTACAAAGGAGAATTTGCTCAGATAATGGGTCCAATTAGAGCCTCCTAGATCGACAGGCCTGTCAAGTCTAGCCTTGAGCCTTGCCTGCAGAAAATCCTCTCCTCCCAGCTCTGGGAACACAGCTGGCTGGGACCTGGCCCGAAGGGAAAGAGACATTGCAGGGGTGCAGGCTAATGGGCCCTGCTTTCATTTCTGAGTAAAAGAATCAAGGAAAGTGATCCTCAACCATGGGCAGCTTGCCCCCAGGAGATATTGGCAATGTCTGGTGACAGTTTTGGTTGTCACAGCTGGAAGGTGCACGTGTGTGTGTGTGTGTGTGTGTGTGTTTGTGTGTGTGTGTTCCTGACATCTGGAGGGTAGAGGCCTGGGATGTTGCTGAGAATCTCAGAATGCACAGAATAGCACCCTCCCCCATCAGAGAATTATCCATCCCCAAATGTCAATAGTGCCAAGTTTGGGAAATTCGAGTCTGAGGGGTGTTATCTGAGTTATAGATGCAAAGAAAAAGGACTCTGGGGAATCCCCGGACTTGGGGAAAACGAAGACCCACTGAGAGGAGGATTTTCCTAAAGATAAGAGCAATGTTTCCAAGCTTTTGGCCCCCCTCAAAATATGGTATAGCTCTATTTCAAAAGTATGTTTTAAATAAATGATTGTCTTGAATGGATAAAGAAGATGTGGTACATATATAGAACAGAATACTACTCAGCCATAAAAAAGAATGAAATAATGCCTTTTGCAGCAACATGGATGAACCTAGAGATTATCATACTAAGTGAAGTAAGTCAGGAAGAGAAAGACAAATACCATATGATATCACTTATATGTGAAACCTAAAAATATAACACAAATGAACTTATCTACAAAACAGAAACAGACTCACAGACATAAAGAACAGACTTGCGGTTGCCAAGGGGAGAAGAGGTGGGGGAGGGATAAATTGGGAGTTTGGGGTTAGTCGATGCAAACTATTGTATACAGAATGGATAAACAACAAGGTCCTACTATATAACACAGGGAACTATATTCAATACCCTGTGATAAACCAGAATGGAAAAGAATATTAAAAAAAGAATATATATATATGTATATATATATATATATATGTATATGTATGTATAACAGAATCACTTTGCTGTACAGCAGAAATTAACACATCATTGTAAATCAACTATATTTCAATAAAAAAGATTATCAAAAAACATGAAATTATAACAAAAAAATAAATTATTACCTTATAAATACTTTTTTTTTTAAGAAGAAAAAAGAATGTGGGAAAGAGCAGAGGACGAAGGAGAAAGACCTAGATTCCGGCCACTAGCTTCCTCTGGTTCTGAGCATTTGGTAATTAAAGACAGACTTCTTTGTCAGGAACCCAGCAAGTAAAGCAAAAGAATAGAATCCATATGTGTCATGTTAACATTTATCATTGTCTGGAACCTTGGAAATATCTTTGAATGCCCCTGAAAAATATATCAACATAATACAAAGTGAACTAGAAATTTAATAGCACTTGAGTTAACAATTAATAGGTGGTCAAATGTCTGTCGTTGAAGTTGCCTCAGCGAAGATTTGAATTTACTATGTCTGCAGGGACCAGAACTGCCAGATCTGCCAGATCTGCCAGATCTGCCAGATCTTTGCTTGGCTTCTCTCTGGAAATCTTGGGTATTTCCTTGGATATCTTGAGCCTCTGGTAGGATGCTATGACATGTCCTCCTCCTTGGACTCCTTTCCCAAGATCTGATTTGGTTCACCAAGCATTTACTGAGTCCCTTCAATGTGCCTGGCAGTATAGTAGCTGCTGTAGTTACATAATACAATGCATGGATGCTAATTTGGGATTAGCATCTTTAGGATTTGAGACTGAAGGCTTCAAAAGAAGTTTTGACACCTTTTGACTGTCCCTTAAAAAAACAATAAAAAACAAAAAACCAACTACAATAGTGCTGTGCTCTCCTGTTGCTTCTTCTTCTTCCTCCTCTTTTTTTTTTTTTTTTGATTGTTAAAAACAATTTACTGTCGACAGTTTCAGACATATACAGCACATGAAAATAACAATGTACCCATCACCCAGCAAAGGACAAGGACGCTGTTGCTTCTAATAGAAGAGGATACTAGGTGAGTGAGTGCAAGCTGGATGGGGCTCGAAGATGATCAAGGACATCCCAATGGAAATTATTCGTGAAATTGTTGGAGCTGGAGGGTTGGATCTCAAGTAGGACTATGAGCTCAAGATCGAAATGTGGAAATCTTCCATGTAAATATGAGTCCACTGAGACTCATGGGCAGAAAATAGAACAGAAGCCCAAGGGCTGGACCTTGAGGTGCAATTCATAGTTGAGGGGGAAGGGGAGGAAGAGAATGTAGCAAAGAAGATGAGTAAGAGCAATTAGAGAAACAGGAAGAAAACCAGGAGAGTGCAGCACTGTTGTAGTTGGTTTTTTGTTTTTTATTATTTTTTTAAGGGACAGTCAAAAGGTGTCAGAACTTCACAGCATGAACCCTGAGAAAAGGACCTTGGGGTGTAGGGTGACCAGCTGTCCTAGTTTGCCCAAAGCTGTCCCAGTTTTAGTACTGAAAGTTCTACATCCCAGGAAAAACATCTCAGTCCTGGGCAAATATGACAGTTGGGATGTACAAAGCCTTAAGCTAGATACTAAGTTGGGGCACCAAAAATGAAGAGTTCAGCAGCCAGTCACGTAGACACATACCCCCTAAGAGACCACATCTTAAAAAAATCAGATTCTGTATTTGCCACATCCTCTAAAAACCCTGGCTCGGACACAGGCCAAGGTTAATAAACTGAACTAGTTGGATCCAGTCTTTGAAAACCTTTGATCACTTTTTGAGGTTTTTGGCCTGGAAGCATTTCCTATCATAAAATTTAGTTAGCCAAACTCTTATTTGGCTCACGTACTGTTTCTCTAAATTGCCTTCACTCAGGTAATTGCTCTTACTGGAAACACAGCTGTCAAGATAGAGTAGATGGCCTTTCAGAAAAGAAAGTCAACCTAAAAACTGATACACCAAAACAAACAAACAAACAACAAAAGAAAACCTGGTGTGCCTGAGAGAAAGATGAAAGAAAATTAGCTCACTCCATCAAAGCTATAGGTCGAATTTTGAGAAAACTGCAACAGATTTGGGGAACTACAAGGTACTTCTCTGGCAGAAGCCCATAGCTTTCCAGAAGCCCATAGCTTTTCTGAAGGCCAAACATATTGTGGTTTTGTGAGCGGTGGTAGCAAAGCTCTTCTTCTAGTAGTATCTTGTGGTGTTTGGAAATCAGGGGAAACTATGAATGATTTTCATGTTTTCTGGTTTTGTTTTTTACATGTTTTTGTTTCTGCCCATTTCCTTTAAGCCGGAGGCCCAAAGCTGGCAGCCTGTGAGCCAATTCAGACTGTGAATGTGTTTTCTTTGGCCTACAGGCTGTTTTTCAAATTTTTGAATTAGTTGCCAGCATTTAAAAATCAGGAGATTTCACTCCCCCCTGCCCCACCAAAAAGAAAAAAAAAAAAATCCGGATTTCCTGCTTTTCTTGAAAATTTGGAGGATCTGAAGACACTGGGTTGCACGTCCACACTGCAATGATCTGCAGGAGCTGAGCAACAGCTGCCCCCTTTGGATAGGGTGTGTGCTCGTCCTTTGGCCCCATCCCCACCTGGCCTGCTACCTCCCTTTCCTTTACCTACCAGGCCCATCCCAAGACTCCACGGAGAACGAGGCTTCCAAAATAGCTCTGTCATTAGTTCTAAACCACTTGCCTTGACCTGCTTCCTGTTCTACATCCCGACATGTTCCCAGGACTTGAAGGTTCTGATGTCATGACTGACTTCCTGTTTGTGGATTCTACTCATCCCCCTGGTTTGACACCTGGCACCATTCCCTCAGGCTACCTGTGCTTCCTGCCCACCCCGCCTCTGGCCCTCTACACCAGGAAGACCCACCCATGTTCCACGCTGATGGCAGCGTGGAAAAAACCAAGCCAGAGGCATCCCACTTGGTTGACTCTCACCTCGTATCTGCCCCTGCTCTAATTTCCCACTCACTACTTCTTTCAGGGCCAACCTGGGGCTGACCATCCGACTTTGTCTTCTGTTTCCATCCTTGAAATCATCCCTTGGACTTGACCATAGAATTCAACTCTTGTTTCACCTCTGGGCCTCTCTCTCCTAAGCTTTGCTTGTGACTCTTCGTACTTACAAAATCTTCAACTAAACCCAGCGCCAGCCAGCTCTTGGAAATGTATTAGAGTGGTGCTAGCTGCTGTATCAAACAAATCCCCAACATTTCAGTGGCTTACACCATAAAAGTTTATTTCTCACTCACATAACAGTCAAAGGGGAGTTTTCCTGGCCTTAAGGCAGGACCAAGCCTCCTTCCAACTGTGGCTCTGCTATCCTTGAAGGTCTCAGAACCCTCTTTATCCAGCTAATGGGCAGCAAAAAGGAGAGAATGGTGAGGAACCCCTGCTTCTTCACTGCCTTCCAGCCTGGAATTGACACATGCCACTTCCCCTCACATTCCCTTGGTGAGAGCTTACCATGCGTTCCCACCTAAATGTAGGAGGAGATGGGAAGTAGAGTCTGGGTGTGAGGTACCAATGCCCCAGTGACAGTGTCTGCAAGGGAAGGGAGAGCCTGAGTTTGGGGAGGGCAACTGGCCTTCTCTGCCACAGCACTCTGTCCAAGCAGAGGCCCACAGAGCTGTTTCCCTGGCTGAGCTGGTTCTAGTCCCCATTAAGTGTGGGAAGGAAATTGTACATGTTTCTCCAGGATTATAGAACTCTCCATGGCAGAACTCTCCATGGCAACTGACAAAAACCCAAATCTGCCTAAGGAAAAAGGGCATTTGTTGGCTCTCATAACCGGGAAGTTCAGGGAATGAGGTGGCCTAAAGTGCAATTGGACTCAGACCCTTAACCGTGGATATTAGGTTTCTTTTTCTCTTTGCATTTCTGTATCTTGACTGAGGCCCCTCTATCCTTCTGTAGATTTTCTCTATGTGACAGGGAAGGAGGCTGACACCTGCCCTTGCATCACCTCCTCCCAATTCCATGCTCTAAAAGGCAAAGGCCACTTCTCCTCCAGCTTCAAGCTTTAAAAACCACAGAGAAGTCTCTGATTGGCCTGGCAGGGGCCACAGGCCTACCAGGGAGACAGATGAACTGTGAGTTCCTTTCCTAGCACATTGGAGTGGGAGCAGAGCAGCTTACTTAGGGAAGCAGGTACTGCAGGACAGACAAAGCAATGCATACATAAACCTTAGACAGCACAGCAACTGACCATACCTCTGTGGCCAGCTCAGACCCTGGGCCTCAGTGCAGGTCCCAGGGAGCAGCCCCTTGAGACCAGAGCACACTCATTCTACACTGTTTTAGTTAAAGCCATAGTTTCCATAAGAGTTAATAGGATCTTCATGACTTTCCATGAATTCACCAGAGTTGGAAAAAGGCCTGATGATGTTTCTTTACAAGACCTGAAGGCCTTGCAAGTTTCATCAAGTTCCATCAAAGGGATATATTTACATAATGAAATATCATTGGAAAATTTGTGTTTTTCAGGCAAGAATTCACTTCAAATGCTGAAGCATCTCCTTTATTCATCCATCCAACAAATAATTATTTGCCCAGTTAAGAGTCAGGTGCTGGACATGCAATGATGGATCAGTTCAAGTCCATGGCCTCACCAGGCTTAGAATCTCTGGTATATAAGCAAACACAGTTGAGGTAAAATGTGACACCATGACCAAGTCTTTAAGATAATATTGTTACATAAACAAACAAAGATACCCTGAATCCAGAGTGTAGAATCAAGAGATTCTCAAGAATGGAAGAAACTCCTGATATGCTGAATAAATGAAGGTGGGAATCAGGAGAAAACAGCAGTCAGAATATCTTGGAGTCATGATGTATGGCAAAGCAATTTGGAGTGTAGGTATCACTGGTATGCTACCTTGCAGGTGTGCCGTTGGGACCAGCCATCCTCTAACTCTTTCCTTGATTGCTACTGAGTTTTAGTTGGAGATTTTTTCCCATGAACACACATTTCCAATTTTTTATTAAGTCAATGGCAATTGTTTTACATTTTCAGAAACTTATAATACCATTATGCAAAGTAAAGAAAACCAATACAGTCTAGCTCTTGATTCTTTTAATAAACTTTTTATTTTTGACTTTTTTTAAAATTTTTATTTATTTATTATTTATTTTTGGCTGTGTTGGGTCTTCGTTTCTGTGCGAGGGCTTTCTCTAGTTGCGGCAAGCGGGGGCCACTCTTCATCGCGGTGCGCGGGCCTCTCACTGTCACGGCCTCTCCCGTTGCGGAGCACAAGCTCCAGACGCGCAGGCTCAGTAATTGTGGCTCACGGGCCTAGTTGCTCCGCGGCATGTGGGATCTTCCCAGACCAGGGCTCGAACCCGTGTCCCCTGCATTGGCAGGCAGACTCTCAACCACTGCGCCACCAGGGAAGCCCTTTTTTGCTTTTAAAAATACCTTTACTTAGAATTCTCCTAATGTTTATCCATATTGGTAAATTTCTCTTATAGCAGTTCAAACATCTAGGTAGGAGAAGGAAATTTCCAGGGAAAACAGGTAATTTAAAACTTTGTTATTTAAGAAACAAACACATTACCCTCCCCAAATACATCAGAGGGCATGCTAGGATTGCCATTTCAAGAACAATCACTCCTCAAACAAACTTAAAAATAATAGCACTATTAAAATGTTTAAGAGTCTGGTTAACTTCAAAGCATAAATCATATTATTGGAAAGCCAATCTCTACATCATTGTTTCCTGGGAAAGTAGTATGAAGATCATAGCTTTGATAAGCTTCAATAAGCATCAATATACAGTCCACATCACTTGCTTTAGTTTGTTTGGACCTACTAATTGCTCCAAGACTTCTCGTGAATGGTCTGTTATCAGGGGGCATCCGTGGAAGAGTAATATACATATCTGAGGACAGCAAGTAAGGACAGCTTCTACAGCCTCATCAGTCACATTCACACAATACCCCATATGAGTTACCTCTAATTTCTTGGCACAAGGTCCACTAACAAGCAAAACCACACCACTGTGAGATACCTGAGTAGCTGAAAAATCAACACTCTGCAAAAATGGGCAGCTTTCTCCTAATGTCTGCAAGGACACATCAGTAATATCTAAGCAGCCACCTAAATCAATGATCTTTTTTTTTTTTTTAATTTCGTTTATTTTTGGCTGCGTTGGGTCTTCGTTGCTCTGTGCGGGCTTTCTCTAGTTGCTGCGAGCGGGGGCTACTCTTCATTGCGGTGCGCGGGCTTCTCATTGCAGTGGCTTCTCTTGCTGCGGAGCATGGGCTCAGGCGGTGTAGGCTTCAGTAGTTGCAGCACGCGGGCTCAGTAGTTGCTGCACACGGGCTTAGTCGCTCCGCGGCATGGGGGATCTCCCCCGGACCAGGGCTCGAACCCGCGTCCCCTGCGCTGGCAGGCAGATTCTTAACCGCTGCGCCACGAGGGAAGTCCCTAACTTTAGCAGCCGGCAATTGAGTGCAAGAGCAAGGACTCCTTCATCAGTGAGATTGAAGCATCTTTTCAAAGAAGCTTCGTGCAGGTAAGAACAAGGTGAAGCCACAGCTTTTATTCCTTTTGAAGTTATGGAAATTCTGTTTTCTTTTGAGGAATTTAAATTTAACTTCTTCAGTTTTCTGCAGTTACATATGTGCAGGAGAGCAGTATCTGAAATATCACAGCTTTGCAGATCTAGAGTTTGGACTCAGGATGTAAAATCTCACTGATATTTCAATTTGTTATCTGCCCCTGCACGCTCATTATTTTGAACAGTCTATCTTTTATGTTGGGTGGCAAAGGCTTAATGTCTGTGATATATCTAGAAATATTCTTCATGAAGCACCAAAGGCATCCTCTGCGGGCTCGGCATCTCGGCCGCCCTCGGGAGCCTCTTCCGCGGTCCCGGGCCACCGAAATCCAGCCAGAGACCATCTGTCAACTCCTGCCCCGCGCGAGACGCTATTTTTGACTAATTTTTGATTTACAGAAAAGTTGCATAGATAATACAGAGAGTTTCTATATATCCCTTGCCCAGTTTCTCCTAACAGTATATTTGTCAGAACTAAGAAACTAACACTGGTACATTACTATTAACTAAACTCCCTACTTTATTCTGATTTCACCAGTCTTTCTGCTAATATCTTTTTTCTGTTCCAGGATCCAATCCAGAATACCACATTGAATTTTGTAGCTCTTGTTTTTTAAGGATCATTATTTGTTAGGCATGGGTCGACTCTGCCTCTTTTCTTCCTTGCTGCCAATGCTTCAGACATTTCATGGTTCATTAGCACCTGCTGTAGAGTGTGAACAAGGGAAGGAAACAATTTTGAAATGCAAATCAGCCAAATGTGGTTATTTATTGGTCTGTGGCAGTTAGCTCAGTTGTTAATAAGGCCAAGGTTATTGGCTCCATCTCTGTCAATGAGTCAGCCGGCTTAGCAATGACAGGGGAAATTTTGTCCCCTGGCCATTATTTGCACCCTAAACCTTGTTCAGCTTCTCTCAAATGCACACTTTTTGCCGCAATGGGGTAATGGTGGGAGTCTCTACCCTATCTATTACCTTGCTACTCAAAGTGTGGTCCATGGACCAGCAGCATCAGTATCACCTGGAGTTTGTTAGAAATACAGAATCTCAGGCCCCACCCAGATATAAGAATCAGAATCTGCACTGTAACAGGATTCCCAGGTGATGAAGAGGCATGGCCATTCCACAAATGTTTACTGAGAACCTACACTATAAACGTGCTGGAGTCACAAAAGAAAAAGGGAAGCATATCTCACCATCATAGAACATACGACCACCTAGTAGGGATTTAAGACAAGCCAAATGACAATTACAATGTCATATTTAAGCTGAGAGCTGAAAAATAAGAAGAGTTAGCCAGTTGAAAGAGGGAGGAAGGTACAGGGGGTGAGGGCAGAGGAAAATCAGGTTAGGGGTGGAGGAACTCAGAGGCAAGGGAGACCATGGTGTCTCCTAGGAACTGCACATAGTGCAACATGGCTGGAGCACCAAATGCCAACACTGGGAATGTGTGATGGGGATGATCCAGAGATTTCCTTCTCTCTGTATTCACCAGCATCATCAACAATATTATTGAGCACCAACTATGTGCTAGGCACTGTGCTAGGTGTTGGGCATATAGGTAATAAATATCATGGTCCCATTAGATATGGGACTCTAGTCCAGGTCAGTTAAATGTTGCAATTACCTAAACAACTGGAGGGAAAAAGGTGCACAGTACACCAGAGGCCTTGCAGGTACAGCTCAAGGATCCCCCAGATGGAACAGTCCAAGGGAGGCTAGACCTGCGTTCACATAGGGTCAGTAGAGTGTGACAAATATTGAGTGGGTAAGAAAAGGGGTCCCAACTAAATCATCCTATAATAAAAGGATGCATGAGGCCCATAGGGCCAGAAGGTGATGCCGAGGTCAACACTAGGCAGGGGACAGGGGGTGTATTCATTTTTTACTGCTGCATAACAAATCACCACAAACTTAGTGGCTCAAAATGAAACCCATGTATTAGCTGACAGTTCTGTAGGTCAGAAGCCCAGCAGGCCTGGTTGGGCTCTCTGCTTAGGTTCTCGCAAGGCTGAGGTTAAGATATCAACCAAGCTGGGCTCTTATCTGGAGGCCCTGGGGAGGAACCCACTTCCAAATTCATCCAGGTATTGGTAAAATCCAGTTCCTTGTGGCTGTAGAACTGAGGTCCCAGTTTCCTTGCTGGCTGCCAGCCAGGGTCGACCACTCTCTGCTCCTAGACACCACCCACATTCTTTCTCAAGTGGCCCCTTATATCTTCAGCGCCATCAACAGTGTATCAAATCTCCCTCATGCCCTGAATTTCCAACATCCTCTTCCGCTGCCAGCTGAGAAAACTCTCTGCTCCTAAGGGACCATGTGATTAGATCAGGCCCACCTGGATAATCTCTCTGTCTTAAGGTCAACTGTGCCATATAACATGCCATGATCACAGGAGTCATGTCTCATCATAGGCAGAGAGTAGGCTCTCTGTGGGGGGTGGCGGTGGGGTCAGGGACCATTTTGGAAATTCTGTCTACTACAGGAGCTAGGAATCAGATGGAGTTTTGGAATCCTAACTGGCAGGTATTGGTTCCACATGAGGCTTATGGTGAGTGTGGAAGTGGAGTCTGCCTTCTGATGAGCTCCCGGGAGGTGTGCCCTTGCAGCATTCTGATTGCACACAGTCAGCGATTGCACACACATAAACCCTATGGTTTATCTGATCTCTTGAAGGATTCTGGTGGTCATGGTTACTTCTGGGGCCAAGCGCCTCCTTCCCCTGAACTAAGTCAGTCTGTGAATCTTCTTGCCATCCCTGTGAAGGGTCTCTGTTCTGTTCCATGACAGCCCAGATCTGGAGCTCAGTCCCATTTCAGTCTTGGCCCAAAAAGCCACTCACTGTGGCCTTGGTGGGAGCAGGAGACCTTACCAAGGTTTGAGACATGCACCCTATCATCCCCCCAAGAGCACTAAGCATTTCTTTCCTTAGAGGTCCTTCATGATGATTGGCTCTCTCTCCTCTCTCCAGCTTCCCATCCTGCACTACTTTACCTCTTCCTGCCTCTCAGAAGCCAACCCCATGTCTCCCTTTATCATATGCAGAGCAATTCCATTTTCAACAGCTCCAGGTTTTCTTTTGCACAGCTGATGATTTGGCTAAAGCTTTGGTGTCACCACTTGTAAGGATCTACCAGATTCAGTCCTTAACTCAAGACAACCCTCCTCCCAAGTCTATTTCTTTCCAGGGCAGTGAAATGCGAGGTGGTTTCACATGCTGTGGGTGGATTTGCCAAGCATAGGAAGAGCACAGGGTTGCAGCACTTCCCCTAGTGGGTTACAGGGAGGGGAAGACCAGAAAGGGAGCCTAGGAGGGTGGAAATCAGGTCCCAACTGAGGGGAATAGTTTTTACTAAAGAGGGAGCAGAGAGTGAGAGAGCAAAGCCTGTTTTAGAAAACGAAGAAGCACAGAACTGGACCTTGAAGGAAGATTAAGATTCAGGTAAGTAGAGAAGAAGAAACTGCTTTCCAAGCAGAGCCCTGTTGACAGGAAAGGCAGGGAGGAGGACGGTTTGGGGCTTGTTGTCAATTACCAGACCTTTTTGACTAGAGTCGAGTCCTGTCTCAGAACATGCTGGGTGTCAAGGCCAACTGATAAAAGGCATAGAACAGGAGGCAATTACCGGACTTCCCTTCCACAGGCGGTGAGTAGCCATTGAGGTTTTCGGCATGGCATGCCAATTTGTGCTACCAAGGTCACTTTTTATTGACTTAGCCAGTACGTTTGCAAATGTATACTTTCAGATTACACAAAACCCGCCTTTAGACACACACACACATACACACACACACAGACACCTCCAATTCACAAAAGAGCAACTGTTGGTTAACAACCTACATTGATCTTGGTTTTTTTCCTTTGGCTCAGTGATTCCTTAGTTCACTGGGAATCAGCAGCAGAGCTGCCACTGACAGGTAATGTATTAGGTGAGATTAATTGGCTTTCAGCATCCAGTTCCACTTTTTACTGGGTCTTCTTAAAAGCGAGAGAGCTATAAACTTTGTTTCTCCGAATCCCTCGTGGCTAGGGTTCTGGATGATGTACATTAGGCTCCATCCATTAAGTGCACTCGTGAGAGATTTAAATGGCAGAAGAGAGTCAGGGGGCACCTTTCTGATGCTTTGGCTATGTCTGCTGAAGAGCAATGTCAAAGCCATGTGGACATCTACAGCAGCAGCAGTCCAGTGTTCAATTTCCAGATCCATGAGTGTCAAGTGGAACTTGGGGCAGAGGTGGCAGAGATGGTACCTGATCCCTGGATTACAGCCATGGTGGTGAATTCTTAAATCGAGCAGTCTCATTAGTAGCCTTCTGGTTATGGACGAGTCATGGTTCCCCTGGCAGGTCAGTTCTGCAGTGCTCTGGTTTTCATTCCAAGAGGGAGCTCAGTCCTCCAACCCTTCAGAAAATTATAAAATTATTAATTTTCTTCTGGTTTAAAATACCTTGAGTGGCTTCTGTTTCTTGCTCTGAACCTTAACTTCTGCAGCAAGAGGATATAAAAGCATAGTTTTTCACTAGATAGACTCTCAAAAAGTATTCTTAGGGTTGACGTCCAAACTGTGTTGAATTGAGGGGTCTGGAACTACATGCCTCTTAGCACATGGGCTTTTCTAGGATAATGTTCCCAAGGTGTGATGCATATACCTCTAATGATACATATACCTCCCTCTATGGGAGGATTTTAGATAGTACATGAGTGAACATTTACACAGTTTTAATGGATGCATATTTATTTTAAAATGTTCTAGAAGAAAATGGACAGGTAGCATATCAAACCTGATTTCATGAATCAGTGACTTCATGAATATATTGCTTATGGGAAGGCTAGAGTGGATTGTGAGCACTCCAGCAAAATATGTTACTTAATTTAATGAAAAATAGGAAGGAAATAATAGATAGATGGCACACAGATTTGGCAAAAACCACGGAGATGGTATTCAAGTGACTGAGGTTTGGAAAACCCTTTCCTAGTAGTTCTTTCTTGAGTCCCCTCACTGTATGAATGAGGGGAAGCAACTTGAGACCATAAATCCTGTGCTCCAACCTGTACCAGGCCCCATCCCAAAGATCACCATTCTTTTTCACTCCAGATATGCTGGAAAGTCTATATTCCTCTGGAACGTCACAGAGAGAACACCCAGAACCTTCAGGTTATCACACGTCAAGGCTGGATCAGCCCATCAGTGGAACCAAAGGGTGGGGTGGGGAGGAGAGATTGCAGAATGAGCCTGGCTCCAGGAACAGCATGTATTCAGCACAGAGCCATAAGTTCAGAAATACCAGACTTGGGTGTGTTTGTTATGGAGACTTACTACAGTGAGAGGGAGGGTAAGAACCCAGGATTATTCTCAAAGGGAAAGCTGGCAAAGTCATCTCCCAAGGGTCCCTGTCAAAAGCCACAAACCCCAGACACACTAACAAAATAAAGGGACAGCCAGGAGCCACCCTACTTCTCTGTCCTTGTTTTCATCCCTCAGACCTCAGATACTGCAGATATGTATGACGCTAAATGTAATGATTACAAATTGCAACTACACAAAAGCTATACCTTGATAAAGTTTAACTGCAGCAGCAGAGAGATAAGACAAGAAACTGGATTACAGGACATTTAGAAAACAGGGTCTAATAGGTCAGTGATTTCTAAATGCTGGTCTATAGACCAGTGTCCAGCTGGCTACAGAATGATCACCTAAATGGGGGATGGATGCGTGTTTCAAATTTTTTTCCAGCTTTATTGAGATATAATTGACATATAACATTGTGTACGTTGAAGGTGTGCAACATGTTCATTTATATACTTACATATGGCAAAATGATAACCACCATAGGATAGGTGGGTGCTTTAAGATTGTAGATTCCCAGTCACCACCCAGAGAGCATTCTGGTTCAGGTCAGAGTTGGACTCTCGGGATTGGTGTTTGTAACAAGCTGCCTTGACAATTCCAATGTTCAGTCAACTTTTCAAACTACTTTTTGAGACCTTGTGACTTGTGTCTCGTTGCTTCCTTTCATTCCCCATGGGCCCAGCCTGGTTCATTTCTTCCATGTTGGTTGACACTGAAAGCTCGCTAACACATTTCGTGCCTCTCTCTTATCTTAAAACACTTTAGAGCCAAACCAATGACTCCAAAGGACAGGAAAATCATACAGTAAAGAGAAATAGGATTTAGTGTCCAAAAAGAGCTTTCCTTCTTGGGAAAAGTCATCATGTAACCTCTCAAAACTGCACTTTTCCTCATCTTTAAAAATAGGGGTTAATAAATGTGCCCACATTACTGGGTTGTTATGAGGATCAAACAAAACTATTGATTCAAACACCTAGTGACATGCAATCTAAGTTAATCACATTATTTCTGTGCTCAGAAGCACTCAGTGGCTACTGGAGCCTACATGTCTTGTCTGGTCTGTCAGGCTGGCATCTCTTCCTTTGGCATCTCTTCCATCTCTCCCTTTCCCTGTTCTGCAGGATTCTGTAGCACAGTCAGTCCCAAAGCCTCTGTGGTGAGCACATGACCCAAGCTAAGCCAATCAGACTCTGTTCTGGGAATTTAAACTTTGAGTGGGGATTCAGGGATGAGAGGTTTGAAGTTGAGTCATAGATTCATCCTCTGGAGATCCCCTCTCGCTTGGTCAGCTCCTCCTTCAATTCTGTAAACTTTCCAATGTCCTTCCAATAGATGGTCCTCTTTTTCATTTCAGCTAACCTAGAGTCTTCTGAAACTAAAGAGCCCTAAATGATACAGCTCCCCATCATCTACAGAATGAAGCAGGTTAACTTCTCATCCTGTGTTACAGATTCTCCACATTGTGTTTATATCTCACTTAATGGCCCTTCCCTAACTAAGCTTAAGCCCCTGTGTAACAACCCCCTGGGAGCTAGCTAGCTATGTGACTGTTGGCATTTTATGGGCAAGAACGAGGTCTAACTCATTTGTGTCCTATGCCAGATGGCTTGACGTATTTCGATCAGATTTAATTGAGAACTAGCTCTGACATTTAAAAGTAAGAAAAGGCATCCTGTGGCTCAGAGCAGAAATACTTCCCGGAGACTAAGACTACAGAGAATCTGGGTATCAACCAAGTTCTGGGGATATTTTTAAACGTATATACTAAAGGACATATCCTATTCCTTTGGCTAGAAATTAGCTTTGGAAGTTTAAGATAGAGGGCCCAACTGATGCTCAATGAGGCCAAATGCTCCTGGATTTATATATTATAATCCTCTGAGTTATGCCTTTGGGTGTTCAGAAAGGTTATTTGTACCATCAAGACATCCTGATGACCCACGAAACCTTACTCATAAGTGCTCAGTTCTGGGAACTTAAATCAAGAAGTCTATAATTTTTTTTTAAACAAAAAATTCTTAACTGATCTTAACAAAAAATAACTTAACTGGTGGCAAGACTATCAGTAAATTCTCTTTCCCCTCCTTATCTGTCCTGCTCCCTCTGCTAACATTATTAGCTCCAGTCACCAACTAGCCATTGCTATCTGGGGCCACATTCACCAGAGATTTTATATTCCCTGATAGTGGACAGAGGTAATGATTAAGGTAATTGCTCCTTCAAGAATGATGCAATGAACAAGACAACCTTGGAGTTCAATAAACTGGGGTTTATGTCCTACTCTGGCACTTGTTAGTAGTTTAACTTCAAGCAAGTTATTTTCCCTCCCTTAGTCTCAGTTTCTTTATCTGTGGAATGGGGACAATAACACTGTCCTCCCCCATCTCCAAGATTCTGATTCTGTTGGTCCGTGGTGGCTGTGGATCATTGGAATTTTGCTATGAGGATCAAATGTATGAAAAGCCAAGCCCAGTGCCTTGTTCTAAGTCTGTGCTCCATAAATATTCCTTTCCCTTCTCCTCCAATGTTCTCTTCCCTAGTAACATCTGTTAATTTCCACTCCAGACCTCTAATCACATTACATACTGGTACATGTACATAAAACCAAGTGATTTTAATATATAAACATATTCTATCTACATATTCATTCATTTGTTCAACAAATAGTTATTGAGAATCCATTTGCGCCAGGCACTGTGATTAAACCAGTTAGACAAGTTCACTTTTCTCATGGGTCCTACCTTCTAGTAGGGGAGTGATGTGACAGGGAGGCATAGGTGTGGCGGAGGAGTGCCACGTGGACTGGGCAGGTGAGGGAAGACTTCTCTGAAGAGGGGGCCTGTGAGATCCAGAGGACAAGGAGGAGCCAACCTGGTACCAGACCAGGGAAGAGCACCCCAGGCAGAGGGCAGAGATGTTGAAGTGGGAAAGGAATAGGATCCGATTTTATGTTTAAAAAGTATCACTCTGGCTGCTGTGTCTCAGTGGATTACAAGAGGCCAGGATGGAAGCAAGTCCACGTGACTACAACACATCACCCCAGACACGTGGACTACCAGAGTTAGAAAGGAGGGCAGAGGAGCTCTGGCCCAGAGCATATGCAGGAATGCCTGGGGGGGTCACCAGCCTGGGGAACACAGGTCCTCATCCCCACCTGCACTATCAGCTGGGGGCATTACTAACAAAATTTCAAGGATCCACAGCCACCACTACAGGCCAAGAGAATCAGAATCTCAAAGATGGGGTCAGGTTAATGGGATTTTTTTTTTTTTTTTTTAACAAAACTCCCCGGGATATATTCAGAGTTGAGAATCATTGTGGCTGGGTGAACTCTCCAGGGCCCAAGCTCTCTCTGCTCCCTGAGACACCTTTCCAGTGTTGGACGTCCCATTACTACGA
Organism: Balaenoptera acutorostrata; assembly: GCF_949987535.1. NCBI lineage: Eukaryota > Metazoa > Chordata > Mammalia > Artiodactyla > Balaenopteridae > Balaenoptera > Balaenoptera acutorostrata. Next base: position 153,643,983 of record NC_080066.1, on the reverse strand, counting down.
TGTTCTTTTTCAGAGCGGGCTAAAAATCAGCCCCTGGGTAGCTTCCCTGTACACCCACTCTTGGGGGGCCAGTCAGCAACTCTCTTTCTTCTACCCAACCCCCACCTTCACCCCCATTGTTGCACGCCACACCCACCATCACCCAAGGCAAATTTTGGCATAGGGGAATGAAGGAAATATGGAAACGTTGGATAGGAAAGAAGGAGTTGTCAGGCTTCTGGGCACCCTCCCTTCCCACCCCTGCAGGGCCCCATCTAACAGGCTCTTGCACCCAAGGACACTGTGTAGGCTGCTCAGAGCCCAGCTTTGTGGCAGCAGTGGCCAACACGTGACCAGGAGGTGAATTGATGACTGTCCTCTCCCACCCAGTCCACACGTGCTACCAGAGAATTTGAGAACTGGAAGGGGCTTTAGCATAAGTAGCTTAATTCTAACTTAACTACGGGTGGGCGGGGGAGGGAGCCAGACACTAAATATAGTCAGTTTTGTATTTCTGGGGCATTCCTAGAAGCTTGAGAAGGGGGAAGGGAACTTGATCAACTACATTCTGGCAGGCTTTGTGTTCTATAATTTACAGTCCTCACAAAAGCTCCACGGAACAGATGCTGTTCTTCTCATTGAGAGATTAGGCAACTGAGGTTCAAAGAGGTAAAGTAACTTGGCCAAGGTCACACGGCAGATCAGTGCCCAGGGCTCAGCCTTCATCTACCACTGTACCATGCTCCCTCTTGGTGTCCTTCTCTAGAACCTTCCTTCAGTAGAGGGATAATAAGCATCACCTTTTCCCCAAGTCACCCCATTTGAGGCCAGGAGCCAGCTCTCCAATTCCTGCTACCCATTGCCCATCACTCTGTGGCCTCTGCCCCCTGGGTGCCCTCTACCACTGCCCAGCCTCTTCTGGCCTCTCTTTTCTCTTCCTCAAACATATTTCCAGAGCACGAAGAAACCCTAAAGTATTCAGAAAAAAACCAAACATGGAGGTTGAAAGGTTGTCCATTTTGCTTGCATGTTTTGATGCAAGGGCTTAGGGAGGGAACCGCTTTCACTCCTCTTTTGACATGTAGCCCATCGCTTTACCAGCATTGCTATGATTTTGCATGCTGACTCCTCAGCCCTGGGAAATTTCCCAACTGCTCCAGGCCTCCGATGATCTCTCCTTTAAAGGCTCTGCCCACAGTATTAGCACTTACCTAGGAAATCAGCTTATCCTGTAATGTTCTCTTTCTTTTTTTAAATTTATTTATTTAATTTATTTATTTTTGGCTGCGTTGAGTCTTCGTTGCTGCGCGCTGGCTTTCTCTAGTTGCAGCGAGTGGAGGCTACTCTTTGTTGTGGTGTGCGGTCTTCTCATTGCGGTGGCTTCTCTTGTTGTGGAGCACGGGCTCTAGGCATGTGGGCTTCAGTAGTTGTGGCATGCGGGCTCAGTAGTTGTGGCTCTCGGGCTCTATAGCGCAGGCTCAGTAGTTGCGGCGCACGGGCTTTGTTGCTCCACAGCATGTGGGATCTTCCAAGACCAGGGCTCGAACCCGTGTCCCCTGCATTGGCAGGCGGATTCTTAACCACTGCGCCACCAGGGAAGCCTCCCCTGTAATGTTCTCTTTTTTTTTTTTTTTTTAATTTTATAGCTACTTTATTTATTTATTTATTTATTTTTGGCTGTGTTGGGTCTTCGGTTCGTGCGAGGGCTTTCTCTGGTTACGGCAAGTGGGGGCCACTCTTCATCGCGGTGCGGGGACCGCTCTTCATCGCGGTGCGCGGGCCTTTCACTATCGCGGCCCCTCCCGTTGCGGGGCACAGGCTCCAGACGCGCAGGCTCAGTAGTTGTGGCTCACGGGCCCAGCTGCTCCGTGGCATGTGGGATCTTCCCAGACCAGGGCTCGAACCCGTGTCCCCTGCATTAGCAGGCAGATTCTCAACCACTGCGCCACCAGGGAAGCCCCTGTAATGTTCTCTTGTTGTTGCATATGGACATGTTATGACCAACCACTGCCACCAACTCATGTTAAACTGCGGGAGTACGTTCTATACTACATCTGTGTTCCCCAACATCTGAGTTACTATTGAGTTCTTGTTGACTAACTGATTGGCTGATCTGTATGCCGGGACCACTCAACTGAAACCTGAAAGGTGGCACCACACCTATTCCTAGACCTCAAAAGAGCAGGGACTAGAGAAAGAAGCCCTTCTTTATGCTGTTTTGGTTTCAACGCAGAACTCAGTCCCTGGAGGAAGCCATTCCTATAACCACGATCCTCCCCCACCTGAAGGAAGCCTCCTCCAGCTCCTGGCAGAGCCTCGCCACCTCCCCCAGGAACTCAGGAGCTAACGTCATTATCTCAGGGGCTCTGCCAGGCCCTTTACGAATCTTATCTTAGTTAATTCCCACAGCCAACCTAGGCAGCATTATTCCCATTTCACAGCTAAGAAAACTCAGGTTCACAAAGGGTAAGTAACTTGCTCCAAGGTACGTAAGGACAGCTAGTCAAGAGCAGAAAAGGGATCAGAATCCAGGTGTGCTGGGCCACAAAGCATCAGGGCGCCTGACGCTCCTGTGTGTGCTTCATCTTGACCAGATTCAAGGCTCTTCAAGGTGGAGACCAGGTTGGGGTTCCCCACAAGCCTTAGCTTAGAGCAGGGACATAGTGAGTGTTTGCTCAGTAAATTGTCAGCGGAAGTTTACCCTGATTACCTATTGTGTGAGAAAGAGTATTGGGGGAACAAGGAAGTGTTTGTGTAGTGATAAGGCCTGTGTGCCTGATGGTAGCCCCAGGCCCTGGGCCAGGGACAAGAAGTGGGCGGGTGGGCAGCAGACTGGAGCCTGGTGAGAGGCGCCTCCCTGACAGCGGCGGAAGGGAGTCCTGGGGGGGGAGGCCTGAGACCTAGGATTTAGTGGAGGATGGGAGCAGATTGACTGGCTTTGCTTCCCTGGCATCCAGGCCTACAGGTTTCCACCACCTAAAGGGGCTACAGAGACAGGGAGGGAAGAGGGAGGCATGCTCTCAGTGGACACCAGGGCCACCTGGGGGTTGACGGAGTGGCTGTGTGCAAGGCAAGGGATTTGGGTTTGGGAGCCCCTGGGGGCAGATATATGCTTTGAAGGTACTCCCCAGGAAGATGCAGGAGAAATATGGTTTGATTCAACACCTCTGAGGAGAAGACATTTTCTTGGAGGACCCCAGACCAAGGAGGCAAAGCATGGAAAACCATGGTTTGGGGGGATCAGAAAAGGCGGAGCTTGATGTGAGGAAGCTGGTTCCAAGAGACGGCTGGGCCTGACGAGGACACAGCGCGTGCCTTCGGGGGGACCACGGAAGTAGAGGTGCAGGGGAGCAGAGGGAGTGGGGACCCAAGCGGATGCTGCACATCCTGGCCTCACCGTTCACTGACTGTGGGACTTCGGGCAAGTTACATAACCTGCCTGACCCTCAGTTTCCTTATCCATAAAATGGGAGATAATAGTACCATCTGCCTTATACTATTGCTGAGAGGGTAAAATGAGATAAAATATGTACTGAGCTTAGCACTGTGCCCAGAATAGAAAAAGATTCAATAAATGTTAGCAGTAGTTGGTGATGGTGAGGTATGTTCCTGGGAGGGTGGGATCTAGGAATACAGTGAAAAAATAAGCCACTGCCAGCCTGTTCTGTTTCATGACAACTTAAATTTACTGAGTGCATACTATGTGCCAGAAACTATTCTCAATGCTGTAAATATTTTATTTCATTTAATCCTCATCACAGGCTTAGGAGATAGACACTATAATTTTCCTCATTTACGTGAGGAAGCAGAAGCACAGAGAGTTTGGGTAACTAGACTGAAGTCACACAGTTAGTGGGTAACAGAACTTGGGAATTCTGATTCCAGGACCACACACTTACATCCTGCCTCTCATCTGCTTAAATAAATGTAAGACATCTGGAGATACAGCAGACAACTGGTCATGGAGTACACAGCATGGCATGGGGCTTCTCAAACCTCTGCTGTGTCAGAATCTCCCAGGGAGGTGATCTAAAATGCGCACGCTGGGGCGCCATGCCCAGAAAACCTGACTCTGGCGGCAGTGAGAATGGTAGGGCTGGGGCAAGGGAGCACAGAAATTTGTATTTTTAATCAGCTCCATAGGTGATTCTGATGCAGGTGGTCTAGAGGTGGGAAGAGAACACATAGACAGTGCAGTGAGTGAAGTGGTGGCTTCACCTTTGCGAGCCTGCGATTTCTCCACTATGTTTTGGATGCATGCTTATAAGAAGTCAAAGAAAGGCTCTGTTCTCAGTCTCTGGCTTCACATTTTACAAAGGATGAAGTCAACACCTAGATGGCGTAATTTCTAGCCCAAGGTCACCCAGTGAGTGGGTGGCAGGGCAGAGTCAGGACCCCTGTCTAGAGGTCCTTCCCACCTCCTGTGGGAAGCCCAGTTCATGGCTCTCAGTGTGGGCTTGCCAGGAAGCCCTGGTTATTGTAATGCTGGAATGTTGTTACTTTAATTTCACTCCAAAAGAGTCGATACTCTCTAATGATTTTGTTTGGTGGTCAGTCTCTGCCCCTGACCAACATGTGGGTAGTGGCTTTTGACCTCTGGCTTAGAGACTCTGATGGTTCCCTTCCACACAGCTGGGTCTTCTGCTTTAGGGATGCAAGTTGAGCTATCTTCGGAAGCCGCTATCTGAAATGCAGAAGTTGGACATCTGTAGAACTGACAGCACTGGTTGTGGTCTGTGAAACACCAAATCTTGGAGAAGTACCTCTTTAGAAAGGTTATTAATACTTCCTTTGCCCACGTGCCACAATGATTTTCTGCAAGAAAGAAAAAAAAAAAAAGCCTCCCTCATGTGCCTGCGGAGAGAGCTTCCTCCTCATCTGAAGCCCTGGCTTCCCATTCCTCCCTCTTTGCTAACACTTGAGCTGGCAGAACGTGGCTGGCCCAGGAATGAACCTTGTCCCCAAGCTGGTGTTCCAGATACTACTCTCCTTACCAGAGGTCTAATTTTGTGTTGTGTTCCAGGAGAAAAGGCAGCAGTGCTTGAGCAGGAGAAACAAGGATGTAAATCAGACTGAGAAATATTTATTAAGTGCATGCTGCTTGGAAGGTGTGGAAAGGTTAGGTATTGAAATAGGAATGGCCACAGGTTAGGTGGAGCATTAGTTTTCAACTCTGGATGCATGTTGGATCACAGGGAAGTTTTAAAAAATCCAAATGCCCAAGTTGCACCCATACCATTTACATCAGAATGTCTGGGGGGTGTAGTGGAAGTAGTCAGGCATCAGTATTTAATAAAGATCCCCAGATGGTTCCAGTGTGCAGCAAAGTTAGGGAACCACTGAAATATGCTATTGCCCTGGACAAGACTCAGATATTCTGTTTTCAGTGGTCTGCATTGGGTCCTAGGTGGGTCCTAGGCACTGGCAGTCTTTAAAAAGCTGCCAGGTGATTTCAGTGTGCAAAGTTGATTCAAGTAAATAATAAAGGGAAAGGCATGTGGACATTATCAAGATGCCCACAGCTGGTGGTCTTTTCCCATCTATATGGTCTGTATCGCTCACAGGATGGAGCTTTTGTGGAGGGAGAATGAGTTTTGGTGGATTTCAGAGACAGCTGGTGATGGTAGACACCAGATGCTGACCACTTAGTAGCCTATCAAGGAAAATGCGTTGGAGAGAAAACAAAGCTTCCTTAGAACCAGGAGTGAAGGCCAAAAACGGTGTAATCCTCTGCTCTATGTCACCAAGCTTTAAGGTCTCAAAACAGTTTTAAAGTAATCCCAAGTGCTCTTAGGATCTGCATGTGTACAGGCTTCAGGTATGGCTGTTTCCAGGGGTTTGGAGGTAGATGCCATTTGGCTCTCTATTAATCCTCCTTTGGAGTGCCTCAACTCTGGGGCTACTTCCACAAAGCACTGAGCAATTTCCCCATTTCTTTCTTTCCTTCTCAATACTTTTATTTCTTCTCAGAAGCATAAGTGGCTACAGACATAAGGTAAACATGGGGTCTCTGCAGTTCCCATCTTACCTCCCTGACCCTACCTCCTTCCCCGACTAGAGTCTTATTTTCACAGCTCTTCTTTTTTTGTCCCTAGGTTCTTCCACTCCAACTGGTCCAGTGGATTTCTTTTCATCTCATTCTTGCCTTGGGATTCTGCCTTCCTGGCCTCCAGGACTTCATCTCTCTGCCCTGGGCTCTGGGGCTGGTATTCTCCATAAGCAAACAGTGCTGATGGCGCAGAGGCGACACCTCCCTTCTACTCCTGTTCTTTTCAGCTTTGGTTTGCTCTCAAGACATGTGGGTAGTGGTGACAGTTCATGTCATGGTTCTTATGTTTTCTGAAACTTCTTCTTTGGGGACATATTTTTTATCTTTTGCTTACATCATTTCTAAAATTCTTCCTAGTAATTTTTTGTTAAATCCAGACTTAGTGTTCTCAGCTCATATATATCACTGGAAGAACTTTGATCCTGGCAATAAGGATTTACAGGCTGTGACTTAAAGGCTGGGTCCTGATAGTTTAACTCGACAATGTTCTAGAGACAACACTGATGAAGGGCATTAATTGTGATGGAGGGTTGGTGAGGAGGTCATGCTTCCTACTAGGAAGATAAAAATTCAGCATCATGGGAATCTGGAGAGGAAGATAAATCTTGTTTATTCAAACAAAGTGAATTGAGGGGAGACGCTAATTGATGCTACAAGTTTTGCATTAACTATTAACATCTTTATGGATTTTCTGAAAGACTTAAATTTACTTAAACCCCACAAAAGTTGTATTTTGAATATAAGTGAGGGTAGAAAAAGAGAACCCAGAAGAATCTAAAACTTCTTAGTAGAGTGGGAACTAAATAATAAAGATCATGTTTTATCAAATGTAATTATGTCTGAAAACTAGTCTGCAGTTAGGAGCTCTCATTTCTATTCTCAGCTCTAACACTGACTCATCATATGGTTTGAAGCAAGTCACTAAACAACTTTGGACCTCAGCTTCTCCAGTTGAAAAAATGACAATTAAAATACTAGATAGAGGAACTAGCATTTATGGAGCAACTGCTCTATGTCAATGTGCTAAGTGCTTTATATTATGTTGCAGTATTTCATTAAGCAAATATTTGTTGACCACCCAGTGTGTACAGGACATTGTGCCTGGCCTCAGGGAACAAAGCAAAGACCTTGCTCCCTTAGAGCTTAAGTTCCATTTGGGTTGGGTGATAATAAATGAAAAAGAAAGAAAGAAAGGAAGAAAGAAGGAAAGAAAGAAAGAAAGAAGGAGAGAAAGAAAGAAAGAAAGAAAGAAAGAAAGAAAGAAAGAAAGAAAGGGAAAAAGAAAGAAAGAGAAAAAGAAAGGAAGGACAAGATCATCTCAAATAGTCACAAGTGCTATATAGATAATAACACCAGATCATGTGATAGAAAGTAATCTGGGGACAGGGTTACTTATGTAAGGTGGGAGGTGACATTGGAATTGGGACCTGAACAGCAGGAGCAGCTTGCAGAGCCCAGAGTCCATGGGACAAGATGTGGAGAAGAGAGTTCCAGGTAGGCATTAAGTGCAAAGGCCTGATGCAGGTAGGAGCTTACGTTGTTTGGAAGGCCAGGTGACTGTAGGAGAGTGAAAGGGTGGGTGGTAGGAAGAAGTGATCACTGGGTAAGATGAGATTAGAGAGGTAGGCAGGAGCCCGACTGCAGTGGCTTTGGGGCTGTGGAAAGGTATTTGAGCTTTATTCTGATTGGCCTGATTTATATTTTTTAAAGAAAATCACTTGAGGTGTATTAAGGAACATGATTGTAGTGGTGCGAGAATGGAAGCAGAGACAACAGTAGGGAGGTTGTTGTCTTACCTAGGTGAGAGAAGAAACTTTTCTGTAAAGGGTCAGATAGTAAATATGTTAAGCTCTCTTGCACACATTCTGTTTCTCCCCCTCACTCTCCTGATCCTCCGCCTCCTTCTTTTCTAACAACCCTCTACAAATGTAGAAACCATTCTTGGCTCTTGGGTGATACAAAAACAGGAGGTTGCCTGCTGGATTAGGCCTGACCAGCTGGGCAGTAGTATGCCGACCTCTAGTTTAGAGAGAAGTAGAAACTGATCAGCATATATTTAGGACACAGAACTGGTAGGACTTGCTGATGAACTGGCTCTGTGCGGGGTAGGGTTAAGAGAAAGAGGAAACAAGGATGGCCTCAGTGAAGAAGTAGAAAGTGGTGTCATTTACTAAGATGGGGAAGCAGCAGATTTGGGAATAGGGGGAGAGGGGATATCAAGAGTTAAGTATGAGTTGCCTATTAGTCATTCAAGTGGAGATGTCAAGTAGGGAGCCTGATATAGACTCTGGAGTTTAGGGGAGAGGTCAGGGCTGGATATTCACATTTGGGAGTTATCAGTCTACGGATGCATTTAAAGTCATGGACTGGATGAGATCACACAGAGTGCAGTGCAGAGGTTCCAGGACCAGCTCCTGGGGGACTCTAGAACTTAAGAGGACCCATAGAAAAGGTCCTTGGAATCACTTTCTGGGTCAAAGAGTATGACACATGACAAATTGTTTTCCAAAAGGGTCTTTTGCCTCTTCACAGAACGCATCTTGTTTTAGCTATTCAAATACACCCTGTGAGTGGGACTGTACAAACGAATGGGCAGGGGCACTGGAGTTAGGAATCCTTGACAGCTTTTGCGTTGGAGCTGGGGATCCTCAAGCCACACCAGAGGATTAGGCTGGTTAAAGGAGGCATCAAAGGGCCATAGCTCTTCCAGGGACTTCCAACCACAGAATTGCCCAACAAGGTTATTACAAATGCAGATTTTTAATAAGAGCTTCTGATTCACCGTCTGGAGTGAGGTGTGTTTTAAACAAACTCCCTCTCATACAAACAAAAGTTTGCGAAACCTGTGGCTTAAGGATAGACTGGGTGGAGGGTGTGTCCTAGTGACATCTCTTCATCTCCAGAGTCTGGGGGATGGGGGGGTGGTGGTTCAGGAATCTTAGGTGAGACTGGCTGGGGAAGTTTCAGGATGATGGGATGGCAGAGGACTGTTAGGCCAGGAAGAAACAGTTTTTCTAGTTGTGGGACACTTTCCATTTGCTCTCCAATTCAGAATGAGGCCTTTTCCCCAAACAGATGTAAAATTGTACCTTGTTTAGCGCTGATGCAGAGTTCCAAAATTCTAGTTCCCGGGCTTCCCTGGTGGCGCAGTGGTTGAGAATCTGCCTGCTAATGCAGGGGACATGGGTTCGAGCCCTGGTCTGGGAAGATCCCACATGCCACGGAGCAACTAGGCCCGTGAGCCACAACTACTGAGCCTGTGCGTCTGGAGCCTGTGCTCCGCAACAAGAGAGGCCACGATAGCAAGAGGCCCGCGCACCGCAATGAAGAGTGGCCCCCGCTTGCCGCAACTAGAGGAAGCCCTTGCACAGAAACGAAGACCCAACACAGCCAAATAAATTAATTAATTAATAATAATTTAAAAAAAATTCTAGTTCCCTAGGAATATCTACTCTGCCCTCTAGTTACACAGCACAGAGGGTAGATTTTTTTTTTCCCTCTGTCCTTATATGGAAACAAGATCACATTTTTCAATTAAAAAAAAAAAGATATGCGGACTTCCCTGGTGGCGCAGTGGTTAAGAATCTGCCTGCCAATGCAGGGGACACGGGTTCGAGCCCTAGTCTGGGAAGTTCCCACATGCCGTGGAGCAACTAAGCCCGTGTGCCACAACTACTGAGCCTGCACTCTAGAACCCACGAGCCACAGCTACTGAGCCCACGTGCTGCAACTACTGAAGCGTGTGTGCCTAGAGCCCTTGCTCCACAACAAAGAGAAGCCACCGCAAGGAGAAGCCCGTGCACGGCAACAAAGAGTAGCCTCCGCTCGCCGCAACTAGAGAAAGCCCGCACGCAGCAATGAAGACCCAACGCAGCCAAAAATAAATAAAAATTAAAAAATTTATTAAAAAAAAAAAGATATGCTCATTGTTGGTGAAACTGAAATAGTACCTACATTTTGGATACATTATGGATTAAATAAATTTGTTTGAAAACAGCTAAGGAATAATGGAAGAAATTTGCTGTTAGACCTTCTGCTAGGAGCTAAGGAATTAATCTTGCATTCATTGAACCATTATTTATTGTACCTTCTAAGTGCCAGGCACTATTTTAGATTCAGGAAATAAAGCAATGAATAAAATAGACAAAAATTCCTGCCCCTGACAAAACAGATATCCTAATTAGAGAGACAGATCAGTAAGTGTGGTAAATAAGTAAAATGTATGCAGAAACTAGATAGTGATGAGTACTAAGGAGAAAAATATAAAGGAGGGAATGGGGAACAGGAAAGAGCTGGGGGCCAGGATAAGCGAGAATATAGAACAGGAAAGGACTTAAGAGCTGTGACTGAGGAAAGTAACTCAATTTCCCTAAGTCTCAGTTTCTTCACCTGTAAAATAATATGTAATAGCACCTTTCTGAAGATGGTTCAGGCCCTCAGACTGACTTTGTCACTTTTAAACTATGGGACTTTGGGTACAAAAGTTCTCTGGCTTCTCAGAACCTCAGTTTCCTCATCTGTAAAATCAACAGATTTCCCCAGCCTATGTCCCATGGGTTTTGAAAATGCCAAATGAGATCACTAATATTTGTGAAAATATTTTAAAACATATAAGCTATTATTTAAATGTAAGAAATTTAAAGAAAACACACACACAGGTATTTTATGGGTTGCAGATCTCTTGCTGATAGTCAGCAGAGCCTCAGGACTGAGAGTAAACAATGAATTCGATAACGGCTTGGTTCTGATTCCCTGCACTGGCAGGGAAAAGGCCAGTGCAGGTTATCAGGATGTAGTGAGTAGATGAGCAATTGTATCTTAGATCAGGGATAAAATAATCAAACTAAATGTTCCTAAGTAGACACCTCATAAAGTAATTATTATATGACATTTGTCAAATTTTAAAATGCTTTACAGCTCCTTTATGTTTGTTCTTGTTTTGTTTGTGGGACTTCAGTTCCAGGAAAAGACTGAAAGAAGTTATAAATACAGAACAATTATTTAATTTACTAAGAGCAGACAGTCCATCTTCTGGGTATTTCTGTAGATGCTCAATAAACATGAATCGAAGTAGATAATTCTAAACATAGGCTGTGGAGTACTCCTTTTTCATCTTCCTATTTTCTTCAGCCCCGAATATTTGATAGCATCCCCATAATGGTTTGTTAAATTAATAAACATGTCGGTATGCATGCACGCTATAGTGTCTGGCACACAGTAGGTAGTCAGTAAATATGTGTTAAATGAAAGCATGAATGATTACCATGTAAATTTTCCTACTACAGACTAGCCAATTTGATCCCTAAAGTAATTTAAACATTTAAAACACACCAATACTTGCTTCCCCTGTATAACGCTTATCTGGTAAACTGCATTAGGTTCATCTCCCACAGTGGGCTAAAACAAGGTTTTATTCAATTTAAATACAGAATCCAAATTTAGCTTGAATAGTACCTAGCAGAGTAGGTGCTCAATGTTTGCTAACTAAGATGCACATTCAGAAATCAGTTATTCCAGCCCAAACACCCGGCTCAGGAGCATGAACTGGACACCTCCAGCTCACATTCACCAGGTGACCTCTACCCCTTCTCTGAGGTTCTGGCCCCCGCTCGCCTAATAGCCAAGTAAGAATCTTTTCTCAGCCTCTCGAAGTCTTCCTCTCAAGTGCTCAACGTCCCAACTGTCACCAAGGCGCTGGGACAGCGCACCCTCTGCCTCTGCCGCACGTCCGGTGCGCCTGGGAGGTTGATGGGCGGGCCCAGCGATGGGCTTTGTGGCTGTTTCCTATTGGGGCTTGGTTGCTATGGTATCACCGACCTTAAAACTCGCGGGCGCTACTTCCGGATGTTCAAGGAGAATTGCTTCCTGGGCTGCCCGTACTTGCTATGGTCGACTGAGCGGTCACAGAGCTTAACAAAAATGAAACTTTTTCCGGAAGCTTCTAGAAAACCTCATTTAGCCACTTTAATTTGAAGGCATTACGTGGTATCATATGCCTTCTTCCCTTTAAAAAAATTCACTATACATTTTTCATCTATTTGCCAGCCTCCAAAATGGCGCCGGCGGCATTGGAAGGTCAGAGGTGAGCTACGTGATCCCTCCCGGTTCCGGCGCGATAGAGGCCCAGGGAGGTGAACAGTCTCCGGCACGATGTCTGGTTTCTCTGGCCCACAGGCCCAGCGTGGCCCTTGCCCGTTAGCGTTGCTGCTTTTACTCCTGCTTGGCCCCACCTCGGTCCTCGCCATCTCCTTCCATCTGCCCGTTAACTCCCGCAAGTGCCTCCGCGAGGAGATCCACAAGGACCTGCTGGTGACGGGCGCGTACGAGATCACCGACCAGTCTGGGGGCGCCGGCGGCCTACGCACCCATCTTAAGGTGAGGTACTGGGTGGGGCGGGGAGAGAAGACCGAAGGCGTCGGCGAGGTAGCTGAGGATCCGAGAGTCCGGCGGGCGGAGGCCTGGAGGGCGGCCTGGCCTCCCGGAGCGCGAAGGGCGAGCCGTCGAGACCGCCCCCTCACCCCGCTCGTTGGCTGTCGCGGGGCGGGGCTGGGCGCCAAAGCCGGGAACCCATTGAAGGGCCTCCCGGCCTTGGCGGATGTGGTGACAGCTGAGCGGCGACGACCTTGACTTTGGGTCCTTGTCGCGGTCCTGTACTTGTTTTGGTCTTAGGTACCTTGAACTGTAACTAGGGTCTCCGGAGAAGTCTTTGGATGCTGACTATGTGTAGGGACCGGCATCTTAAGACACATCGATACCTGCAGGAAAACGACGGAAGCACTGAAGCTTACTGTGAATAACAAAGAGCTGTTATTTCTTGAGCATCAGCTGTGTGTCAGGTCCTGTGCTACTATACACGTATTACCATTTAGTTCGTACACTACCCTACGAAGTAGGTACTGTTAGCCTCATTATACACATGAGGAAACTGAGCCTCAGAGAGGTAGTAGAACATACTGGTGTCAGAGCTGGAACTGATTTTTAGTTTGGGAGTTAAGTAAGGTGACAGAAAAGTGCTGCAATCTTATTCTCTTCTTGTTTTTTATTTGTAATTCCTGTGATTGATTAAAGTCGATTATTGGTCACAAGACGGTTTCAGTCTCTAGTCCTTTCTTTTCTGGTACCCCAGAGTCTGGACTTAGCCAAGTTTTCAGTAAATTTCGGTGATACTCTTGGATGGTGACAACTACTACTATAGTGCCGTTTGGTCCCATATTACATTTAGGATGACCGGGCCTGATCTTTGAAACGTTAATATAATTTGATATCTGTCAAGATTCGATTGTATTTTAGGTAATTTTATTCATTCACTATAAGCACGTGGTTTTTGTTTTTAACAGAATGGGTCTTGAACTAAACGGGAAGAAACATTTTTACATTTTAATAGAGCTTCAGGTATAGGAAGACCATAATTTATTTTTAAGGTATTGGAACCCAGTAGTGGTAACAGATGCAGTTTATATACACTTTATTTGAGAGATATAAACTATTTTCAGTGCTGTTGCACAATGAGCCAGCCTTTTGTTATTCTCGTCAGGTACCAAACTCCTTTGGCCAAGAAAGAGACGATGGCATAATTTTATATGCTTAGATACAACATTTTGGGGGTCGTGCTTCTGGCTCTTCAAAGGATGTGTAGTGCATAGAGTGAGAGAATTTGAGCAATGAGAGTTTACTCTCATCTTTAGTGTTGCCCCGTCTGATCTGTACTTAGGTTTTAAAACCCTCCCGTGGCTCACTATTCTTCATCTGGTAAAGTGTAAATTTCCCAGCATACTCTGTAGCATTCTTCATGACCTGTTCCTGAAGCTTTATATGCTTTGTCACTCCCCACTTTGCATTTTACATATGAACCACCCTGAACAGTACCCTAAACTCACTTATTTTCATCTTATATTGTAACTACTTACATTTATAGCTTGTCTTCCTCATTAGACTGTTAGTATCCTGAGGGCAGGAATTATTTTCATGTTTGTATTTTCCAGAATGTCAAGCATACTGCCTTGCTTCTAGTAAGCACTGAATACAGGAAGCATATAGTGTAGCATAGTCTTATGGGAATTACATATGTATCCAAGGCTGCTGAAGGGACCTCGACAGCAGGAGTCTGTGCATCTACACACTAGCATTTTACCATCACACAGTTGCTCTCCCCATGTCTGCTCTGTTCTCTTGCTACTAGCCAGCTTAATCGGACTGCTCCTGGGGTCCTTAACCTAAACACCAAGTAGGTAATGTAAATGAATGAATTGGGCCAGCTGTAAGAAAAACAGCAGTGATGTTAAATGGGAGATAATTGGGAGTAGTGGAAACTGTCAGTATGGAGTACCCAGTACTCATCTCTTGATGTGGGCCTGTTGCCACATCTGATTTTTCAAATGAAGTCAGAAATCCAGATTTTCATGTGAAAGCTCCTGATTTTAAAATGTCACCAACTAATTCAAATCAGTTTTGGCATTTGTTTATTTTCAGTTTTATAGAGAAGAGTACAGTCAGTCCACTATGTACACATTACCCAGATTCAACAGTTACCAGGATCTTGTCACACTTGTTTCATCTTAACTGTTTCTCCCTTCTCATTTTATGCTGAACTGTTTTAAAGTAAATCCTAGATATCATGGTATTTCAGTCCTTCATACTTCAGGATGAATCTCTTAAAAATTATGAACTTCATGACAATGTTATGCGGCTATAATCATATCTCGCAAAGTTAACAATAATTCCATAATGCTATCTAATAATACCCAATTCATATTCAAATTTCTCCACTTGTCTCAAAAATATCTATTTAAAATTAATTTGTTGTATCACTCAAGTCTCTTTAATCTATAGCAGTCCACTCTCCCTCCCTGCCCCTGCCTTTTTTATATGCTTGAAATTGTATTGTTGGAGTCAGAGATCCGTAAATCACGTCCTACATTTTGGATTTGTCTCTGCTTCCTTGAGGTGTCACTTAACGAGTTCTTTCCCCCATATTTCTTGTAAAAGGAATCAGCTGTAAAGATGTAACTAGATTCAGGTTTATCTTTTGGTGAGGTTACTTTAAGGGTGGTTTTGTGTACCTCATGTGGCATCGTGGCAGAGCACACAGTACTTTTTGTGCCCCTTAGTGCTGCTAAGATAGATCAGTGGGTTCAGTTGGGTGTATTAGTGTCCAACTGCTGCTATAACAAATTACCATGAACTTAGTGGCTCACAACACACATTTGTCTTACAGTTCTAGAGGTCAAAAGTCCTAAAATCAAGGTGTCCGCAAGACTGTGTTCCTTCTGAAGATTCTAGGGGAGAATCCATTTACTTGCCTTTTCCAACTTCTAGAGACCACCTGCATTCTTTGGCTGGTGACCCCTTCTTCCGTCTTGAAAGCCAGCAGCATAGTATCTCCAAAACTTTCTCTCTCTTCCTTTCTCCCACCCAAACCTGTCTCCCTCCTCAGCTTCCATCATCTCATCTCCTCTGACTCTACTGCTTCCCTCTTTCCCTTATAAGGACCCTTAATTTAATCCACATCTGCAAAACCCCTTTTGCCACGTAGGGTAACATATTCACAGGTTCTGGAAATTAGGCTATGGACATCTCTTGGGGGGTGGGGACATTATCCTGCCTACCAAGGTGGTAACAGCCCGGAGCCTCCAATGTAAAACTTCCAATTAATCTTTCACTTAGGAAGCCATTGATGACTTATGTAAATTAATTGTTTCATTAAGGTTGTGAAATGATGATTTTCTAATTGTTGTTCCTTTCATATTTATTAGCTGGAATTATTAAAGAATTCATCACTTGAGGCCATTTGGTTACCCTAAAATTTATAATTCAGGAAGGAAAGTCAGGGTAAGTGCAGAGTTTATTCCTTCTTATTGACAGTTTTCAGAGTAAGGAAGTTGCCCTTGTCATTTCCAGTGTAGTCTGAAGAAGGTTGTTGTTGTTGTTTTAAGTATTATACTGAGATCATTTTTTATTGTTGTTTATTTCGATTTTTGGAGTCATTGTTTTAGTCAGTTGCATTCGTTCTCTATGCTCACTTGTCTCTTTTGGCTCCTGTATCCTTTTGACACAATCCTATTAGACTTTGATAGCTGCCCTGTTGTGTGGAACAACTAGGTGCCCTAGGCTCATCTTTTGTATGTCAAACCCCTGACCTGGATGCAGCTATTCCTCCAAGAAGTTGTGGTTCCTTTTTGTGAGAAATGGTATTTTAGAGACCATAAGTTGGGTGTCATTTTTAACAATTTAATATATTGTGCAGGCCACAGAACCTATCTGTGATTTGATCCCACTCCTTAGCACAGTTTGCGACATTTTTCATAGCCTCTGCCCACTTAGTTCTGCTTTGTCTTAAATTTTGACCACTCGTGGCCCAGACTCTGCCTCAAGGATTCTCTCTATGCATCATTTCAGCTTCTGAGGTGTGACTCCAGAGTGCAAGGATCTGATTGGTTCAGCTCCTTTTTTATATCTAAGTCTCTGAACAGCCTGTTGATTATCTTCTCTTTGGTCATATATCCTACCCCTGGTTTAAGCAGCCGTGGTTTGGGTTGAGGTTTGGAGAACTGGATGCTTTCTGAAGCGCAAAACTTGGCCAACTGGGCTTGGCATTTAGTTATTGCTCTAATTGAGGCAGTCTCTCTTAGAAGGATCTTTGTGAATGTAGTGTCTTGATAGACCTGTCTCGTTCATCATCTTCCTGTCAAGGAGCACCTTAATGTCCAATGAATACATCAGTGTTATCATGTATTGCTCTGTGTTGTAGTCTTGTGTTTACCCATCTCCTCAGGTAGACTTTAAGCTCCTTGAGCAGAGGCTGTGTCTCAATCATCATTGAAATGCCTGTGTCTAATACAGTGCCTGGTACATAGTAGGACTTCAACTTAAGGAATGAATGAACAAATGAATTGGCACTGTCCTAGCCTCATCTCTGATCGTTACCTCTTCCTTCCTCTTCACCTCTCTCCTCCTACTCCTGACTCTAGCTGTTCTGAATACCTTGCAGTTCTTTGAACACAGTGTTCTCTTAACCTGGACCAGTCTTTGCCTGTATACCCCTCTTGTGTGCTTCCATTACATCCTGTTTGACACGGCTTACTTTGTGAACTCCTTGTTGTCTTATTCATCTTTGTGTCTTCGGTTTAGTATACTATGTAGGCATTGTTGTACAACTGAGTTAAATATCTTAGTCTTATTGAGCCTGGATCTGGAGTCAGACAGATTTGGGTTCAGATCCCATCAGCTCCACCATTTAAAGGGTGTATGGTCTTAGGGGAATTACTTAACCTTTCTCTTTGGGTCTCTTATATGTAAGATGGGGATGATAGACTTCATAGAATTGTTAGAAGGGCTAATGGAGATGGTTTCTTTAATTGTTCAGGGCCCATTGTGGTGGGCCATAGATGTTGGTACTCTTCTTTCCTGTCTAGTGAATGAAAATTGAATTGCTTATCTGACTCCCCCGCCCTATGTCACTGCAGTGACCAGATAAAGAATATTTTAATGAGAGGAATTCTGAGTTTTTGTGTTTCTCCCATTCATTCAATAAATATTTATTTAATACTTAGTATATTCCAGACATAGCTGGGGTTATAGGGATGAATTGCAGACAAGGTCCTTGAGCTCTAGTGGAGAACAAAGACAAAATACAAGTTAAAAAAAATACAATGTCAGGTAGTGATAAGTACTATAATGAAAAATCAAGCAGTAGGTGGTAAGGCGTGATTAATGGGGTAGAGTATTTAAGTGGCCAGCGAAGGCCTTTCTGAATAGAGAGAGAAGTGTATTGAAATGATGGGTGGGACTCTCTTGCAAAGATTTCTCCTTCAGGCCCATGTTGGGATGTGTTTTGTATTAAGATTTCCAATTGAGGTTATCCCTTCCCTACTTATTTCATAAAATGAGGCTAAACCAGGCTAAATAGTTTCAGATTTAAAGACTGCTGCACAGAATTGAAACAGGAAGTACCAACTCATCATTCATAGTGAATATAGAAGTTTCCTCATTACTTCAGGTCCATAATAAAAGCCCGTTGTAGGGACTCAGAATCTGTGAATTGAAAACCACATTTTCATAAAGACTAGATGATACCGTAATAATTTAATAGGTTCCAGTACCATTTATTATTTAGAATCCTTGTTAATGGTGAAAATTGGAGGATGAATTAATTTTAGGGGATGAGATGAGTTAGTTATTGCCTAAGGGTGATTTATATTTTGGAAATACAGAAAGAGAGAAAGCAATTGTGAGGAGATGTCATAATCATCACTGGAAAGAAAGAAGAGCCTACTGGTAAATTAGATCACTTATACTTTTTTTAACCTCTTCCAAATAATCTAATTGGTCTAAGGTTTTTTTTCATTGTCATTCTTCAAGACTGCTGTTGCTATTAATAATTCATTTTGCTAAATGAGATTATCTTTTATTTGGATATTACACTCAGTTATGGTCCCAGTGTTTCCCAACTAGCTTACAGATGAGAAAGCCAAACAAGATCATTTGGAGAGTTCAGCCTTGAGTCGTAGGCTTATCACAATTTAAGCATAAAAATTACCAAGAAGCATCTTGGCAGTTGGGAAACCATTGGCTTATAACATTTTTTCCCACTAAAAGCTGTATGAAAAGAGTGTGTGTGTGTGTGTGTGTGTGTATGATATAGCTTTTTTTTTAATATAAATTTATTTATTTATTTACTTATTTTTGGCTGCATTGGGTCTTTGTTGCTGCACGCGGGCTTTCTTTAGTTGCGGCACACGGGCTTTCTTTAGTTGCGGCGAGCGGGCTTCTCATTGTGGTAGCTTTTCTTGTTGTGGAGCACGGCCTCTAGGCGCATGAGCTTCAGTAGTTGTGGCACGCGGGCTCAGTAGTTGTGGCTCGCGGGCTCTAGAGTGCAGGCTCAGTAGTTGTGGTACACGGGCTTAGTTGTTCTGTGGCATGTGGGATCTTCCCGGACCAGGGATTGAACCCGTGTCCCCTGCATTGGCAGGCGAATTCTTAACCACTGCGCCACCAGGGAAGTCCCTATTAGCTTTAATTGATTTTATTTGGAACAGTTACACTTCAGCTCATGATTACTGTTGCCTGTACTGAGGGCTGATCTTTTTCTGTTGGGAAAAATATGTCTTTTTCAAATTTACATTTGATGTGACTGTTGTCCAGTGGGTTAGAAACAGGTCAATAAATAGATGGCTTAGTACAGAAGGCTAATTGGTACATTAAAATTTAATAATATTAAAATCTAGTTTATTTTTGTATTATATACAGCTTTCTAGCTTTAAATTAAAACCTGACTCTGTTTCCTTCTCCATAAAAGTTAAACAATGTGTTACTTTATTTATTTATTTAGTACAAAAAGCTTCAGCTTTTTTTTTTTTTTAAATCAGTCATCAGTTTTATACACATCAGTGTATACATGTCAATCCCAATCGCCCAGTTCAGCACACCACCATCCCCACCCCACCACGGTTTTCCCCCCTTGGTGTCCATACGTTTGTTCTCTACATCTGTGTCTCAACTTCTGCCCTGCAAACTGGTTCATCTGTACCATTTTTCTAGGTTCCACATACATGCGTTAATATACGATATTTGTTTTTCTCTTTCTGACTTACTTCACTCTGTATGACAGTCTCTAGATCCATCCACGTCTCAACAAATGACTCAATTTCATTCCTATTTATGGCTGTGTAATATTCCATTGTATATATGTACCACAACTTCTTTATCCATTCGTTTGTCGATGGGCATTTAGGTTGCTTCCATGACCTGGCTATTGTAAATAGTGCTGCAATGAACATTGGGGTGCATGTGTCTTTTTGAATTACAGTTTTCTCTGGGTATATGCCCAGTAGTGGGATTGCTGGGTCATATGGTAATTCTATTTTTAGTTTTTTAAGGAACCTCCATATTGTTCTCCATAGTGGCTGTATCAATTTACATTCCCACCAACAGTGCAAGAGGGTTCCCTTTTCTCCACACCCTCTCCAGCATTTGTTTGTAGATTTTCTGATGATGCCCATTCTAACTGGTGTGAGGTGATACCTCATTGTAGTTTTGATTTGCATTTCTCTAATAATTAGTGATGTTGAGCATCTTTTCATGTGCTTCTTGGCCATCTGTATGTCTTCTTTGGAGAAATGTCTATTTAGGTCTTCTGCCCATTTTTGGATTGGATTGTTTGTTTCTTTAATATTGAGCTGAATGAGCTGTTTATATATTTTGGAGATTAATCCTTTGTCCATTGACTCGTTTGCAAATATTTTCTCCCATTCTGAGGGTTGTCTTTCGTCTTGTTTATGGTTTCCTTTGCTGTGCAAAAGCTTTGAAGTTTCATTAGGTCCCATTTGTTTATTTTTGTTTTTATTTCCATTACTCTAGGAGGTGGATCAAAAAAGATCTTGCTGTGATTTATGTCAAAGAGTGTTCTTCCTATGTTTTCCTCTAAGAGTTTTATAGTGTCCGGTCTTACATTTAGGTCTCGAATCCATTTTGAGTTTATTTTTGTGTATGGTGTTAGGGAGTATTCTAATTTCATTGTTTTACATGTAGCTGTCCAGTTTTCCCAGCACCACTTATTGAAGAGACTGTCTTTTCTCCATTGTGTATCTTTGCCTCCTTTGTCATAGATTAGTTGACCATAGGTGCGTGGGTTTATCTCTGGGCTTTCTATCTTGTTCCATTGATCTATGTTTCTGTTTTTGTGCCAGTACCATATTGTCTTGATTACTGTAGCTTTGTAGTATAGTCTGAAGTCAGGGAGTCTGATTCCTCCAGCTCCGTTTTTTTCCCTCAAGACTGCTTTGGCTATTCGGGGTCTTTTGTGTCTCCATACAAATTTTAAGATGATTTGTTCTAGCTCCGTAAAAAATGCCATTGGTAGTTTGATAGGGATTGCATTGAATCTGTAGATTGCTTTGGGTAGTATAGTCATTTTCACAATATTGATTCTTCCAATCCAAGAACATGGTATATCTCTCCATCTGTTGGTATCATCTTTAATTTCTTTCATCAGTATCTTATAGTTTTCTGCATACAGGTCTTTTGTCTCCTTAGGTAGGTTTATTCCTAGGTATTTTATTCTTTTTGTTGCAATGGTAAATGGTAGTGTTTCCATAATTTCTCTTTCAGATTTTTCATCATTAGTGTATAGGAATGCAAGAGATTTCTGTGCATTAATTTTGTATCCTGCAACTTTACCAAATTCATTAATTAGCTCTAGTAGTTTTCTGGTGGCAGTTTTAGGATTCTCTATGTATAGTATCATGTCATCTGCAAACAGTGACAGTTTTACTTCTTCTTTTCCAATTTGTATTCCTTTTATTTCTTTTTCTTCTCTGATTGCCGTGGCTAGGACTTCCAAAACTATGTTGAATAATAGTGGTGAGAGTGGACATCCTTGTCTCGTTCCTGATCTTAGAGGAAATGCTTTCAGTTTTTCACCGTTGAGAATGATGTTTGCTGTGGGTTTGTCGTATATGGCCTTTATTATGTTGAGGTAGGTTCCCTTTATGCCCACTTTCTGGAGAGTTTGTATCATAAATGGGTGTTGAAATTTGTCAAAAGCTTTTTCTGCATCTATTGAGATGATCATATGGTTTTTATTCTTCAATTTGTTAGTATGGTGTATCACATTGATTTGCGTATATTGAAGAATCCTTGCATCCCTGGGATAAATCCCACTTGATCATGGTGTATGATCCTTTTAATGTGTTGTTGGATTCTGTTTGCTAGTATTTTGTTGAGGATTTTTGCATCTATATTCATCAGTGGTATTGGTCTGTAATTTTCTTTTTTTGTAGTATGTTTGTCTGGTTTTGGTATCAGGGTGATGGTGGCCTCGTAGAATGAGTTTGGGAGTGTTCCTTCCTCTGCAATTTTTTGGAAGAGTTTGAGAAGGATGGGTGTTAGCTCTTCTCTAAATGTTTGATAGAATTCACCTGTGAAGCCATCTGGCCCTGGACTTTTGTTTGTTGGAAGATTTTTAATCACAGTTTCAATTTCATTACTTGTGATTGGTCTGTTCATATTTTCTGTTTCTTCCTGGTTCAGTCTTGGAAGGTTATACCTTTCTAAGAATTTGTCCATTTCTTCCAGGTTGTCCATTTTATTGGCATAGAGTTGCTTGTAGTAGTCTCTTAGGATGCTTTGTATTTTTGCAGTGTCTGTTGTAACTTCTCCTTTTTCATTTCTAATTTTATTGATTTGAGTCCTCTCCCTCTTTTTCTTGATGAGTCTGGCTAATGGCTTATCAATTTTGTTTATCTTCTCAAAGGACCAGCTTTTAGTTTTATTGGGCTTTGCTATTGTTTTCTTTGTTTCTATTTCATTTATTTCCGCTCTGATCTTTATGATTTCTTTCCTTCTGCTAACTTTGGGTTTTGTTTGTTCTTCTTTCTCTAGATCCTTTAGGTATAAGGTTAGATTGTTTACTTGAGATTTTTCTTGTTATTTTAGATAGGCTTGTATAGCTATAAACTTCCCTCTTAGGACTGCTTTTGCTGCATCCCATAGGTTTTGGATCGTCGTGTTTTCATTGTCATTTGTCTCTAGGTATTTTTTGATTTCCTCTTTGATTTCTTCAGTGATCTGTTGGTTATTTAGTAACGTATTGTTTAGCCTCCATGTGTTTGTGTTTTTTACTTTTTTTTCCCTGTAATTCATTTCTAATCTCATAGCGTTGTGGTCAGACTAGATGCTTGATATGATTTCAATTCTCTTAAATTTACTGAGGCTTGATTTGTGACCCAAGATGTGATCTATCCTGGAGAATGTTCCATGCGCACTTGAGAAGAAAGTGTAATCTGCTGTTTTTGGATGGAATGTCCTATAAATATTAATTAAATCTATCTAGTCTATTGTGTCATTTAAAGCTTCTGTTTCCTTGTTTATTTTCATTTTGGATGATCTGTCCATTGGTGTAAGTGAGCTGTTAAAGTCCCCCACTATGACTGTGTTACTGTCAATTTCCTCTTTTATAGCTGTTAGCAGTTGCCTTATGTATTGAGGTGCTCCTATGTTGGGTGCATGTATATTTATAATTGTTATATCTTCTTTTTGGATTGATCCCTTGATCATTATGTAGTGTTGTTCCTTGTCTCTTGTAGCATTCTTTATTTTAAAGTCTATTTTATCTGATATGAGTATAGCTACTCCAGCTTTCTTTTGATTTCCATTTGCATCCCCTCACTTTCAGTCTGTATGTGTCCCTAGGTCTGAAGTGGGTCTCTTGTAGACAGCATATATATGGGTCTTGTTTTTGTATCCATTCAGCAAGCCTGTGTCTTTTGGTTGGAGCATTTAATCCATTCACGTTTAAGGTAATTATTGATATGTATGTTCCTATGACCATTTTCTTAATTGTTTTGGGTTTGTTTATGTAGGTCCTTTTCTTCTCTTGTGTTTCCCACTTAGAGAAGTTCCTTTAGCATTTGTTGTAGAGCTGGTTTGGTGGTGCTGAATTCTCTTAGCTTTTGCTTGTCTGTAAAGCTTTTGATTTCTCCATCAAATCTAAATGAGATCCTTGGGGGGTAGAGTAATCTTGGTTGTAGGTTCTTCCCTTTCATCATTTTAAGTATATCATGCCACTCCCTTCTGGCTTGTAGAGTTTGCTGAGAAATCAGCTGTTAACCTTATGGGAGTTCCCTTGTATGTTATTTGTCGTTTTTCTCTTGCTGCTTTCAATAATTTTTCTTTGTCTTTAATTTTTGCCAATTTGATTACTATGTGTCTCAGCATGTTTCTCCTTGGGTTTATCCTGTATGGCACTCTCTGTGCTTCCTGGACTTGGGTGGCTATTTCCTTTCCCATGTTAGGGAAGTTTCCGACTATAATCTCTTCAAATATTTTCTCTGGTCCTTTCTCTCTCTCTTCTCCTTCTGGGACCCCTATAATGCGAATATTGTTGCGTTTAATGTTGTCCCAGAGGTCTCCTAGGCTGTCTTCATTTCTTTTCATTCTTTTTTCTTTAGTCTGTTCCGCAGCAGTGAATTCCACCATTCTGTCTTCCAGGTCACTTATCCGTTCTTCTGCCTCAGTTATTCTGCTATTGATTCCTTCTAGTGTAGTTTTCATTTCAGTTATTGTATTGTTCATCTCTGTTTGTTTGTTCTTTAATTCTTTTAAGTCTTTGTTAAACATTTCTTGCATCTTCTCGATCTTTGCCTCCATTCTTATTCCGAGGTCCTGGATCATCTTCACTATCATTATTCTGAATTCTTTTTCTGGAAGGTTGCCTATCTCCACTTCATGTAGTTGTTTTTCTGGGGTTTTATCTTGTTCCTTCATCTGTTATATAGCCCTCTGCCTTTTCATCTTGTCTATCTTTCTGTGAATGTGGTTTTTGTTCCACAGGCTGCAGGATTGTAGTTTTTCTTGCTTCTCCTGTCTGCCCTCTGGTGGTTGAGGCTATCTAAGAGGCTTGATGGGAGGCTCTGATGGTGGGTAGAGCTGACTGTTGCTGTGGCAGTCAGAGCTCAGTAAAACTTTAATCCACTTGACTGTTGATGGGAGGGGCTGGGTTCCCTCCCTGTTGGTTGTTTTGCCTGAGGCAACCCAACACTGGAGCCTACCTGGGCTCTTTGGTGGGGCTAATGACAGACTGGGGGGGGGGTGGTGGTGGGGGCTCACGCCAAGGAGTACTTCCCAGAACTTCTGCTGCCAGTGTCCTTGTCTCCACGGTGAAACAGAGCCACCCCCTGCCTCTGCAGGAGACCTTCCAACACTAGCAGGTAGGTCTGGTTCAGTCTCCCCCAGGGTCACTGCTCCTTCCCCTGGGTCCCGATGCACACACTATTTTGTGTGCGCCCTCCAAGAGTGGGGTCTCTGTTTCCCCCAGTCCTGTCGAAGTCCTGCAATCAATTCGCACTAGGCTTCAAAGTCTGATTCTCTATGAATTCCTTCTCCCGTTGCCGGACCCCGAGGTTGGGAAGCCTGATGTGGGGCTCACAACCTTCACTCCGCTGGGTGGACTTCTGTGGTGTAAGTGTTCTCCAGTTTGTGAGTCACCCACCTACAGTTATGGGATTTGATTTTACTCTGATTGCGCTCCTCCTACCGTCTCATTGTGGCTTCTTCTTTGTCTTTGGATGTGGGGTATCTTTTTTGGTGAGTTCCAGTGTCTTCCTGTCGATGATTGTCCAGCAGCTAGTTGTGATTCTGGTGTTCTCGCAAGAGGGAGTGAGAGCACGTCCTTCTATTCCGCCATCTTGGTTCCTCTCTCAGTTTCAGTGTTTATTAAATAAAGAGGAGGTAGAAGATAGATGTGGGAACAGGCCAGGATCCCCTCCTCCTAACTACACATATGCAGACATACAGACACAATTGAGAAAATGACAGGGACAATTCAGGGGACAGACTGAAGGGCAGAGGGAAACAGCACCCTCCGAGAGTGGGCCCGAACCCAAGGGTGGGCTGAGACCTGGGCCAGTGGTAGGCGTTCTGAGAGGTTATGCTTGAGCAGCTTGGAGATGAGCTCCTGGGCTCCTGCGGGCATGGAAGGGGGGAACCTCAGGTCCACCTTGACGATGCACCGTTGCGTCTTGTTTTGGGAAGCACTCTTGAAGGGGGGCGTTTCCCACCAGCAGCTTGTAGCAGAGCACTCTGATGCACCACAGATCCACCTTCTCGTTGTGCATGCGCCCCTCAATCATCTCTGGGGGCATGTAGTCCAGAGTGCCACACATCGTCTTCCTCCTCAGGGAGGGGGCGTGCACAGACCAGCCGAAGTCGGCAATCTTCGGCTCTCCCTGGAGCCCCAAGAGCAGATTCTCTGGCTTTACATCTCTGTGAATCACCTTCTTCCCGTGGCAGTATATCAGAGCATCTGCCAGCTCCTCCATGATCGTGGCTGTTCGCTTCTCGTCAAAAGTGCGGCTTTTCTGCAGGTTCTTATAGAGCTCCCACTGGGAGGGCATACTCCAGAATCAAGTAGATCCTTTGCCGGTCATAGAAGTAGCTGTAGAGATGCAAGATGTTGGGATGCTGCAGATGGGCCTGGGTTTCAGTCTCCCTGCGCAGCTGGTGCTCCACACCCTCCTTCTCTATCTGAGACTTGAAGAGGACTTGGAGCGCCACGATGAAATGGCTTTTCTTCTCCCAAGCCCAGTACACATTTCCAAACTTGCCTTTGCCCAGAGGATGCCCAATCTCAAAGTCGTCAATTGGGAAGGAACAGATTGAGAAGCTGGGGGTCCCACTGCTGTTCTCCACCACCTTCTGGACAGGGGCACTGTGGGCTGGGCATTGGAGCAGCTCATGAGGACAAGTGCAGATGGGGTGACAGGCTCCTTCCGGAGGACTCTCTGGGGCAGGGTGTTGAGGCCAGACTGAGCCATCTGCTGGCGGTAGGGCCATGCATAGACAGGCTCCTTATGGATCCTTAGAGGGAAAGGGGGAGGGAACTGGAGCCCATGGCACAGCCAACCCCCCTGGCCACTGGCAAACGACTGAACCTGCCTCTGTTACTTCATTTAAGTTTCTCTTGTTCAACAGTTGTCCCTAGCCTTCTCTCTTTTCAACTGGTCTAGAGAAGGGGGCTGCTTAGAATTTGAAATTGCTATACCATATCTTTATGATGACTTCTGAAGACTGAGCCTAGTTTCTAGGAAAAGGGAACAGATTTATAAAGGTAATCTAGTGAGGTGCAGTGACTTCTGTGTTGTTTCTTGTGTGAATTGCTAACTGGTGGTTGATCCTGAGCCATGGCCCCCAAATGCATATGCAGCCTGGCATCCTGGACAGTAGAGCCCTCTGTGAAATCAGCCAGCTGGCCACAGACCAGAATTTGGGCTCCGAAACAAGCCTCCGACTTGAGGGAGATTGATGTCATCTGCTTTATCCTGTGCCCCCAACCTCATTGTTCAACACAACGTGTGGGAAATCAAGGGACTAGTTGTTAAGAAAGAACAAGGCTTTGTTTGTGCCTGAAAGGGTCACGCTGGAGGTTTTTACCGTAAATAACTTTGGAACAGTATGAAAAAAAACATTTGATCTGGCTTCACCCCCGCAGCAGTATTGTTAGGGCAGCAACTGGTCTTTCCTTCTCATTCCCCTCCCTTCCTCCCTCTCTTTCTCCAGCTTTCTCCCCCCGCCCACCCCCGCAACCCCCCAATTCCCACCCCCCTAGTCAAGTATGACGTATTGCCTATGTTGAGTTAATGTCGTAAATGCTGATAGAAGCAGGAGAGCATCTATCCATTATCATACCAGTGCCTGGAAATTTTCCACGTCTAGTTTTCAGTACTTCTATAAGCCTTCTTAAACTACTTCTGTGCTGTGCTCTGCCATTGCTGAATCGTGTTGGAAATTTGAAAGAATTTAGTGTTGCTAAATGCTGCTTATGGCCTTTCTAAGTTTGACTTTGTTCTGGGTAAAATCTAGATGTGATCCTTTGATTTCAGGGATGCTGTTGGTAGACTTGGTACTTGCTCTTGTTTGAAAGATCAGAGTAAATTTGTTTTCTGCCCATTAAATATAGCTTCTGGGCTGACAGAGTCGTCCATGTTCTTAGTGTGTAGTACTTGTGGTAGTCTCTTGAAAGTATTTCTGATACTATTTTTCTAGTGTAAAACTGCAGCATCTTCAGTGATTTGGTGTTCTTTCTGATTGGAGTAATAGACCCCACAGTTTAAGAGTCATCGTGAACTCTTAGCAAATGAAGCGTATAGACCCACAAGCCCTAATCATTATATATGCACCCACAGTCCTCTCTTCTCCTCTCCCCGCACTTAATGTTATTGGGTCCTTCATGTAGTTTATTATTTATTGGGTAAAACACTTGCAGGAATTGCTGAAGTCATCTGGTATTTCTTTCTATCTCCTGTTAGCAGCTAAAATGATTCGTTGAATACCTGCTTTGTTAGGCATTTTGTATCTCTTCAGTGTCTAAATCTTACTGCTGCTTCCTTGAGGTTTACCTATCTGTCTTTTCCTATCTCCATGCAACAACCATTTAGGCCCTAGTCATCCCTGGGTTTAGTCGATGCAAACTACTTTATCTAGTTTGCCATCCATTAGCACTTTTAGATTGAAAGTATGGTTAGTGACCTAATTGTTTGTGGAGTTCTGAGTTATCACTAACAAGCAGTTACCATAATAGCAAAAATGCTAACAGTAACAACGACAATGATAGTAATAACACTTACTGAGTGCTTGCCAACTGCCAAACACTGTTCTAGGCACTTTACCTATATTAAATTTAATTTTCACAGTAACCTCGTAAAGTACATACTCTTGTTCTTATTTTACATATGAGGCACAGAGAGGTTAAGGAACATATCCAAGGCCTTACAGCTAGTAAGTGGCACAACTGTGATTTGAACACCAACCTGAGGCCTGACTCTAGAACCTTCAGTCTAACTACTATGCTGTACTGTCTGTCAAAAGGAGAAAAGGGTAGGTGTTTCTGTTTTGGCTCATTTTTGTTCAATGTATAGAGCTTCTCCAAGGGACTTGGCTGTTTCTGAATTCCTGAGTTAGTCATTCAGGAGCTACAAGGTTGATGGTTAGCCTTAAAATAATATGTACACATTGTATACTCAGTATTATACCCCAGACTGGTCATAAACCTGAGGAAGACAGAGTGCAGGTAGGAGCCTATGTGAAGGAAATTATATCTTCAGAGTTTCACCAACTACACTAAAGCTGCAAGCTGATTGACCTCTGCTGCTATGGTAGCACGCCTGGAAAGACGTGGATTTGGCTTTTGGTTTTTAACATATTCTTGGACTGGTGGGGTATGGAGCTGATACAGCAAATGAAAGCAATGTGTGACCTGTGCCATTAGAAAGACACAGACTTGCCACCTCCCCCATACATCATATGTCATTTTACAAGGGTAGGTATAGACTTGTCCAAATTAACTATTTGTATTTACAACATAAAAAGTATATGAAAATGTTTGTTTACTTGCTTGGCTTTGATTATAAATTTCTTGAGAATCTGGAGGTGTATGTGTATATGTGTGTGTGTGTGTGTGTGTGTGTGTGTGTGTATGTGTATGTATGTGTTTGACTTCATCTTTCTGAATAGTAATTTTTTTACATAAGCTTTTTATCTTAGAACAGTTTTAGATTTACAGAAGAACAGTGAAGATAATACAGTTCCCATATACCCCACACCCAGT
This sequence comes from Balaenoptera acutorostrata, assembly GCF_949987535.1. Classification (NCBI taxonomy): domain Eukaryota; kingdom Metazoa; phylum Chordata; class Mammalia; order Artiodactyla; family Balaenopteridae; genus Balaenoptera; species Balaenoptera acutorostrata. The sequence goes on along the minus strand of NC_080066.1, from coordinate 153,614,857 downwards.
TTCCCCTCTTGTTAATATCTTATGTTAGTATGATACATTTTGTCTGTCACAATGAACAAGTATTTATACATTATTATTAACTAAATTCTATACTTTATTCAGATTTCCTTAGTTTTTACCTAATGTCCTTTTTTCCTGTCCCAGGATCCCATCCTGGATATATTACATTTAATCGTATTTCTTTGGGCTCCTCTAGATTATGACAGTTTCTCAGATTTTCCTTGTTTTTGACAGCCGTTTGAGTTTTGAGGAGTACTGGTCAAGTATTTTGTAGGATACCCCTCTATTGGGATTCATCTGATGTTTTCCTCATGATGAAACTGGTATTAAGGGTTTTGGGGAGGAAGACCACAAAGGTAAAGGGTCATTTTCATCATATCATATCAAGGGAGCATATTGTCAACATGAATTATCACTGTTATATTGACCTTGATCATCTGGCAGAGGTAGTGTTTGTCAGGTGTCTCTGCTGTAAAGTTACTTCCCCCCGCCCCCCCCCCCTTTCTGTGCTGTGCTCTTTGGAAGGAAGTCACTATGTGCAGCCCACACTTGAGTGGGGAGTTATGCTTGACCTCCTTGAGGGTGCTGTTTCTACATAAATTATCTGAGAGTGTTCTGCATGGGAGATTTTTCTCTTCTCCCCAGCTTGCTTGTTTGTTTGCTTGTTTAGTCATTTATATCATTATGGATTCCTGGGTGTTTTTTATATTTTGGATTACAATCCAATACTGCTTTATTTTGTTGCTCAAATCGTTACAGCTTTGGCTGTTGGGAGCTCTTTCATTTGGCTCCTGTGTCCCTTTGACAAACCCCTGTTGTTCTTTGTCTTGTTTTGTTTTCGAGCGCTTCTTTACTTTCTGGCACTACAAGATGCTCCAGGCTCATCTTGTGTATTTCTTGTCCCAGTCCTGGGGTCAGCCATTTCTCCAAGGAGCCCTGGTTCCCTTTTATTGGAGAATGGTATTAGAAACCAAGATCTGGATGGGTAGTAGTATTTTTAAGGTATCTTTTCCTGACACTTTTTTTTTTTTTCCAAACACACTTGTGGTAGCAGCAAGTGGCCAAAAGTAGTCCCAGCCTTCTTGCAACTTTAGAGTAAGGCTGAGAATTCCCTGAGCGGCAAGAAGAGCTAGGATGGGGAGAGAGGTGGTGGTGCTAAAGAGCAGAGGCCCGGGGTTCGCGAGCATTCATCCAGTTCCTTCAGGTCCCACCTCTGCATTAGGTCAGGCAGATTGTTATGGAGGGTCACTAAAGGCATCCATCTGAATTGTATTTCTGTCTTTAGCAAGGCCGTGATTGAAAGTGGAGAGTCTAATATTGGTCACAGTCCTTTCACAAGAACCTTCCTGATAAATTGTTCTTGTTTAGTTCCAGGAAAATTATCTCTGAAGATAAATTTGTGAGCTTTCATCAGAAAACAAATGATGTGTAACCCAACTTGTTTCTCTCTTAATCTTGGCTTCCAGAAAACTGAGAGCCAAATTTATTATGCAGATACCATTTGCTTAGTTCAGGTTCTTGATAGCGCCTGTTAGTTTCTTCCTCCAGGTGAACTCTATTCCTTAATTCCTAATTGCTTTATTTGCCTAGTGTTTGGGCCTAAGCTACTTAAAGATCCTTTTGAAGTAGGCAGGGTATTATCTTGAATGTGTGGTCAAGGAAGCGGGGCAGGCTTCAGGAGCAGAAGAACTGCTCAAGAACCTGTTTTCTCTGGCCACTGCCTAGAATCGTCCAAGAAAATCCAATTCTAAATGAGTCTGTTTTCCCAGTGGACCTGTATTCTCACATATTTGATGGTTTTGGTGTGAGTATTCACATATTCTTGACATCAGCTACTGTGCATATACAGTTAACACTTTCTTCCCTACTTTATAAGTTGTGAACTTTGGTTTGCTTTTCTTCAGAAGGTGTTATCTAGAAACAAATCTTTATTACTTCCCATTCCTTGATGTCATATGGACAAATTTTATGCCTTGATATTACCTTTGTTTAAGAACTTTACAGTAAATTTTATGTGTTTTTTATTGTTAAGGGGGAATCCTTTAAGGGTTTGCTGTTATAGTAGGTGAAAGTGGCAGTTATCATATTCCCAAGGTGGTTCTGTAGTAGAATTTAAGAAGAAAAAATAAAATCTCTCAATTTTTGAGAAACCAGATGATCTTTTAAAGTGATCTGTAATCAGAGCATTTTAATTAAAGAAATTTAAAACCATCATTTCGGCCTATTAGACTTTGCCGGCTCTGGCTAGTCACTGAGATTTGCCCAGTTTTCTATTCCCTGATTTTAGCTACCTGCTGATTTATGTAATTATGCTGGGGTTAGGGCATGTGATTTTTTTCTTTCTTTCTTAAGGTCAGTGGCTTGGCCCCTTAATAGCTGCAAAGTTATGAACTACGTGGGAAACCTGATTTTCAGAAAAATTCTGCGATCTGTTAGAATCCCCAACAGTCTATAAGAGCCTAACTTGAAGGTTAAATTATCAAGTTGCCTGTCTGGATTTCCAAATATCTGGATAGATACCTTTATATAGTTGTGTCAACTGAAGGTCATAGGGAGTATAGAAATGTAGAGACACTGATGGAAATGTGATCATTATCACACACTCTTTCCAGGAGGTAAATTTCATGCTGATAAATGGTATAAGCAATGATGGGTGCTTTGCCTTCAGCCTCTTGTAAAATATTTGCGTCTTTAGTATATTTTCAGATGTCATAGAAAGAACCAACAATGCAAGTGGTTCTACCATGATTGTAGTTCCTCAGTACAGTGTAGAAGAAGACAATTTAAACAATTTTTACTCCTTCCGAGAACCAGTTGGAAGTGTGGATTGTATTCGAGTCTTTCAGAAGAACATGGCAGACTTCTTAATTCATTTTGCAAAGTACTCAATGAAGGATTTTTGCCACTGCTTAATAAGAGTTTTCTGACCTGTACCTAGGATCTTTTGTCATCTAAAGAGGCTCCTGTCCTTAAATAATCTTTTTTTCTTTTTAAATTATTTTTTATTTATTTATTTTTTTGACTGTGTTGGGTCTTCGTTTCTGTGCGAGGGCTTTCTCCAGTTGCGGCGAGCGGGGGCCACTCTTCATCGCGGTGCGCGGGCCTCTCACTGTCGCGGCCTCTCCCATTGCGGAGCACAGGCTTCAGATGTGCAGGCTCAGTAGTTGTGGCTCACGGGCTTAGTTGCTCCGCGGCATGTGGGATCTTCCCAGACCAGGGCACGAACCCCTGTCCCCTGCATTGGCAGGCAGATTCTTAACCACTGCGCCACCAGGGAAGCCTAAATAATCTTTTTTGAAGAACCCTTTTAAAATCTTAGGAGAATGCAAAGAGATCATAAGCTGTTCTTCTAGGAAATAACCTGGTTGGGCAAATTTATGCCAAGTCTTGTAAGTCTGATTAAGTTGAATTGCCCTTTGTTTGGCTTTTTCTTTTAGTTGATAATTCAGGAAAAGTATCACATGAACAAGAGGCCTTTAGGAATTTTCAGGGCCAAATATTCCCATGCAGATTGTTTATTTATTGCTGACTTCAAGGCCTCTACCTTGTGGCCGCCTGCTAATCCCTCTAAGGTGGAGAATGCAGACTGAACAGTGCCATGTCCCACTCAAGAGGACTCTCAGACTCTCTGACTTGCACCAACCCAAAGAATCCATCAGATTCTGTTAGTCTTTCTTGGCTTCTGTGCATTCCACTTCTTTCAGCCATTCCTGCTGTGGGGCTGCAACATGGAATTTGGAAAGAGCATAGGTTTTAGACCCTGTCTTCAAATCTACATACACAATTTATTAGCTCTGTGATAATGAACAAGTTACTAAGTTTCTGCCTCAGTAAAATAGGGATAATAAGACTGGCCTCTCTGGGATTGTTGTGAGGATTAAAGACTATGTAGGTAAAGTTTATAACATAATTCCTATAACATAATTCCTTTATCCCCTCATCCTTCCAAACCACTCAATTGTAGACCCCAGACCTAAATCATATAATACTTTTCTTTGCTTCTGCATCCTGGCTGCTAGGTGCGGCCACTAGAAATCCATGGTCCCTGATCTCAGCTCTCACCTCAGTGCTGCCCAACAGTTCTTTCGTGTGATTTTAGCCAGCTTTCTTCCTGTCCTATGCAGAGGTCAGATATTGGTGGCCCAGAAGTTGGTTCTATAGACATTTTTTGTTTGGCCTTGAGATAGTTTTTCAAATGTTGGGATTGGTTGTGAGGATTTAAAAACTAGGAGATTTCAAATAGCAGTTAAAATGTTTAGGTTCGTTTGGAGAATTAGATTGTCTGAAAAGCTGGCGTGCCATGGTAGTAATTGGTTTCTCCCTTGAGACAGGCCTGTCTCCTGTTTGCCACATTGTTCACCACACCCCGTGGACTTGTGCTGGCCCATTAGACTCAGTTTATGCTGCTTGCTTGGTCTTTGTGGGCATTCACTTTTTGGTCTTGTCCTGTGGGCTCTCTGGTTTTTTTGTTTGTTTGTTTTTAAATATTTATTTATTTATTTAGCTTGCACCGGGTCTTAGTTGAGGCTTGCGGGATCTTTGTTGCGGCATGCTTGCGGGATCTAATTCCCCGACCAGGGATCAAACCCGGGCCCCTGCATTAGGGGCACAGAGTCTTACCCACTGAATCACCAAGGAAGTCCCCGGGCTCTCCGTTTTTATTTTATTTATTTATTTATTTTTATTTATTTATTTTTTCTCCATTTTTAAAATTCCTCAAATGTGGCCCCTTCTCTCCATACACAAAGTCTTCATCATCTCTAACCTGGAGTACTGGGTTAGTGTCCTAACACATCTTCTTATCTCTAGTATTGTCCCTCTTGAGTCTGTCTTCACAGTGTTATCAGATTTATCTTTATAAACTGCAAGTTGAATCACATCACTCTGGTTTCAAATTCTTCATCGCCTTTCCACTTTGTGCGCAATAAATGCCTTAGCATGATGTTGTAGTTCTACATGATCTGGCTAGTATCTCTCCAGCCACTTAACCTCTCTGTGCCTCAGTTTCCTCCTGTGGAACATGGGAGAAAAAATACTTCTTACCTGTAGGGTTATAGTGAAGATCAAGTTAAAAATGCATATAAAGCCCTTGGCACAGTACTCAGCCTTTAGTAAGTGCTTAATAAATATTAGCTATTAGTGTTATGATGATACCATGTTTTTGTTCTGTTTTGTTTTTCTGGACCTAAGCCTTCATACTTGCTGTCTCTTCTACCCTGAATGTCTTTACTCCTATTCTTCCCTTGATTGCAACTCATCCTTCATGACTCAGCTCCTGTGTCACCTCCTCCACGATACACTCTGTGACCCTCCATAATCCCATGGCACAGACGCGCTCTCCACACTGCAGTGAAGTTGTCTCATTTCTTATTCTTCTCCTATTTATACTGTGAAGCCCTTCGAAGATGGGAACCATCTTCCACATCCTATTTCTCCAGTGACCAGTGCAGATCCAGGCATCTTAAATGTTTGACAAATTAATGAATGATCAGCATCATTCATGGCAGAAGATGCTTGGTTAATATTACTGCGGTTACTCTTAGGGAATTTAGATGTGCCGTAAAACCTTTTTTAGTAACCCGTCAGTTCAAATTTGTGTAGCAGTGATGACTATTCTTTCATTATGTTTTTCTTCCCAAAACTGAAATAACTTTATTTCTGACCATAAATGATACATACCTTTGTAGAAAAAAAATTATAAAGAAATCTCACTACTCAGAAATAACTAGTGTTATTAAAGTGCTTTAAATATATAGGTTTATATGTATACTACTCAATTTTTGTATTTAAAATCTCATCTATAATTGAATCCTGTTTTACAAACAGCATTAGAACGTCAAGTTTAATATAATGAATCCACTATTTTTGTGTTCTGCATTTCGAGTAGCTTCCTGTCGTAGGTCATGAAATGTGCCTTCTGCCAAGACAACCATGTGCTCTAGAAAAGAAGCCTGAGACCCAGTCTGTCATATTACTGTGTCAAGGCCTTGCTTTATATGCGACCGTTCACTTACCAATATATGCCGCTTCGTCTGTGCTTACAGGCCATTCTGTAGGAATGGAGCGGTTTAAGTTTGGAAAACTAGAGCCAACAACCTGGAAGACAGGAATTATCATTTGTAGAAGCCAAAGATGTCTTTTTTAGGAGTAACTTCTTGTTTATCCCCCTGCCTTCCCCCACCCCTTGTAGCCATTGACATAATCCACATAAAATCTGCAGGAATAGCTCTCCCAGATTTTTCCTCCAGGCATGCCTTCTTTTCCTTCGCTCCTTGTGTCAGGTGCTCCATTTCCAGTCTCCACCCACCACCACCCCCCCCCCCCCCGCCCCGCCCCGCCCCGCCCCGCGTGTCAAGATTTGTTTTATACAGGAAATGTGTTCTTATATATCTTTCTTCTTTTTGTAGTATATTCTTTCGGTAATTGTCCACTTCCATTTTCCCTTTCTAGGAAATGATACTGGTCTACGTTCTATAAAGTGAACTTCTGCTAATAAACCCACTTTATATCAACTATATCGACTGTGTGAAATTTGCTGTATTAGGGTTTCACCTTCTAATCCAATTCCTGTCTTTGGGAATGGTTGGACCATAGTGATCATAACAGACTGTCTTTTTTTTTTTTTTTGATACATTTATTTATTTTATTTATTTATTTTTGGCTGCGTTGGGTCTTTGTTGCTGCATGCGGGCTTTCTCTAGTTGCGGTGAACGGGGGCTACTCTTCTTCGTGGTGCGTGGGCTTCTCATTGTCGTGGTTTCTCTTGTTGGAGAGCACGAGCTCTAGGTGCGCGGGCTTCAGTAGTTGTGGCACGCGGGCTTCAGTAGTTGTGGCTCGCAGGCTCTAGAGCACAGGCTCAGTAGTTGTGGCGCACGGGCTTAGTTGCTCCGCGGCATGTGGGAGCTTCCCGGACCAGGGCTCGAACCCGTGTCCCCTGCATTGGCAGGCGGATTCTTAACCACTGCGCCACCAGGGAAGCCCTAGACTGTCTTTGATAGACAGTGTTACTTTCCATTTCTCCAGTTTCTATAAGTTCTCTTCCCGAGTATTATTTGCTGCCTGTTCTTACTTACTTTTTACTTTTAGATTACAGATTCTGCTGGCCATATTCTGTACTCAAAGGAGGATGCAACCAAGGGGAAATTTGCCTTTACCACTGAAGATTATGACATGTTTGAAGTGTGTTTTGAGAGCAAGGGTAAGTAAATCAGAGTATTTTCCCTGAATTAAGCATCATCTTCTAAGCAAGTTAGAGCATGAACTTTCTCTCTTGGTCTGGGCAGGAAGAGGAAATGAAAACTACATTTGCTGGAGTGCACACACATATAAGTGAAAGTTGGCAAATTGGTAGAGTTCTTCATGTGCAGGAGTAGGCATTTCTTGAATGCTGTGATATACTTGGCTTGAATGATAGAGTTGAATTTGGTATAGATGCTAGAAAATAGTGCATTTATATGCTAGTGACATGTTTTCTTTGGGATTAGAAGTAGGGTCTGTCTGACAAATAATGTATCGTCAGAAGCAGTTTCAATCTCCAGGGCACTTGCTATTTCCTAGTCCTGATAACTTGCTGTGGCTTCTTCTGTGCATCTCAAGGCCAAGAGTCCTTAGTAACTTTTAGGCTGATTGATTACCTGATGGCTTCTGTGCTCAGTGGTTGGGGAAAAAGCAGATGCCTTTTCACTCCCTATTCTTCAGCTTCAAGGACCCAGACTCTAAAAGCTGTATGCATTTATACCTGTTATATTACTTGGGACCCTTTGGGGCTGCAGGACACAAAAACATAACTCAAACTGGCTTAAAGAAGAAGAAGAGAAAGACCATGTGACTCTCTGAACTGGGAAGTCTACAGTGTGGTACTGACTTCAGGCAGGGCTGTATCTTGGGGTTTTAACGGTATCATTGGAACCTTACATTGTTTTTAGTGCTTCCTCTTTTTGCCTCCATTTGACTTTATTCTCAGGCTTTCTCTGTATGGTAGCAAAAGGACTCCTGGCAATTTTACATGTATAGAATGTTCAGAACATACGATCCTAGAAGAAAAGCAAGCACCTCTGCCAACACCTCCAACATATTCCCAGGAATAACAAAAGAACCAGCTGCTTTCAACAGTTAACCAGAAATTGACCCCTGATCTAAAGTGGGTCAATTTAGCCTAAAAGCTAAGGGAGTTTGCCTGAAGTAAATGGAATAATAGATTAAGAATAGAAAATTAAAAGACTGTAATCATGACTGATACCCTTCTCCCTGCCCCACCCCTGCCAGTTCCAGGATGTCTCAACAGTATTCTAGACATTTCCACATAGTTGTGCTACTCTTACCTCAAAACTCAGACATCTAAGACTGTATTCATGACCTGCTCTTTCAAATTAGTTCCCCTCACTCATCAGTATTAACACCATCCTTCCAGTTACTTGGACTCACATATTTGAAATTACATACTTTTGTCTTTTCCAGTCTGTCATCAAGTTATGCTGATACTTCTTTCAAAATACCTCCTGTATCTGCCACCACACAGATCTGAACTCTAATCTTTCAAATCATGGATTATGTCATTAGCCTTCTAACTGATATCCCTGCTTTTAATATATCCAAATACTGCCACCAGATACGTCTCCTAAAACACATCTTTCATTATGTCAGTCCTTTTTCAAAAGCTTTCCCTTCTTTGTAGTGGCAGTAATATTCCTGTTCTATAGAATGAAACACAGAATCATGAAATTTTCAAGCTAAAAGGGATTTTAGGCATCATGGCTTTTAATAGTCTTTATACTCTTGCTCCATCCAACCTTATCTTCCTCTGCCCATCAGGCCCCAGTCATTCTGGTTTGCTCTGCCTTCTAAACATGTCACATTTATTCATTTGTTGGAATGCTCTCTTCCCATATGAACATAGATTTACCTTTAGTTTTGGGGTTTTTTTGTTTTTCTTTTTAAATATTTATTTATTTGTTTGCTTCGGCTGTGCCAAGTCTTAGTTGCCCCACGCGGGATCTTTGTTGCGGCGTGTTTAGTTGTGGCATGCAGACTTCTTAGTTGCAGCATGCGGACTCTTAGTTGAGGCACGCATGTGGGACCTAGTTCCCCTACCAGGGGTCGAACCCGGGCCCCCTGCACTGGGAGCATGGAGTCTTACCCACTGGACCAAAGGGAAGTCCCTACCTTTAGTTCTTTTAGAATGCATTCCTCAGCCGTTCTAGTCTGCTTGATATCTCAATCAGTTGATTGATTCATCCATCACTGTTCTAGGTGTTGGGGATGTAGCAGTGAATAAAACAGAAGTCTCTGTTCTCAGTGGAGCTTACATTTTCATTGGAGCAAGCAGACAATAGACAAATATAAGTCAACTGGGGGCTTCCCTGGTGGTGCAGTGGTTAAGAATCCACCTGCCAATGCGGGAGACACAGGTTCGAGCCCTGGTCCAGGAAGCTCCCACATGCCGCGGAGCAACTAAGCCCCCGTGCCACAATTACTGAGCCTGCGCTCTAGAGCCCGTGAGCCACAACTTCTGAAGCCTGTGCACCTAGAGCACATGCTCTGCAATAAGAGAAGCCTGCGCACCACAACAAAGAGTAGCCCTTGCTTGCCTCAACTAGAGAAAAGCCCGCGTGCAGTGACGAAGACCCAATGCAGCTGTAAATAAATAGATTTATTTATTTATTTATTTATTTATTTTTTAAAAAGTCAGATGGTAATGAGGGCTTTGGAGAAAAAGCAAACACCTTAAGATGCTGAGCATGTCTCAGAAACAGCAAGGAGGTCAGTGTGGCTTCCTCTGAATAGTGCATCACTTACTGATTGGATTGTTTATTTAAGTATTTGAATATATATATCTCTCACACACACAGCCTTGTGTTGTTTAAGTGTCTCATGTGTATATCTTACATTCCCAATTTTGAACTCTTTGAAGGCACAGATTATCTTTTGTTCTGAATTTCTTATATGCTGATGCTGTGCATGTAAATGCCTAGGAACTAGTTCAAAAATGTGTGTGTATATATGTATAAATGTATGTGTACACACACGTTATAGCCAGCACTCAATTTCTAGTTTCATTTGTGTTTATTCAGCTGTTTATTCTGTTATGAAGACCTGATACCTTGTAGTCTTTGGAGCACCTTTTAAAAGATTGTCTATTTGTCAGGCAAATGCAGAGAGAAATTTCAAAGGGTCTTTTTACAAGGGAGACCCTTTATGGTCACGATGTCAGCTATGGGGATAGGCTGGCTGTTCTGTGCAAGAAATTGTATGGTCTGGACTCAGATGGTCTGTGGTTTTGTGGTTTCATTCGTGTTTGAATAATGCTAAAGCTGTGCTGTGGCAAACAGAGATAGTGGGAAGAGTCTGTTAGGAAGAGAATATCTTGATCATTCGGACCAGGCGGAGCTGTGAGCTGCTTGGATTTCACAACTTTTTAAGTGAGGAAGGAGAAACAAATATTTGCATTGAATCTCTTATGGGCAGTGCTGTGATCAGGATTGCACATTGGATTTGGGAGAAGAGACCTCTCTGGGTGTCACTTTTTGTTTTGCTTTCTTTTGTTTTGGAAACCTAATTGGTTTAATGCTCAGAAGGTATCTATGACTTGGCTTAGTTTCTTTCTTTTTCTTTTTCTTTAATAAATGTATTTATTTATTTATTTATTTTTGGCTGCGTTGGGTTTCCATTGCTGCATGCGGGCTTTCTCTAGTTGCAGCAGGCGGGGGCTGCCCTTTGTTGCGTGTGCAGGCTTCTCATTGTGGTGGCTTCTCTTTGTTGCGGAGCACGGGCTCTAGGCACGCGGGCTTCAGTAGTTGGGGCGCACGGGCTTAGTTGCTCCGCGGCATGTGGGATCTTCCGGGACCAGGGCTCGAACCGGTGTCCCCTGCATTGGCAGGCGGATGCTTAACCACTGCGCCACCAGGGAAGTCCTTGGCTTAGTTTCTTGATCCTACCTATTCAGTCTTATTTTATTGCTTTCAAATTGATCTTTCTAGTCTATCCAAAAGAACTTCTTTACTGTCTTTTAAACATGCCACAATCCTTTCAATAGCTGAGTCTTTGTTCATGTGTTCCCTTCTGTCCAGATACTTTGTCTGCTGTCAGGTGCTACCTCTCAAGTGAAGTCTGTCCACAGCTAATCTCTTCCCTCTTCTAACCTTTGCTCCATAGCTGGGATTGCCTGAACCATTTTTGTTTTTTCCTTAAAGTTTTATATGCTTTACATTTTCACTGTAGCTGGTATGCATATTTATGTCTTAGATGCCCATAGAATTATTTGAAGGCAGAGATTGCAATCTCCAGCACGGTTCTAGCACCTTGTGAGTTCTCAATGAGTAGTTTTTGAACTGACATTTCAGAAAATCTCCAATGTTTCTCAGGGTACAGTACCATTCTCTATGGCTTATGGTCTCAGGAACCACGATGCTTAACTGGCAGTATTTCCCAAAACTCCTTATTTCATGCAGGCAGTTTTTAATTATGCAAGTAATCAGGTGAATTCCAGGAGACTGAGACTGAGCAGTTTTCTGGGCCTCTTTTGAATCTTTCCCTTTCTCCTACTTGATGATTTAAGAATAGGATTCCTTTTGATCAAGCTGAATCAGATTATCTTTTCTAATATGAACATTGCTCTGTTGGTCCTACTATCCCAAATAGACTTTTCTGTTTGTAAGAAGTATCCCTGAGAATTTTACTCTTACTGTTAAGTTTCTTCTTGGGCTCTTCTAAAGGCTTTGTGGGAATAGTCCCATAACACTTTATTTACCTATCGAAATGGCCTTACATTGACCAAAATGTTTGAAATAAGTGGAGCAGTAGACAAATCCTGTGTACTTTTCAGTACTCATATTTGTATTAAGTAAATTCAAGCTTAGCATATACCCAGTAATCCTTCTCTCAAAATTTCACAGGTCAACCTTTTCAGATGTGGCAATGTGCCTTTTCAGCCTAAGTTGGTGCCCACTACCTATTGGTCTATAGGCCACTCAGTTGTATGCTGTTGTGACTTTTATTTCCTAATCCAGTGAGCCTGTGTGTTTTCTCTTCCCCTGTTCTGTTCCTCTGTAGTACCAGCTGCAGTATCTTGTGTCCTGCTCCCTCAGAGATGTTTGCCAGCAGCATGTTCTTGTCACTTTCTGGCACCCCACACACATAGAGGCTTTGTCTGGAATGCTTGTGATTTTTAGCCAGAGCCAGGAATTTTCTGCAGCTGAGTAGGGGGAGGAGTTGCTGCTGTTTCCCTCTATTGAGAGGGTAGGGCTTAGGGAGAGGGAGGGTGGGTGGGTGATTTCCCGGAATTTTAAATATTCCGCACAATGAATCCTTTGATTTCTTTCTCAGGAACAGGGCGGATACCTGACCAACTTGTGATCCTAGACATGAAGCATGGAGTGGAGGCGAAAAATTACGAAGAGGTACGTCCTGCTGTAACAGCCAGTAGAGGCAGTAGCTTGCTGTTCTGTGAGGTTTCTGTGACCTAGTCAGGCCAACAGGCTGTGCTTTGCCCAGAAGGCTGTGGTTTTCTCAGCAGTCATGTGATAACCAGCTTGATATAAAAAGTTGTGTTAACAGCCTTGAACAATAATTCTGGCTGTGCTGTCAGCCAAATGACTGGACCAACTGTCCCATAGAAATGTTGGTGTGATAAAACTCAAGCCTATGCCATTAGTGCTCTTGAGGTGTCTGAAACCAGATATATATTTATAATTTTTAAAAGCTGGAATTTATTTATGATAATGTTCAAGGTTAAGAAAAGTGATTTTTTAAAAAATTCCTATGGCTTTTATTCCCAGACTGACAGCTAGGGCATAGATTCAGTGCTGTTTTAGACTTGAACAGTTGTGCTGTCTTTGAGAAACACAATAATCAAAAGTAGCTTTTAGTTAAAATAATTTCAAGTTTTTCAAAGAGAGAGCAAGATGGAAGAAAAAACTGCAAGAGACTAGGAGTTTTGCTGACAGGAAGTATTGTAGAGAATAAAAATAGGCATTTATTTGGGTGGTAGGGAAGTGGAGGTGTGCATAGAATTAGGGGAAGGGAGACCAAGCCCTTTTAATCTCAATTATTGTGAGAGACTCTGGGGGCAGCACAAAATGGTTCTTCAAATGAAGAGCACCTTTGAAAAACCACAAGAACTATTTAAGACTGGAGGATTGATCTTTACAGAAAGATAAGAGTGTTTGTACTGAGATCAGTCTTTTTACAGCAGTACCTGAAGGCATGAAGAAGAGGTGGGGTACAGGAAATGTAAATGGCTTTTGAAGAATGTAAACTGAATAAACAAAGGGAAGTTGTTTTAAGTGATTTAAGAGAATTTTCTAGGAATGATGAAACAGGAGAAGTTATTCTATCTTTGGTCAGAACTTGGAAGGGAAATATCCTAAAATGGAAGATTGGAAGCGACTGGCTGGTTCTACAACAGGAAGTAGTACTACAATGATTGCAGCTTTCCAGGTCTTTCCTCTTTTTTCCTAGTTCATGTGTGTGTTCAATTGAACAAAACTAGACTGAGTTATTTGTAGGGAATAAACAGGAGCAAGTGATGCAGTTGTGAATGGAAGACAATTCCTAGTGAGACTTTGATTTGCTTGTTTCTGTCTCCAGGCTAGTTTAAGTAAAAGAAATAAAGCAAGAGCTTCTTTGTTTGATGAACTTAAGAGTAAACTGAAAAATCCAAGAATCCTAATTATATCTAAATAAGAGCATGTAAGTTAAAGCACTGATGTACGGTATAAAACACTAAGAAAAATGTTGTATTATCATGCGGTAGAAGAATAGGTAAAATGATTTTCAGTTTTTGAGTACTGCTGCTATATTCTCAACCTCAGATTGGCTATTAGACATAGCTTGTTTTTCTCTAAAACAGATGGTATTATTGTGTGTTTACGTATAGAATGATGTGGACGTCACTATCGTGTGGCATTTTTTTAAATTATTTTTTTAATATATCTTTATTGGAGTATAGCTGCTTGACAATACTGCACTAGCCTCTGTCGCACAACAGAGTGAATCAGCCACATGCACACATACATCCCCACGTCCCCACCCTCTTGAGCCTCCCTCCCACCCTCCCTATCCCGCCCCTCTAGGTCATTGCAAAACCGAGATGATCTCCCTGTGCTATGCAACTAACTGCTTCCCACTAGCTATTTTACATTCGGTAGTGTATATATGTCGATGCTACTCTCACTTCGCCCCAGCTTCCCCCTCCACCCCGTGTCCTCAAGTCCATTCTCTATGTCTACGTCTTTATTCCTGCCCTACCACTAGGTTCATTAGTACCATTTTTTTTTAGATTCCGTATATATGCGTTAGCATACGGTATTTGTTTTTCTTTCTGACTTACTTCACTCTGTATGACAGACTCTAGGTCCATCCACCTCACTACAAATAACTCAGTTTCATTTCTTTTATGGCTGAGTAATATTCCATTGTATATACGTGCCACATCTTCTTTATCCATTCATCTGTCAATGCACGTTTAGGTTGCTTCCATGTCCTGGCTATTGTAAATAGTGCTGCAACGAACATTGTGTTACATGTCTTTTTTTGAATTATGGTTTTCTTAGGGTATATGCCCAGTAGTGGGATTGCTGGGTCATATGGTAGTTCTATTTTTAGTTTTTTAAAAAACCTCCATACTGTTCGCCATAGTGGTTGTATCAATTTACATTCCCACCAACAGTGCAGGAGGGTTCCCTTTTTACCACACCCTTTCCAGCATTTATTGTTTGTAGGTTTTTTTGATGCTGGCCGTTCTGACCATTGTGAGGTGATACCTCATTGTAGTTTTGATTTGCATTTCTCTAATAATTAGTGATGTTGAGCATCTTTTCATGTGCCTCTTGGCCATCTGTATGTCTTCTTTGGTGAAATGTCTATTTAGGTCTTCCACCCATTTTTTAATTGGATTGTTTGTTTTTTTGATATTGAGCTCCATGAGCTGTTTGTATATTTTGGAGATTAATCCTTTGTCTGTTGTTTCATTTGCACATATTTTCTGCCATTCTGAGGGTTGTCTTTTCATCTTGTTTATGGTTTCCTTTGCTGTGCAAAAGCTTTTAAGTTTCATTAGGTCCCATTTGTTTATTTTTGTTTTTATTTGCATTACTCTAGGAGGTGGGTCAAAAAAGACCTTGCTGTGGTTTATGTCAAAGAGTGTTTTTCCTATGTTTTCTTCTAAAAGTTTTATAGTGTCTGGTCTTACATTTAGGTCTTTATTCCATTTTGAGTTTATTTTTGTGTATGGTGTTAGGTAGTGTTCTAAATTCATTCTTTTACATGTAGCTGTCCAGTTTTCCCAGCACCAGTTATCGAAGAGGCTGTCTTTTCTCCATTGTATGTTCTTGCCTCCTTTGTCGTAAATTAGGTGGCCATATGTGCGTGGGTTTATCTCTGGGCTTTCTATCTTGTACCATTGATCTATATTTCTGTTTTCGTGCCAGTACCATACTGTCTTTTTTTTTTTTTAATACAGCAGATTCTTATTAGTTATCCATTTTATACATATTAGTGTATATATGTCAATCCCAATCTCCCAATTCATCACACCACCACCACCACTACACCCGCCACTTTCCCCCCTTGGTGTCCATACGTTTGTTCTCTATATCTGTGTCTCTATTTCTGCCCTGCAAACCGGTTCATACTGTCTTGAATACTGTAGCTTTGTAGTATAGTTTGAAGTTGGGGAGCCTGATTCCTCCAGCTCCATTTTTCTTTCTCAAGATTGCTTTAGCTATTCGGGGTCTTGTGTGTTTCCATATGAATTGTAAAAATTTTTTCCTAATTCTGTGAAGAATGCCACTGGTAATTTGATGGGGATTGCATTGAATCTGTAGGTTGCTTTGGGTAGTATAGTCATTTCCACAATACTGAGTCTTCCAATCCAGGAACATTGTATATCTCTTCATCTGTTTATGTCATCTTTGATTTCTTTCATCAGTGTTTTATAGTTTTCTGACTACACGTCTTTCACCTCCTTAGATAGGTTTATTCCTAGGTATTTTATTCTTTTTGTTGTGATGGTAAATGGGATTGTTTCCTTAATTTCTCTTTCTGATTTTTTGTTGTTAGTGTATAGGAATGCAAGAGATTTCTGTGCATTAATTTTGTATCCTGCAACCTTACCAAATTCATTGATTAGTTCTAGTAGTTTTCTGGTGGCATCTTTAGGATTTTCTATGTATAGTATCATGTCATCTGCAAATAGTGACAGTTTTACTTCTTCTTTTCCAATCTGTATTCCTTTTATTTCTTTTTCTTCTATGATTGCCGTGGCTAGGATTTCCAAAACTATGTTGAGTAAGAGTGGTGAGAGTGGACACCCTTGTCTTGTTCCTGATCTTAGTGGAAATGCTTTCAGTTTTTCACCATTGAGTATGATGTTTGCTGTGGATTTGTCATATAAGGCCTTTATTATGTTGAGGTAGGTTCCCTCTATGCCCATTTTCTGGAGAGTTTTTATCATAAATGGGTGTTGAATTTTGTCAAAAGCTTTTTCTGCATCTATTGAGATGATCATATGGTTTTTATTCCTTAATTTGTTAATGTGGTGTATCACATTGATTTGCGTATATTGAAGAATCCTTGCATCCCTGGGATAAATCCCACTCGATCACAGTGTATGATCCATTTGATATGTTGTTGGATTCTGTTTGCTAGTATTTTGTTCAGGAATTTTGCATCTCTATTCATCAGTGATATTGGTCTGTAATTTTCTTTTTTTGTAGTATCTTTGTCTGGTTTTGGTATCAGGGTGATGGTGGCCCCATAGAATGAGTTTTGGAGTGTTCCTCCCTCTGCAATTTTTTGGAAGAGTTTGAGAAGGATCGGTGTTAGCTCTTCTCTAAATGTTTGATAGAATTTGCCTGTGAAGCCATCTGGTCCTGGACTTTTGTTTGTTGGAAGATTTTTAATTACAGTTTCAATTGGGAGATTGGGATTGACATGTATACACTGATGTGTATAAAATGGATGACTAATAAGAAAAAATAAATAAATAAACAACAACAAAAAAATTACAGTTTCAATTTCATTGCTTGTGATAAGTCTGTTTATATTTTCTAATTCTTCCTGGTTCAGTCTTGGAAAATTGCACCTTTCCAAGAATTTGTCCATTTCTTCGTAGTTGTCCATTTTATTGGCATATAGTTGTTTGTAGTAGTCTCTTATAATCCTTTGTATTTCTGCAGTGTCGGTTGTGATTTCTCCTTTTTCATTTCTAATTTTATTCATTTGTGTCCTCTCCCTTTTTTTCTTGATGAGTCTGGCT